>NC_090199.1:29759560-30072060 GCF_033026475.1 Channa argus
TCTTCTTCTCCACCTATACTGTGTTTGTGGCTGGAATTATTCATGTACAGGCAAACATGCAGTACAAACAGGGTTTTATATACAGTATAAATAAGAAAGGTCAGTATTCTTCTGTGGTCCCTTAGGCGTGGTTCACTGCTGATGCAATGCAGACTGATGACTTATTTATCATAAAGGTGTTCAATAATGTACTGGCTGCATCTGAGAAGCTTTTAAACTGACTCAAACCTAATGTTTGAGAAATTCAACAAAAACAGCCATGAATAGCACCTACACGAGGTGTAACTTACATGATATACAGTTTTGCATGCTGGCGGCCCCAAGTGGCTTTGAGACACTGAGGAGTTTCTTCCCTGGAAAACCAGGTCAGTACAGGACAAAATGGACTGTTTTACGTGAAACACCGGAGGTTATTTTAATGTTTTTGCTTCTGGTGGGAAACCAGGTTGACTTTGGGAAAACAGGGAATGAGCATCACATTTTTCCCTGCTGACCCCTATCGACCACTACGTTATTGTTATGACTAATCAGTGTATTTCTCTGGATTTTAGTGGAAATTATGAAGCAGCCAGACTTCATGTGTTTTATTTAGAGGTTCAACATCCACTAATTAGCCTCATTTATTTGTTTTATTCATCACTTTGTAGCCTTGTTTTAAGTGAGCGACAATGTTTTTTATAATTTGAATGTTATATCAATGTTGTAATTTGAATGTTTATTATAATGCTGTCACATGTGAGTACGTGTCACAGCACCATATCTGAAGTACACTTTCCTCTTCATCGGTGATATTTTAATCTGTAAAATATGTCTATGGACAAAATTATCTCAACTATAGCAAATCAAAACATCTTAAAGATTCCTGCAATTTCTGTTCGATGGTCATATTTCGCTTTTTAGTCTTTGCTCCTTGCATTCTCACGTTATATTTTTCCCCACACTGGGTGACAGCGAAGAGCATTCTCCTCTCCCTCAGCTTAAGGCGCTTCTCTGGGCTCGCTCTAGCCTTCTCTGCCACAAATGATTCCTCCACATCATCCCATACCTCTTTGTCTATGGCTGCCTTAGCAGTCCTGTCAGAAATTCTCTTTGCTTCTCGAAGGGAAAAAAACTCCTACAGTATTGTGTGAAGTGCTAAGGTCCGAAGGCTAACCATAAATAAATGGAACAGATTTCTGCAAATCCACCTACATTTACACTAACTGTTAAGATGAGTGAAAAGCCTTACTTTTCCCCCTCTGTTTGAGTGTGTGTGCACTGATTTCAGCCATTTAGTAAAGGCACAAAGAGGCTGCCATGGTTACACTGCAACTAATAGGAAACTGGGTGTACTGTAATGTAATGCAAATGGAACTGGAAAGCCGTGGATGTCCTTTTCAGCGTTCAACAAAGTGACATGCAGGCACTTTGATATTATGACCACCGAGCAGTACAGTTAGCTGAATTCATGAATCCTAATGTCTGCTTGTTTTTTTTATTTTATCTCATGCTTTCATCATATTATTTTTGATATATTTTTTTGTTTGTTTTTGTTGTTTTCCTTCTAGTTTTACCGTTGCTCTTTTAAGGTCTTAGAACTTTGAGGGTAATGTGTGATTCTAACCTACCAATCAGTAAAACATATTGATGTGCTACATACCGTAATATAATGTTTATTGTGTTTTACCGACTTGTTCCAATGATTTCTGTCCACTTTGTATCAGCAGACAGGACACATGGAAGAAATCGCAGGATGTGCAACAGCTGCCTGGTGGCTCAGGGGGTAGAGCACCACGCTGGGAGACAGAAGTCTTTATGCCCACGCACCAGGTGTGACTTTAAACCAGTGCTTGGGGGCTGCCCACTGCTCCCCCCAGGCGGGATGAGTTAAATGCTGAGTCATTGTAATATGTAAATGTACTCAGTTAAGACCAAGGAAGTTTTTAATTCTAACTAAGCTAATCTGCAGGTTTACTGTGTGCATCCTCCTCCTCTGCTGCCACTACTAAGCTTCCAGGATGCTCATGAGCAGGTAGTTTGAAAACACTCTATTGTAGCCAACTTTAGATGCTCATTTTTTACACTCGAAAAGACGACCTTTTTAGTTCGGGCGCAGATAGAGCTGAGATAAAAGCTAAGTAGCAATCAGATCTGGAGGAGAACTCTCAGTCTCTTGTATCCAATCAAGCAGTCGTGTTAACCCTGTGGATCTTTGCTGTTTCTCCTGTTACTGCTTTCTCACATCCCTTCATTTATAAAAGGCTGCACATTCTTAGTACCTTAAGTGATTAATTAATTTTTTTCCACCATAATTAAAATGGGCTGCAGTAAGATTTATGTCATTTTATGATAGCATTCACAAAACAGCTTTTTAAAAATTTTTAAGTTACTGCAAATATCTATATACTACAAAGTTTCGATTGATCGACATACTTATATGAAAATAGTTTTAAATGTTTTCTTATATTACCTATAAAAGGTGTTCCCCCTTGAAAAAATGTGTCGGTTTGACCCAAGCTCCTTCTCCATCACGTGCCAAAGTGTCCTTGAGCAAGACACTGTACGTGAGGGCAAAGAGTAAGTAAAACGCATAAAGGGCTTTGGTTACCAATAAGGTAAAGAAGCGCTATATAAGTGGCGACCATTTACCATGTTACACTGATAAACAGGAGTGGAGTGAGTGTTTAATCTCCGATGTTGTCTCGCCTTGTCAGTACCAGAGTCAATCTTTGTGAAAATCAAGGAAGACAGACTCCAGATCTCACTTCAAAGCAGCAGAGATTGATAAAATGGAATCAGGTAAATAGCTTAAGACGAGACACATGCAGAGGGCTGAAAACAAACCATTTGCTGAGTCTAGGCCAGTGAGGTAGCCTACAAATACTGTATAAATAAGTATAAATACTTCATTTACAGATCTGCCAATTCACTTAAGTGTCCAAGGGGTAGATGGAGTAAACATGGGGTAAGTTTTTCACTCAGGCAAGATGCTTGCTAAATATCAGAGGTAAACAAAACCAATGACAATCAAATAACAGATGAAAATTATGTAGCCAAATGCAATAGAGTCTTCCACACACATATTGTTTTTTTTTTTTTTTTAGTGGTTTAAGTTGGACCACAGCAAATGATGTCACAGAGACATTGCTGGCATATGTTCACAGATATGTGTTTTGGGCCTTTGCATGTGATGGAGCATCAATAATACTTGGCAGAAGAGCAGAGGTTGCTGCACAGCTGAATGTTGGTATTACAGACTTGTTCATGTGGCACATTATGGTCTAATCTCCTAGTATCTCATTCACTGTAGAAATTCAGAATGTAATCTTTATCCATTTGCTGCTGCTGGTCAATATACACAGCAACATGTAAATAAGGGTTAGTATAATTATTGTTACATCACAATGATGGATCTATAACTTCAGCATGCTCCAGCTGATTGTGACTGTAGACAGACATCCTCACTGACAGGAAGCAGCACATGAGGTTGAGCAAACAGACCTCTGACCCACTAACCATCATCACCAGCCTCCCACAGTGCTGTGTTGGGTCCTTCATTTCTCTGTACACCAACCACTTCACTGTAAGGATTTATGATTTGTTCAGTGTATAAAAGGATTAATGAGTATATGTTGACAAGGGGTTCCTCCAGCTCACTAGGTGGCACTGTTGCCTGAATCTACAGAAGAGACCAAATGCAACTAATCAGTGAGAGAAATTACAGGCCTGTATTTCTAATCAGAATTTGAAGCTAATTAATTTTCATGACACCCTGAACAGAGTCCAAAAGGTGTGTGGCAGAGGCCTGGACTTCTTGAACTGCATTGAGGTAGAGAAGCAGGCAGATGGATAGGAGTAACCAAGATGGCACCAGAGCAAGCTGGCCACATCCAGTGTTGGCATCCTCCACATGGCCGTTGACATGGGAAATGACATGTGAACTGAGATGAGCAGAAGGACAAGAGGTTTCAGGGTAACAGTTTCACAGAAACCTAAATATATTACAAGGTCCACTCTAGCTCCCTAACACAGAGAGAGAGGGCAGGAGAGATCTCAATGTGTCCAAAATCCCTAAACCACACATAATACATTGTCCAAATCACTCAGGATCCAATTCCAGTCATTCAGAACATGGAGTCCACATGTTCATATTGTGGTATGTATTGTGTCTTCCTGAATAACACAGAATCCAAAAAGCCAGAGGGTTATAGAGGGTTTGAAGGCAGATAGAGACAGAGATCCAGAGATACATAAACACAGGATCCAGGGGCCAGAAACCGAGCTCAGAGTCCAGGGTCTCCAATATAGTCTGTGTTTCAGAGAGTCAGATGGCCAGAGGGACATCTGACTCTCTAACTCATGACTCACGGGGTAGAGGTAGAGAAGGCAGATTCGGCAGAGAGAACAGTTTCAATAGCATCAGGCAACACAATCTGGAAAAGCTGGAGAGTCTCTGTAGGAAAGCAGACAATCTGGCATATTGCAGCAAACATGGAAGCTTGCATTGGACCAAGGTAGGCACAGGTAAAAGTAATCAAGACTGATAAGCATGGTAAAGTGGCAGAATATGACTATGGAACAGGAAGTGGTACTGAGGGACTTGGAATAAAACAAATGGGAACATAAAGTCAAGCTATTAAATCATGACATACACACCCGGTCCAGAGTCTGTCAAGCTCCTGAAATTTGCAGATGACACCAGACACCAGGTTGAGTGTGGGGGGGTAGGGAGGTTGTCCACCAATCTCACAGTTGTTCACAGTGGTTTAATCCCCGGCTCCTCTGGTCACATGACGAAGTGTCCTCGAGCAAGACACTGAACAGCCACTTAGTTGCTCCCGGTGAGTGTTGGCCAGCTGCATAGCAGCTCCCCCATCAGCAGTGTAAAGCGCTTTGAGTGCCAATAGGTGGAAAAGTGCTATATAAGTGCAGAACATTTACTTTGTCTCATATCCCAAGTTTTTGACTTTGCATCCAGGAGGGAGATTGACCACATGGTGTCCCGGTGCAGCTCCGACTTGAATCTAATTTGCAACAAATTAGATCTTAATGCTCGAATAAAGAGTAGAGATGTTGTGGATTTCAGAAAGCTCAAAGCTCCACAGCAAAAACTGTGAAGTCCTTCCTTTGCTTCCTGTGCACCACAATCACCCAGGACTTAAAAATGAACGCACAACAGAGGATGAAGATTCAACCTGAAGAATTGAATGATGATGAACTGTCTTCGCTGAGTCCATTCTCACCTGCCCTTTCTCTGTCTAACTGCCTTAACTGCCTAAGACAGGAGCAGACTCTAAGTACTGAATCATGGAAGAGGGTAATTGGCTGCAATCTGCCATTGCTCCAGGACACTTATGTCTCCAGGAGTCTGAAATGTGCAAGCAAGTTTATGACCAATCCCTCCCACCCCAGACCATCACTGTTTGAAAAGCTTAACGAATCGGTGCATGAGAAGACTGCAGTATCAACAACATCAGTACAAGTTATACTGTGGCTGTAACTTGGCAACAGACTCACTTAGAACTAGTTTTGTTGGGTCAGATAAAGGCATCGTGAGCCCACAGAGCAGTTGGTCTTCCTCAGCACCTTCCGGCTTTGTGCATCAACTCTCCGAAACAAATTCCTGGCATTTTCAAACCTACTTGCAAACACGGTTTGCCCATTCTGATTCAGGTTCTGATAAGAATGCTTAGCTGAAACTGTGCTGTTTAATGGGTCTGGCTTCATGGGAGGCGTCAACAGCACCTGTCCAATGATCAAATTTTTATTTTTTATTTTATTTATAAGATAAAGGTCATCTTGACATGCTCTGCATAATGTAATGTTGCCTTATATCATTTGATTTAGAATTCAGGAATAAACTTAGAGTAATGGTAGTTATTTTTCCTTTAAGCCAAAGAATTCTAGTTTCCAGACTTATGACCCTTGCTGCCACATCATTTCTCTCTGTGTAATCTCAATGATCATTCTCCTTTACATACAGCAGGCATTTCCCAAACGTTTCCAAAATAAAGCGATGAAATGCATCCATCACGCAGCTGATAATGAAAGACGACAGAGACACTGCTTCCGGGATTTTATTTTGTACATTTAGCCGGAAAATGACTCTGAACTGTCATAAAGTGAAATTCTCTGATAGAAGCGCTAGTGTGTGTGAACACAGTATCTCTCTGCGTGTGTGTGTGTGTGTGTGTCTATGGCTTCCAGCCCCAGTCATCATGAATCATTGGTTTAAATGATCCTAGCATGCTAATTCCTGCTGATTCCTTTCCATGCTGTTATTATAAAAGTCAGCACAACAGTCATTAACAGCAGAAAACAGCTTAAAACTTTACCCATCTGACTCCTGAATGAACCCAGCACAGCACGCGATGAAACATGACCCTGTGTGTGTGTGTGTGTGTGTGTGTGTGTGTGTGTGTGTATGTAAGAGAGAGAGAGGGAGTGTGTGCAAGCTTCCTAATCCAGGATTTATTGGCCATTAGTACAGCCTGAAAGTCATTACAGTTCATTTTGCTGCCGGCTTGACGTTTTATTAGGACAAATACAGGCTTTTTGGATACGTGCATGTGTGTATTTCTGTGTGTGTGTGTGTGTGCCTGAGTGTGTATGAGTAGACTACGTTTGCATGTGAGTGCGCGTGAGTGACATTTTATCAGGACAAATTTCCCCATAGGGATCAAGGCCATGATTTCTGAGAGCAGGAAAACGACTAAAAAGCCTCAAGAAAGGAGAGATGAATAGATAATAGAAGGACTGACAGATGGATAGACAGAGAGAAGAGAGAAGAGGATGAGGTGCAATGGATGGATGATGTGAAAGACAGATGGCTGGACACACAGAAAGATCATAGAAGGCACAGACAGATGGACAGCATGGATAATAGGCAAGTAATGGCGGAGAAAAGTGGGGGGGGAAACTAAGCAAACAGAAATAAAATTGAAGAAATGGATGGATTGATGGTAGGAAAATGGCAATGATGGCGGATTTCAACTGATTCTAAGATCTCAGGCCTGAAGCTTTTGAAAGAATTTGGGGAATCTGTTATGTACAAATTACAGTGTATTCTGGAAACTTTAGCTGTGTGTGGACAAAGATAAAGAAAAGTTATAACCAGGTTCCCAGTGGGAAATTGTGTTAAATGTGAATGAATGGAGAATATAATGATTAGCAAATGATTGAAAACCTATATTTGATTGGGAAGAACCACTGCAGACACGTCACACCATGCAAAAATCGGTTTCCTTCGCTCCTTCCCTCCGGTCGCTGCTACCGAAAAAAAAGCAGACACAAAAACAGTTTTCCACCACAATTCATTCGTCCATTATCTGTAACTGCTTATCGTGTGTATAGAGTACTGCTACAATACAAACAAAAACTTTTCTAATATCAAATGATACTCAGAGTATATTAAACACCAGAATTTATGCTGGTGCTATAAAAAGCAGTAGTCATGCATGTTACTGTATGAACCTTCTGCTGTTCGGTTATTGATATGAGCTCTCTAAGCTTAGACTGTGATATTATTTATTTGTTTATTTAGTACAAGCAATTCTTACAGCTTTGAAAAGAAATATATCAATCTTAGCCACAATAAAATAAATACTAGTCAACTGGAAATCTGAAAACCCACCTAGTATATGCAGTTTATTAAATGGATATTTAGTCTACATTCCTCTTGACAAAACAATTTTTTTTTTTTGGTTGAATTAATTGTGGAGATTGATACAACACTGAAAATACCTGGAGGGACGACAGGTCTGGACTGCAACAAGGTCAGCGTAAAACATGGACTGTTACTGCTGAGCCACGCTGCTCTTATTTGTGCCAAATCTTTGGGATTGTTTTAATTAATAATCTTTTTTACATGGCTGGAAAAGTGATGTGACCTTCTTAGCATTACAAACTCACTCTTTCTCATAGGTGAGTGTGATCTTGCCGTCCAGTAACATTGTGTGCCTGGAAGAGGTGTGTGGTTGTATTTTATTTCCACCCTTGTGTGCAGAGAGCCAACATAAAGTCAGCTGTCTCTAAATGGGACAGACTCTAAACAAGTTATGGCTAAACCATATGTCCAACATGGAGCATCATTAGCACTGAGTTAGAGTTGTGTTAATGGCCACCTGGCAAATCCCATTTTCCCTTTGCTTTTAACTGCTCAGACATTTTAGCTCCTTTTGACTTGTTGGTCTCCACAGTCCCAGAATTATTTTGCTCCATAGCTGCTAGAGTAGGAGTCTAAATGCCTTTGCCAGCTAGGCACTAAATGTGTCTGTGATTTGGTGCTTGGTAGGAAATGTACAGTGGGTTCATCAAACCTCTTGTGCTGAAAACAGCTGCGTGCTGTTTGAACCTGGCTCAAAGGTGAAATTGAACAATGCAGCACAGTGTGTTCTGTAAAACTAACTCGCTGAGCCGACAGAGGCACAAAAATATGTGCTGCAGTGTTGAGTGTGGTTTGTCAGTGAGTTGTTCAGTGTTAGCAAACCCTCTCACATGATACGCAGTCATTCTAACCATTGGTAATAACACTGAACTGTTGAAATATAGATTTTTGGGGCTCTGGTCAGAATAAATGGGAAAAAATGCAGCATTACATAAGGCCAGTGAAAAGTAAAGTGGAAATTCATAATTCGTGTTAATATAAACATTATACCTCAGAAACAGTTTACCTCCAAAATATGACCTTCTTTTGTTTGACCTTGTACATTAAAGGAAACTCCAGAAGTGCAGTACAATAAAAAGTCCGCAATATTTAAGTCAGTAAATGTACTTAACTTGAGCATTTTTTCCTGTCAGAGTGAAAAAGCTTCTCCAAAAGCATTTGGCCCATCAGAGGACAATGACAGTGTTTCCCACAGGCAAACAGAGCAGTACTGATTCAATTTACAGCCACACGTGGAATCAATCTTCCATCACAACTCACTGGAGACCATCACATTCTGAATAACGGTACTGAGCTGTTTTGATCTATTGCTCTAATTTTCTTCCTCATTTTGTTTGTATAAAACTCTTTGAGTGTATGTGTGTGCACCTGGCGGGGTTCATTTTAAACAGAATTCTTTCCATTCATAAATACAGAACAGTCAGCAGCACTCTGGCTGTTATAGTCACACAATGCATGTTAGGAAACACACACAAACACTAATGGGAATGACTAATCATCAGAACCTTCAAAGAAGAGGATAGATATGATGGTATATGATGTATAAGCAGGAGCCAATACAATAAATATACATTATAATACGTGATACATGATATGATACATAAGTCAGCTTAAAAAGAGGAAAGCTGCATTCTGTAAAAACTCCACACTAGTTCATTGTTGATCCATGCTTCACAAAAAATGCCATAGTACAAAGCCCACATCTAGAGGTAGCAAAGCTGAAACAAATGCTCTGAGTAATTATTAGCGAACATCTGCCGTAAGCAGCTTCAGTGATCACACTTCTTTATTGTCAAAGCCAGACAGGCTAATTGGCTGCAAGCCCTAATTGGCCTTAAGTAATTATACTAGGAAATAAATCTGCCCCTAATAAGAAGTTGACATCCTGACTTTCTTGGAATTCAGTGATGTCCTATTTTCCTGTAAACACACGAACTTCATTTGGGCTTCGGCCAAGTCGCTGCAGTGTCGTTTTATCTTTTGATTGGCACAATTAGGAACTTTCTAGGCTCATGCGGATCAGATGCTGCGAAACAACGTTTCCTGTTTCTTTGCAGTTGCGCTGAAAACAAACTCTGAACCGCAGGCAGGGGGATTTCCAGGAGCAGCCTTCAAACATCACATTGCTCAAGCACTACTGTGCTGACAATTCAAAATCTGCTTGAGGACATGCATTAGGCACTCGTCTGCCATTATCTGAGAGATCAGAGATCAAATAGCATGCCATTAAATATGATCACATTACTGCCTAAAGCTGCAGTAGGTTGGTGTAATGTGTATTTAATGGTTTAGTGGGTATGAGGTATTAAAACACACACTAGGTACCAGTACTAGGACAATCATGTACAAAAGGGTAGGAAGTTAAAAAGGGGAGAAACACTGTGTGTTTAAGTAGAACACAGAAATGAATATTGTGTATTTAAATGGCAAATCTTACAACAGTAACTGTGAATGACAAAACAAGTACCAGATTATTACTGATTCTAAAATGTGGCAGCTGGGAAAAATGAACAGAGTGTGTGTATTTCATGGCTGATATGAATTAAAACTAATAATTTGGCCAATAGCTGATGTAGATACAGATTTTTTTTATTTGTCACTTCTTACTTAATGTCCTTTATTCTTATATATATATATATATATATATATATATATATAGTCTTTCACATGACAATTTAGTAAAGCCACAAAGCAAAGCATGATCATGTCTAATCCTGGCATAAAGTACACTGTCTTCAGGATGATTGAGTAAGAACAAAAATATTGCTATTACTTAAAAATAAACCCACCCAGACAGTCAGATGCCCTATATCTACCTGTATATTGACATATATTGATATATTGCAGTCACAATTGTTAGAGCTGCCTCCAAATAGTGCACAGAGTTTTTCTGCTGCTATGTGTTTTGGGCAACTTAAACATGTATTTAATTTTAAACAGAGACATTCATGCCTAATTAAATCACAATCTTTTTTGCATTGTTTATAGGATCTTGTTTTTTTCTGTTGCTATGGGAAACAACATCAACAGTTCATCATGCACAAAGTTTTGGTTTTTGATTAGACCTATATTCATGTCAAGCATCTATATCCAAATTTCTATGAAGGAAAAGACAAAATCTAGGGCTACACACATTTTATTTTTGTGGAGGATATGATCGATCTGTTGCAGGCATTTGTGATCAGCATCTCCATTGAAGCAGGTTGGAGTGACATGACACGTCTGCGGGAGCGAGTGGAAGCGATCGGACATCTGTCAGGAGCTGAGGATGCAGGATTGAAAAAACACACCTACACACAAGTTTCAGTTGGACCCAATGTGTGTGAGCAGCAGAGCTGTTTTTTTTTCACTACTTTGTGATGCCTACTGCCATCATCAACATCTTGGGGAAAATGGGTTTGTGATGTGTTTATGAAGAGAAATTCATGTCTCTTTATGAAATTTACTACTAGTTTTGGTCACCGTGGTGGTAAAGTGGTTAGTACTTGGGTCTGGATGCGACTGTGAAGAGTGAATCCTGCCTTTCATCCAGAGACAGCTGGGATTCGTCTTAGAATCATTGTAACCTTTAAGAAGACAAAGAGGTAAATATGGACATCGAATCCATTCCAAAATTATATTACTTTAAAGGGACAGAATACAAGAATAACTTTGGGGATTTGTTTTTAAACAAAATCATTGTATTTTCATCGTCCCATCTTCACTTTTTCCAATTTTGTTATGCTGCAGCCTGATACAACAGTTATTCAAATCCATTTTTTTTCTCATTAATCTACACTCCGTACCCTATAATGACATAGTGAAAATAAAATGTTACATTTTTTTTTGTAAATTTAATAAAATACTGAAATTTCACATATAATTCTAATCTTTTGCTCAGTACTTTGTTGAAGGACCTTTGGCAGCATCTACAGCTGCAGGTCTTTTTGGGTTTGACAAAACATTTTTTGAAAACCTGGAATGGGGGATTTTCTGCCAAATCCTCTCAAACTCAGTCAGAGATGTTCAATAGGGTTCAAGTGGGCCAATCTAGGACATTCACAGAGTTGTCCTAACCCTCTGGAGTCTTGAGTACAGTATATCTAATTGTTTTTGAATATTTACCATGTCAATAGCTGGTGTCATTTCTTCAGCTGAACCTCACCACAGTAATTTATGGTAGTGAGCAGGTTATGAGTTATGCCTGGTTTCTTCTCGACATAATATTTTGTACTGAAGCCAAAGAGTTCGATCTTGGTTTCATTAGACCTTGTTCCTCAGAGTGTGAGAGTCCTTCAGGTGCATTTTGGCAAACTCCAAGTGGGTTTGAACTGAGGGCAGGCTTTCATCTATCCACTGGGCCTGCAGTGGTGGGCTGCAGTGATGGTTTTCCTTCTGGAACTTTGACCCATCTTCACACAGGATCTCTGTAGCTCAGTCAGAGTGACCTTTGAACCCAATGGTCACTCTGACGGGTCACCTCTCTTGCTTAGGCCCTTCTTCCCTAGTTGCTCAATCTGGCCAGGTGACCTGCTCTTGGAAGAGACTTGGTTGTACCACACTTCTTCCGCTTGAGAATTACAGAGGCCACTGTGCTCTTGGAACCTGCAGTGCAGCAGAAGTTGTTTTGTAGCCAAACCCAGATCTGTACTTTCCAATATTCCTGTTTCTGAGCTCTGCAGGCAGGGCCTTTGACCTCATGGCTTTTGTTCTGATACAGTCTGCATTGTCAGCTATGATTCTATAGAGAGGTGTGTGCCTTTCAAATTATTGCCCAATTTAATTTAGCACAGGTGGACTACAGTCAAGGTGTAGAAACATTTCAGCAATGATCAAGAGAAATGGGAGGCTCTTAAGCTTAATTTTAAATGTTGGTGCAAAGGATCTGAATACTTACGTACATGTGACGTTTCCGTTTTAAAAATTTTTTATAAATGTACAGACATTTCTAAAATTCACTTTTCGCATTGTAGGGTACTGAGTGTAGATTATTTGGAAAATAAATAATTTGCGTGCAAAAAGGCATTTTTCAAAGTATTTACAAAAAATTGAAAAGTGGAATATACAGTATATATCCAACTCCCAGTTCCAAAAAAGTTGGCACACTGTACAAATTGTGAATAAAAACAAGAATGCAATAATTTACAAATCTCATAAACGTATATTTTATTCATAATAGAATATAGATAACATATCAAATGTTGAAAGTGAGAAATTTTGAAATGTCTTGCCAAATACTGGCTGATTTGGGATTTCATGAGAGCTACACATTCCAAAAAAGTTGGGACAGGCAGCAATAAGAGGCCAGAAAAGTCAAGTGTGCACATAAGGAACAGCTGGAGGAGCAATTTGCACCTTATTAGGTCAATTGGCAACATGACTGGGTATAAAAAGAGCCTCTCAGAGTGGCAGTGTCTCTCAGAAGTCAAGATGGGCAGAGGGTCATCAATTCCCCCAATGCTGCGGTGAAAAATAGCAGAGCAATATCAGAAAGGAGTTTCTCAGAGGAAAAATTGCAAAGAGTTTGAAGTTATCATCATCCAAAGATTCAGAGAATCTGGAACAATCTCTGTGCGTAAGGGTCAAGGCCGGAAAACCATATTGGATGCCCGTGATCTTCGGGCCCTTAGAAGCCACTGCATCACATACAGGAAAGCTACTGGAATGGAAATCACAACATGGGCTCAGGAATACTTCCAGAAAACATTGTGGGTGAAGACAATCCACTGTGCCATTTGCTGTTACCCACTAAAACTCTATAGGTCAAAAAAGAAGCCATATCTAAACATGATTCAGAAGCGCAGGCGTTTTCTCTGGACCAAGGCTCATTTAAAATGGACTGTGGCAAAGTGGAAAACTGTTCTGTGGTCAGACGAATCCAAATTTGAAGTTCTTTTTGGAAAACTTGGACGCCATGTCATCCAGACTAAAGAGGACAAGGACAACCCAAGTTGTTATCAGCGCTCAGTTCAGAAGCCTGCATCTCTGATGGTATGGGTTTGCATGAGTGCGTGTGGCATGGGCAGCTTCCACATCTGGAAAGGCTCCATCAATGCTGAAAGGTACATCCAAGTTCTAGAACAACATATGCTCCCATCCAAAAGTCGTCTCTTTCAGGAAAGACCCTACATTTTCCAACATGACAATGTCAGACCACATACTGCATCAATTACAACATCATGGCTGCGTAGAAGAAGGATCCGGGTATTGAAATGTGCAGCCTGCAGTCCAGATGTTTCACCCAGAGAAAACATTTGGCGCATCATAAAGAGGAAGACGCGACAAAGGAGACCTAAGACAGTTGAGCAATTACAAGGCTGTATTAGACAAGGATGGGACAACTATTCCTAAACGTGAGCAATTTGTCTCCTCAGTCCCCAGACGTTTGCAGACTGTTATAAAAAGAAGAGGGGATGACACACAGTGGTAAACATGGCCTTGTCCCAACTTTTGAGATGTGTTGATGCCATGAAATTTAAAATCGTATTTTACCTTAAAATGATACATTTTCTCAGTTTAAACATTTGATATGTCATATATGTTGTATTCTGAGTAAAACATAAGTTTATGAGATTTGTAAATTATTGCATTTCTTTTTCATTCACAATTTGTACAGCGTGCCAACTTTTTTGGAATCGGGTTTGTAAAACAAACAAACAAACAGCCAAGAGAATTTACAGTGATCAAGAATGACCAGAGATATTCAACTGAACTGTTAAGAGGGAGTCAAAGGGATGTATCAGTCTGCTGCTGCTGCACAGAGCCTCCACTACCAGATGCAGCTTGGCAAACGTTCTCCTCTCACCCACCTCCTCCACAGAGTCCAGCCGGCAGCCCAGGACAGAGCTGGCCCTCCTTCCCAGCTTGTTCAGTCTCTTGCTGTCCTGGGTGCAGGCAGCAGTGTAGTGGATAGCTGAAGTTACCACAGAGTCATAAAATGTTTTTAGCAGAGGTTTGCACACTCCAAAGGACCTCAGTCTAGTCAGATGGTGGAGGTGACTTTGGTCCTTCTTGTACAGGGCGTCGGTGTTGTGAGACCAGTCCCGTGAACTCAGGTTCCACGATGACTGACATGTGCTCCGCCTCATTCCCCAGACACACAGCCAACAATGGCTGAAAACTTCTGGAGATGGCAGCTGCTGGTGTTGTATGTAAAGTCCGAAGTATAAGAGTATAGAGGAACAGTGAGAGGACCACACTCTGAGGGGCCCCAGTCCTGCAGACTAACACCTCAGACACACAGTTCTGACGGATTGTTGGCTATTGACGTATAGTCAATTGTCCATGCAACCTGTTGTCCATCCACTCGCTCCCCCTACTGCTTCCCTCACAGTAGTGCCAGCTAAATTGTGTGAAAAGCTTAAAACCAGTGGGCTGCACCTCTTTAAGTCTGTCACTTTAGGGGGATATTCATTTTCTGTCCTATATTTTGTTTTTATATAAAGTTTTTTCCCTGTTGATAAATGTAAAACGGTCAGTGTTTAGCAGGTAGCCAATGAACAGCCATAAACTCCCTAAGAGGGTGAGTCCTTTGAATGGGTTTCTTGTTTCATCCTCTTTATTTTATTCTTTGTTGCTTTCATGAGCGTTTGCAAATTATTAATGTAATTACTGAATCGTAATTAGCAATTAGTGTAGTGAAATAAATGCTTTTACACTGAACTAGAGACTAGCATCGCATCAATATTGCACTTCCTGCACACCCTTCTCCCACACTGCACCTCTGTAAGGTCATCTGCTGTCATGCACAACCTGCGGCAGTTGGTCTGAGAAAAGCTATCTGAGGTGTGAAATAGCCACACTTGATATTTTATATCTGGTCTGTGCCAGATCTTTTCACCATCTGAGGACATGTTCCAGCTGGAGGCGCTACAGATGCCTTTACCTTGTTCTCTTGCATTACAAACAGGGCAGCAGAGTAGAGTGAGATTCCTTCACACTGTTGAAAGCCTTCAGTGCTGTCAACTACTTTTCTATTTGTTACTCTGAGCTCAGGCGAAGAGCCAACATGTTTCATTCTGCTGCAGAGCAGCTTCAAAGCACAAGATCCTTTAGGTTGGGGATGAGATTTTGACAATGTGCACTTTTTCTGCCAGATCAGTTTAACTTCAGCAGGACCATCACTTAATATTGTTACTTGTCAAGTTGAAACTATGTCTCTTGTCTTCTCAAGTTTCTCCTGTAGAAAATTTCACAGTCAATTGAAAGACACGATCTGAGGTGATTCACTGTTGTGTGTTTAGTTGCACCATCCATCACTGATAAAAAGTCAGCAATGGATGGGACTGGTCGAGGTGGGAAAGGCACTTTTAAATGGCAATGTTGAAATTTCTGCATTTCCGAGTTTCTTCTAAGCTGCGACCGAGTGTCATGACACTGAGGATGACATCACCACCAGAACAACAGTTACAACCATCACTAAATACAGTAACAGCACAGAATAAGTATTAGATGAACGTTGTCTAAATTGGTAAAATAGTCAAAGAAAGTCTTAAAAATAGGTAATTGTTCACTGCCAGTGCCACCGTGGAAACTCTGTGTGGAGCCGCACACTTCCTGTATGAGCTGGGTGCACAGCAGCAAGACCTACATATTTGTGATTATACAGTGCAGTGGGGTCTTTTTTCACAAAGTATTTACCAACTTTGCTTATTAGGTGCTCTACTGTACAAACGCTCCTGTTGAGTAAAACTGCTCCCAGTGCAGAGCGAATATATACTACTTTTATACATTAAATATTTCATAGCTTATATTCCTAACTTTACCAATTAAGATCGCCCTGGGGGAAATGGAACTCTAGCTCTGGCTGCCTCCCCCCCCCCCCTCTCTCTCTCTCTTTCTCTCCTCTCGTATGGCACAGTGTCAATTAAAATGACATCTGGTGTCACTGTCACTGTCGATGAAATGACACGTTTCTCCTGAAAGCCCTAATAGGATCGCCTCTCCGCCACTCAGCCCAAATCTCTGCTATAATTGTTTCCCATTCAGTCATCAGCCAATGTTTGAAACTTTGCCCCTGTTTTTCTCCCCACTCTGTCGTCTCCTCTTCCCGGCTGAGACATCTTCACTTTCCCCCTTTGTCACTTTACCCTGTTTTTTTTATTTAATTTTTATTTCATACACAGTCACCTGACGTCACAGAAAACAGCATCACTTCACTGTGAATGACCACTACAAACAATCACATGTCCACTAGAGGGAATTATCAATACAAGTAGGTCCTCAACTAATTGTTTTGATTTGAAATATTGCTTTCTTTTCAATTTCTCCATGTGGCATGATAGGTTGTACTTAAAGTAGTTTACTTTTTAATGTGCAATATTTTAAAAATATTATTATTTATATATTTCATTATGTTTGTTTGAGTCTAACAGTGCAAAGAAACTAAAGGGAACCCCATTGATCAAATTAGGCAAAACTAAAAAAGGATCTTTGCTCATAATCCACTCTCATTTTTGTGTGACAAAAGTATGTGAACCTTAGGATTAAGATTAGGATTAGGATGCCTTATTTAAAAAGAGGAAATCTGGGTTATCATTTTTAAAGTCTTGTTCAGGTTTAATGTTTAGGTTTGGAGAAGTGTGTCATGGCTCAAACTACAACAGCAACAAGACCTGTCAAGAAGACGATGATAATGATGTTCACCTTGTTGGAAAGGGTTACAAAAGTTTGGACTTCACCAGTGGATTGTCTGGCAAATCTTGTAGAAATAGAGAACATTTAACAGCTTGTCACTCTCCCCGAGAGCAGATGCTGAGGCGTACAAGCAAATTCTAAAGGAAAATGTATCGTTCCAATCCATCAAAGTGGATTGATGCCCGGAGCTTCCTGTGTAGTTAAGTACGCGTTTGCCGTCAGTGTTTTTAGTTTTTTTTTGTTTTAATGTCATTTTTCTTGTTAATGGTACCCGTGGCGTTTCTACGATATGCCAACGGACGTACAAAGCGTCGCAATTTGACGCCTCAGGAAGCGTCAATATCTGACGCTTTGGGATGAAAATGTGTTGTCCAATCTGTCCTCCAGCTTTAATACTCGTAGATATGGGCGTCAATGCTTACTTAAGTAAGTTACAGATATATGAAAAAATGTACTTAAATACAACAATGAAGTAATTGTACTTCCACCGCTGGGAACATTTTACAATAAATAAATAAAGAGACAGATACATTTGGGTCTCATTCGTCTAGTTGGGTTCCCTTTATACAGAGAAATAGAGAAAATTCTAAAAGGTTCACACATTTTCAAGTGCCAGTGGATTCATTCACTGACTTCATAAACATTTTCATTTTTGTACTTTATTTGCATGAGAACATATTTTTTTGTTCATGACCCAAAGACAGGGTCTTTGGGTTTTTGGGAAAATTATCAAACATTTTCCTTAAAGACGAGTGATGAGTCTGTGTTTCTCACTGTTATTCCCCCATAGAACCAGATGTGACAAGCATACAGTGACAGTGATCATGTAGCTGAGTGGTAATTGGCAGTTTTGCACATACAAACCCTGGGTTCCTGCCTGTAATGAGAAAATGAACATCCACTCGCCATAAAAATAACTGAAGAGAATAACAATATGCAGATGAACTGTTTGTGTGGGAGATAACAAGCAGGTAATAAAAGACTGCTGTAATTGATTTCATTGAATTAACTTTCCTTTCCCCACAGTTCATAAATGCCTCATGTTATGTTGTTGCGTGAAATTCATTTGAATGCTCGCAATATTTATTCAAGGTATCAACTAAAATTAAAAACATTTTATAGGATTAATTCTGTAAGAACCAGTGTAAAGACTGGGCCTAGTTATGGTTTACTTGGTCACTTTCTACTTACTGGCAGACTTAGAATTAGTGAGATGTTTGGGAAACGGACAGGTCAGGGTGGATGGGAAGGTAACAAAAGACATGATTTTGAAGTGAGAGCCACCAGATTCTTCCGTCTATATTTTAACGTAAAGCAACCTCAACTCAAACCTTTCAGCGATGGAGTTGTTTTTTTGTTTTTGTTTTTTGACAAAACCAAATGACACAATCAGGCATAATATTGCACGATCACGGCCTATTGAGCCAGCAAGCACATAGAGAAGGTACCTACTGGCCTAAAGCTATGGTGCTGATAGCAACAGGTAACAGACAGTTATTTCTGGGGTGGCATCAAAAGCAGGTGAACTGTTTAACAAGGAATCAGATGCTCCCAGTTTGCTATTGGACTTTTTTAGCAGTGTCTCTGTTTTTTTTAACTGTATTTGTTTGTTTGTTCATATAGTTGTGTTAATACATGAGCATTAAAGTAAATAGTAAAAGTAATTACTATCAATAATTCTACTTGAAATTGGAAATAAGCCAAGATTCAGAATGCAGATATTGCTACCGAAAGCTTTGTGAAATAAAATGGAAAAGATCTCTAGGTGCCCAGCTATGGTGAATTTTACCTTAACATTTGGAAAGTAGACATCATGTTTATGTATTGAAGAACATGAAAGGATCTGGTAGCTTTATTGGTTAAAAGAAATAGTAAATTGAATGCATGTTGTTCTATATTGTCCTTTTTATTCTAAATACTGGAGTGTATTATTTGGAAAAACAAAAGAAGATTACTATAGTATGGAAGATGCACATTTAGGAAATTCTTTTTAAGCAGGATACATTTCTTTTTTCTGAGTATTTAGACAATGCTTGGACTTTAAGAATGATCTTCTCTGTATATTTATTTACCTTAATATTCTGATATTATAGGTTAATCCACTGGAAGGTGTTTCTGTTTTGTGTGTCAGATAATCATAAAATATGATTATATTGTAATAAAATATGGGACGGATCATTTGGATGGTATGAGCCAAAAATAAAAAATTTATTAATTCATTCAGAAAGTTATACTGCACCGGTCTTACTCTGCTTACACTACACACTTCCCCCTAAAGTATGTAAAGCAGGAGTGAAAGCAGCTCATCCTTTCTAGAGTTTAACTCAGAACAGTTTCTGTCCATTGTTATTGTCTGTGCCTGGTGTCGTCTGAACATTTTGTGAAGACACTGGCAGCAGGTGAACAAAACAGAAAAAAAAAACACTTTAAAGCTCTGTGTCTTCTTACTCCTTCACAGAAATCTTGCAGGAGTTTCTCGCCTCCAGAGTATTTGGGAGCAACTATCCAACACTACACTGATATCCACTGCCTAATTCCTTGTCCACGTGCCTGACACTTTGTGCCTGCAGTCATGGCTGCACAGTGGGCCCACCTTTCAAATTCCCTTTAGGAAGGTAAACAGCACATTAACATTCATGTCTGTCCATCTGAAACCCTGCTTTGGAGATTCTTCAGCACCTGACTTTAAAACCTTCACAAACTGCATTCAAAGAGGAGCCTGAATAACATTGTGTCTCACAAGGATGTATGTAGGGTGAGATTAGAAATATGTGTGATAGAAAAGACAGCAACGTTTAATGTAAATGATCCAGACCATTATGTTTCTTTACATATAGATTCTTTAATGCTTCCTTTGGAGATGTGCAGTAGACATTAATATGAAGAATAATCTTTAACAAGACGTGTTTCTTCTCTTTTAATAATTATTCTGTTTGGGTTTTTTTAAGAAGTCTTTGGTGTCTCTTTTTGCTACTATAAGCTCATAGTCACTTAAATCATTTGTGTTTATTGGGCTCACTCATGAACAGGCTCATTAAAGATTCATTCAGAAACATTCAAGGATACAAACAGATCTTTCAGATCATCTGATTTTGAGGTTAACTGATCCAAATGGAGGTCACCAAGTAGAGTTAGAACTACAGCTTTAGTCAGTGTGTGAACAGGTGATAGGCCAGGCAGGACAGATTGAGTCACAGCTGAGCTCTGTAGCACTGTCCTGCTGCAGTTTACTCTATGCATTGTGGGACCTGTGGTTACTTCCAGGTCTAAAACCAATGGTTAAGGCTTTTTGATCATTTGAAAAGAAAGGTAATGATATGAAACTTGTTTTTCCATACACCTACACACTTACACATCCCCTTTGGTTGAGCTGCACGGAAGACATAACAACCAGGTACCATATTTGTGTCCCAAGTTGACTGTGAGTGTGATAACATCTAGAATATATGTGGGGGCAGCAGTGGCTCATTTAGTAAAGTGACTGCCCATCAACCACACTTCCCCTGGCCACATGTCTGTGTCCCTGGGCAAGACACTGTGCCACAATCTGCCCAACCCCAGCTGCTAAGGTGGTGCAAGCCAGTAAAACTGAGGAGGCTGGTATCATAAAAACCTGTGTCTAATCAGAAGAGGACCACAGGATCTGCAGCGGTGACCCTGAAAATGAGGGATAAGCCAAAAGAAAGAAAAAATATAGAGCTGAATATTTTTATAGATGGACTTGAAAAATCGTGACATGTTACATTTGTGACTTAGATCTTTCACGTTCATTACAACATTTATCAATCACATCTGATTATTATGTTTGTTTTCTTCAAACAATCCCAGCATTCCACCTCTGGATGCTGATGGATTTGCTTGATTTGCTTCAGATAAGACATTTACGTTGGAACACCTCCGGGGTACAACAACTGACCAAGAGTTAGCTTTAACATCGCCAGAGCAAAGCATTCCACAAACGAAAGCAACAACTGAGACAAAAACAAAGAAAAGCAGCAGAAAGCGAACCCTGTCCATTCTCCACCGTTTCTACCCCCCAATCATTTGTTTCCCTTCACTGTGAGTGAAGAGTGTGTAAACAGAGAAACCGAGGGAGATGCAGGCTAGAAAGGTAGTGAGAGATAAAGACGGAGACGGGGAAAGAGAGGTGGAAGTGGGGAAAGCAATTGAGCTGGTATCAATATCCCACAGGCCAGTCAGCAGACTGCCTCATCCTCAGCAAACACAGCCTGTCTGCAACATGGATTAGATACAGATAGTTGGACAACTTGCATTTATGTGCGTGTGTCTGTGTGTTATACTGCAGGACCTCAATTGCTTTGTGTTGACTTGTTCCAGTTGTGCTCAAGCTTTATTATTTCCCCTTTCCCCTGTGTCTCTATGAGTAAAACAGTGGTTACACAGTAGCTGCTTGTAAAATGATTGGCTCAAGTGTGAAAGAAGTTGTAGCTTTGTTTCTCATTCAATGCTATAAAGTTTACTAAACAAAAAATATTTGAGCATATTTTCTGATGATCCCCATGGTGGCTGTTGAGATTTGGCAGCATGTTGCTGTAGTAGCAGGGATTGTAACAAACATAAGTAGAAGAACAGCACACAATGATTTTAATATATGGTGTGTTAATGTGATCCTGTCATTTCAGAATTTAAGTTAAAGTCTGTATTATTTAATTTTCAAATACGATTTGTGTTTTGTAATAATAAAATATAAATATCATCATTTTTAGGTCATATTATTATTATTAAATAAAATCTTAATTATTACATTTCTAAGATTTTAATATCCTATATCTTTTAATTTCTTGCATAATTACTAAATCTCTTTTCGCAATTTCTATCTACTAATTAAAAGAATTATATATTGTACTTCCAAAACATCAGTCTTCTTTGCACTGTGATTGGAATTATGAGACAAAAGCCGTAAATATGATTTGTTTAATGTTTAGTATATTTGTAAATCTAAAAGTGTAAGGAAACCCATAAGAAACAACAATAAAAAACACCCCTTCATCCATAAAGTAGATTTAAATCATGTGTTATAAAATAAAATATGATGTGTACATTTTATTTTGTACTCAAACCAAATTTTCAGATTTCTTTATTTTATTTCTGAAATCTGCATCTTATATTTACAGATTTTTATTTCCTAAAAATAAGGGCTTGTCACATAATTTGAAATTCTGCAATTTATACAGAATGTTTGCGTATGGTAATATTACTAATTGTGTCATTTATATTGTGTATGTAATATATATTTTAAAAATACAATCAAAATATAAGCAAAGTATTTGTATTTCATATGAGATCACATCATTTCAAGTTGAGGATCTTGATAGATAATATGAGTAAATGTATTTTCTCTTAATTCAAACTAAATTCATGTAAAACTGCAGCTGTAAAACTCAAAAAAAGTTAAACTTAATTTGAAAATATGGAGAGAAAGTTTGCTACAGGAAGCTTGATATAACCACTCAGAGAGTAACTGTGACCAAAATTAAGTTAGTTTAAGGGTTGTGACATTTTTCTTTTGGTTAAATTCACATCATTATGACTGTAAGTGTCAATAATGCCTTGAGGAGACGTGTCCATCACATCTCATTCACGCAGCCCAAACAGGGGGTTAGTTGGGACTTTTTTCTCTGCCCCTGAGGATTTCTGCCAATCAATCAGCAGCAGGCCAAAGACAATAGGAAATGTGTGTTTTTAGTTTTATTTATTTTCGTTTCTTTACCAAAAAAAACAACTGTCCACTGTCTCTAAGAACGTGTCAGAGGGATCAAGAAATGTCAAAAGTGGTGCTGTCTCACATTTAGACAACATTTAGAC
Source organism: Channa argus (assembly GCF_033026475.1). Taxonomy (NCBI): domain Eukaryota; kingdom Metazoa; phylum Chordata; class Actinopteri; order Anabantiformes; family Channidae; genus Channa; species Channa argus. The sequence continues at coordinate 29,782,647 of NC_090199.1, forward strand.
ACACACATACACACACACACACACACATTAAATGTGCACACACATTAGTACTCACTCATGGATACCTCTGGTCTTTGGCCATGGATAATCTGACAGCTCCCTGGGAATTTTTCTTTACAGAATTAGGTGTGTGTGTGTGTGTGTGGACCATTAGAGACCCATGGGAGGAATGTCAGTTGGTGACAAGGGACTGGTCCGTTCCCCAAAGGGGACAGCAGTGAAGGGGTAATAATGGTGGTGATAGGTGAGCTCCACTCGGTCTTGTTTTACTCTGTGTGTGTGTGTGTGCGTGCGTGTATCTGTGTGTGTGTGTGTGTGTGTGTGTGTATGTGTGTGGCACACATGCTTGCTTGCCTAAGGGCCTTGACTTGCCCTTGTGGGAATATTAGGAATGAGCTATAATGGCGAATATGATGTTGATGATAATAATCTTGTTGTCAATGATGCTCGTGATAACAAGCATGAAACTGCAGCAGGTACATGGATGATATTGGTCTTGTACTGTTATCTGAAAGTGTAGTCAAGGCAACTGGGCTTTTTGTCTGTTTGAAAGGTTTCTCTACTTCTTGAGTTTGAGGAAAGTTGGCTTCGAAATCCTGAAATTTATTCTGCACAGCGGATTAAAATTCCACCTGCTTTGTTGGGTGGACTATAGAAAGGATGAGAGTGGGGGAGAGTTGTAGTAGCTGTTACTCCTACAACCCCTGAGACCACTAGTCCCAACAACTGGTATTGCTCCTCCCATCCCCAATAGTGCTGTGTACACTGATTTACTCATTTTATGTTTCGGTGTCTGGTATTTTGGGTGGATGAGTCTCAGTCTCGGTTGGGTTTAGCATGAACATGTATGTGGTTTTCAAAAGATCTTCTTAGGCTTCTCAGAGTCACTATCACCGACACAGATTAAGGTCATGGTGATATGAGCAACCATGCAGGGTGGCATCTTGTCATGGGGGGGCACAGTACATTTGCGTTCACAACAAGTTTACTATTGCTCAGTTGAATGATATCATGTCAATTTGTGGGTCATTCACACTTACATTTACATTTAGTCATTTAGCAGATGCTTCCAAAGCCACTTACAAGTAGGGAACACACCCTTTTATTAGTGAGAGCGGGTTCTAGTTTATGAGCTATAGGCTGCTGCCTGGGAAGGTCTCCCACTCAGAAGAAGTCTGGGTCAGTAACAAGGGTTAGGGGGGTGTGGGGGATTGGGGATGAGGAGAGGATATTTGGTGTGGTCTGTTTTGGAGATGTGTGTGAAATTTAAACTCCAAATATGTAGGTGATTTGTATAAGAATGTTTTATAGGTGTATTATTCTTTTAATGGTGAAAGGGGTCATTAAATAAGGAGTCAAATGTCTTCAAATGTCTTCAAAATTGTATATGTAATTTGTTTGCATTGTCTATTATCCGTCTTTTATTGTATAATGCTGTTTTTATGCCAAATGTCTGAATAAAATCGAACGGTTACATTTTTGTGGTTAGTGAGGTGCTGAAAGGAAGAGCACCCAGGGCATCATGCAAGCTAGAAACACCACCGAGCCATGGTTTTTCCCCTGTCCAATTTTTTTTTGGGGGGGGGATTTCCGTCTTCCTTTTTCTTGGATCCCATAGATGAAGATGAGGATGAGGGTGAAGATGTGGTCTGGCCTGTCAAACAGCATGTGATTGTTAGTGTGTGTGTAGAGTTCTCAGCTGCCACAGGTCCCTCTATGAGAGCTGAGCTGCCTCTTTTTCCTGGTGTCTCACCGGCTGTTTGTGTCGACTCTGCCCGTACGGCCTGTGAGGCCTGTACTTCATGAATCTTAATCTTTTCCAATGGTGATTTCTAGCTGGTCAGGATTCTGTTTAACTGTCTGCAGTCTAAGTAGTTCCATGGTCTGAAGAACACTAAACAAATAAGTCTTGTAGGAAACGAAATTGTAATTAATTTACATTTTGTATTGCCATGATAAGGATATAATGACAAATATTGTAAATTATGCAAATATGTTAAAGTTGTATCGTACATACCCATAACAAATAATTTTGTCATCCAAAATATCTGTTCAAAATGCAGTTGGTCGGACTATAGCCTTATTACACTTTTTATAGTTGGCTTAGACTCACAGCAAACATTTCACAGACAACATCTTTAAATTTCTTACCTGGGACTTTGGAGCTGAACTCAAGTTTCCGTCATTCATTTACGAGCATCATTTACATGCTTGTCTTCGTCTTTGCATTAGTAACAAACAAACAAAAAAAACATCCAACAGTTTTATGAGACAGCATCATATTTGTGAGAAGGCTGTTGTGAGCAGCTTCATGTAAAAAAAAAAAACAACTAAAGAAAAAGTGTGTATGAATTAACACACTGCACAGGGTTGATAAACCACACGACTGTGGCCCAGAAAGACTGACTGCACCAACCACTCACAAGTGACTCGTGACTAGTTAATCACTATCTTTTCTTCTTTTCTTCAGCACTGGGTTTCTGCTCACAACCTTCCACTCACCAAACTGCTTCTCTAAGTTCCAGGCTAACAGCATCTGCTTATGGCTGCTTAGAGGGAGAATATTGTCAAGGGACTCCTCGCAAATATACTGTAACAATATCAAGTCTGTGTGGCTGTCTGTCCTTCTCTGTGTGTGTGTGTGTGTGTGGTCCCAAACCAGTGATTGATCATTAATATTTTATTTCTTCAGGCTTGGTGGAGGCCCTCAGGAGAAAAACACATTGTTATTATTCACACACATTCACCTAGTTTACACACACATGAACCTCACCCTCAACCACACAACTCCACATGGATACTGTGTATGAACTGTGCACACACATACACACAAGCACACACACAGTCCAATTTGTATTTGGGATGACTGAGTTGTTTTGGACAAGGAATCCTGAGGGACACGAATATGTCCACGCACGCGCTTTGTTTTGTATGTTGACATATTTGTGTGTATGTGTGTGCATCAGCTGTCCACCTAATTATCACAAGATTCAAAGGAAAAATTAAATGGGAAAAATAAAGGTTATCTTACCATTTGTGTGCGTGTGTGTGTCTGTATGTACAAAAATTCTAAATTATTCTCATTTCTGTCTTTTTTTTTTTTTTACATCCTCTAGGAACTTCTTCACATATTTGTAGTTTATTCAAAACTAGGAAATCCCATCACATTGATGACTGAACAATGCATAAGTCAGTCTCTAATAAATGATAGTAATAAATTACAAATCTTAGGTTTACAATAAATCTAGCCAATACACGTTAAGTCTAAAGTCAAAAATGTTTAATTAGCTGTGTTGGCAAATAGCCAGTGAATGCAGCAAGACATTTTGCCTTGTGGTGCTAAATACCAAAACAAAACTGAAAGAGAAAATTAAACTGTTTTTCTCCGCACAGAATGCACAGAAAGTTTAAAGGTGATAAAATTGAATGCAAATGCAATAAAACACTAACAGACATGAATTTGCCCTAAACAGCACATTGGCCTTGTGCCATTGGTCATGGCCTTTGCCTTCTGCAGCCATGACAAAAAAAAAAAGAGGAGAACAATCTGAAGGCAAAATAAACAATTCATCAATGCATAAAGAAAACACAAAATACCACGAAGTGTGTTTATGAGTTCAATCAGTCATGAGTGTGTGTGTGTGTGTGCATCAATGAAAGATGGGGTATAAGATATAATGTTGTAAAGCACAAAGGAAACCAAAGGTGGACGGGGGGAGAGGACAGCTCCAGCAGACTCAGGAAGGCTGGGACTTTATAGGAAAACAGTGGGCAAAGGTGCCTTCAACCTCTGTGATTAGTTCCGCCTCCTGATACCTGCTGCGTGACAGGGAAAACAGAACACATGACAACTTGATGAGCCAGAGGGCGGAAACAGTGACGCGTCCAAGTGAGATGAAATGTCTCAACTAGAGTGAATGATTCATATGACGCTCGGACACAAAATCCTATCAGCGCTGGGATTCATCTACCACCAGTGTACTTGAAAAATCAAAGACCATTTGATGTCTGTGGTAATACTGAGCTGTATGACTGACAATTTACAGAGGCAGAGCGAAAAAAGAGGAGATGGAGAAAAAAAGAAGCAGGACATTTGGAGTCGCTGGTAGATTCTAAAAAAACGAACCAAGTTACTACTAGTGTAAGCTGGCTACTCCAGTTTCCAGTGTGTAAGGACTAAGTTACTAGCATCGTGATTCAGTTAAGGCAAATCCTCCGGCCTCTGTGTACTGTAACTGTAATAACACTGGCAGGACTCCAGGGTCTATTACATTTGTGATGACGACTGTGATTACAGTCATCAGGGAAGCTAATAGCACAGTTCTACTAATATGCTGATTTAAAAAGGCCATTATTGTAAAATGTCTGTGATTACAGCGTTAATTTAAAAGTGATAATAGGTTTCTAACATTCCGTGTCACAGGAGAATGGTAAACACAATAGAAACACAATAAAAACAATAAGGTAATAAAAAAATAGGAAAAGTACAATATAACATAATAATAATAATAATAATAATAATTTTTGAAATGTAGAAATTGATGTTTTTTATGCAATGTGTGTTATTGTTCATATGCTGCACAGATCTTGTTGTACAGTCTTGTGGCCATGGGCACCTGCAGAGCTATTTTTTACTAGAAGCTCATATTAAATACCAAAAGCCTACATGAGAAACTGGAACTGTTGTGGAGCTCAGATATGTACAGTACATTGTATAATGTACCATATTAGCAAAATACTGTGACCAATATGTTTAGGAGTATTATGTACTGCAGCAAATATCACGTATACATCCAGTCATATATTAGCCTTCACAAATGAGCGTGTTCAGGCCTATTGGAGGCTGGACCCTATCTAGTCTCTAGTCTGTTTTAGGGCCAACACAGACAGACATACAAAGACAAACAACCATTCATATTGACACATACAGCGAATTTAGAGCCACCAATTAACCTAATGTGTGTCTTTGGAGCAGGTGGAGAACATGTAAACTCCAATGCCAGCCAGTATTCGAACCTGGGACATTCTAGCTGTGTGGCAGCAAACTGTTTTAACACTGTGCTAAGAACCATTTAAAAAATCCTTTGAATTTAATTGAATTGAGTTGCAGGGTCAGGAAATTCAATACATGTCCATGGAAACACATGAGTTCTTCAAGTCTCCATGGAAACATGGCTTTAAGTCTGTCTTCTAAGGTATTTTATTTCCTAGCAGTCCAGCACTTTTGCATTCTTGTGGTTATGGGGCGAAAACGTAACTGTATCTGAATTCCTTGAGAGCACAGTTTTAGACGATGGACATTCAGGCCTAACCTGTATCACAAAGGCTGACAGTCTCCATGGCAAATTGTCCCACCCCATGAGTAAATGATTTACAGATTAATAGACAAAGACCACCACTGGTCATTTTTTAATTTATTGTATTATACAGTAATTGTAAGAACAAGTAATTCCAGATGAAACTAATTTCATTTCAGTCATGTCTTCTCTCCTCCGTTGTTACAGCTGCTATCCTGGTTCAGGATTTGCACATGAGAGGTTGAACTTTTAACGTCTTCAAATGTTACTTCATTTATCTGATCTATAAAATATCAACATGTAAATATATAGTTTTAATAGTTTCAATTTCTAACCTGGTGAGATCTAAACAGACGGAGGATGGTGAAATGAAGTCTGGTCAAATACATGGGACAGAGCGTCAGCTTTGGGAGTTCTTGTGACCAGGGCGATAGGCTAGGGTGAACTGAAACCATTTGAAGAAGAGGGCCCATTGAGCCTCCCAGCGGTTTTGAGATATTTTAGGCGTTTTTGGGTCCATGAGGACCTCAAAGGGATGCTCCTCCCCCTCCAACCAATGCCTCCACTCCTCCAATGGCAATATGACTGCGAGGAGTTCTCGATTACCGGCATCATAGTTACGTTCTGCCTCAGAGAGATGGCGAGGAAAGAAGGCACATGGGTGAACCTTAGAATCCTCCCCGGCACTCTGAGACATAACAGCCCCCACCCCCACATCTCCATAAATAGTTTACTGATCAGGAAGAGTGAGGATAGGAGCTGAGGAGAACGTATTCTTGAGGTGAGAGAAGGCCCGATCAGCCTCAGGAGACCAGGAAAATACTGAAGGTAAATTGATGGATGTCCCCATGTCACCCAACACATTACTGACCAAGTTCGGGAATACAGCTGGAGCATTAGATAGAGCAAAGAGCATGACTAGGTATTTAAAGTGACTGGCCAGTGTGTTAAAAGCATTCGTCCACTTCATCTCCCAGATGCGGATCAGGTGATAGGTGTTAGACCTGAGGTCTAATTTTGTGAACACTGCACATGTGTTCAGGTCATTCTACGGGTCGGGGAGTCAGGGAGTTCCCGGAAGGCAAGTTAATCTTTTAAAGTTTTGAACAACCCCTGATAAAAATCTGTCCACTAGTGCAGATTCATTTCAAGAACAATCCTATGGTTTTAAACTTAATTGCATAATCAGCAATGGTCCCATTTCCCTGTCAAGAGTCTGGAGAGGCGGCAAGATGCGTCCTCCTCAGACTTTATGGAACCAAAGTCTCTAAGAAGTTCTTCAGCAAAAATTTTAAATGTTGTAATAGATCTGGACCCTTGTTCCTACTCGGCCGTACCCTACACACCAGCTCCATGATTTAGTTTGCAACTTAAAGCAGGCAACACGAAAGTTTTTAGATATTTAGAAGAATCTCATTTGTAGATTTAAAAATGTACAAAAAAGCTCTCTGTGATGCCAGAATAACATATTATTAGTCATTAATAGAAAAAAAACAAGAACAACCCCCGTCTCTTTTTAGCACTCTTGGCATCAGATTATGGACTAGTCTCTATACTTGTTCTGTTAGATCTTAGTGCTGCATTCGATACCATTGATCATAACATTTTATTACAGAGACTAGAACGTGAAATTGGAATTACAGGAACTGCACTAGGTTGGTTTAAATCTTATTTATATGATAGATTTCAATTTGTTCATGTTAATGATGAATCCTCCATGCACACAAAGGTTAGCTATGGAGTTCTACAAGGCTCTGTGTTAGGACCAATACTTTTTACTTTATATATGTCTCCTTTAGGCAACATTATTAGAAAACACTCCATACATTTCCACTGCTATGCTGATGATACCCAGCTATATTTATCTATGGAACTAGATGAAAATAATCAGTTAATAAAGCTTCAAGCCTACAAGACATAAAGGCCTGGATGTCCCACAATTTTTTACTTCTAAACTCAAATAAAAAGGCCCAAAAATCTCAGAAATATGGTGCCCAACCATATTGTTACTCTAGATGGCATAAGTCTGGCCTCCAGTACTACTGCAAGGAACCTTGGAGTTATTTTTGATCAGGATCTGTCCTTTAAATCACATATAAAACAACTCTCTAGAACAGCCTTCTTCCACCTACGGAACATTGCCAAAATTAGGAGCATCCTGTCTCAAAGTGATGCCGAAAAACTGGTCCATGCATTTGTTACCTCTAGGTTGGACTACTGTAATTCCCTACTTTCAGGATGCCCCAGTAACTAAAGAGCCTGCAATTAATCCAAAATGCTGCAGCAAGAGAGATCATATTTCCCCTTCACTAGCTTCTCTCCATTGGCTTCCCATTAAATCTAGAATAGAATTTAAAACCCTGCTTCTTACATATAAAGCTCTGAATGGTCAGGCTCCATCATATATAGAAGATCTCATAGCACCATATCATCCCAGTAGACCACTTCGCTCTCAGAATGCAGGCCTACTTGTGGTTCCCAGAATTTCCAAAGGTAGAATGGGAGGTAGAGCCTTTAGCTATCAAGCTCCTCTCCTATGGAACTAGCTCCCAGTTCAGATTCGGGAAGCAGACACCCTCTCTACTTTTAAGTCTAGGCTTAAAACCTTCCTCTTTAATAAAGCATATAGTTAGTTATAGTTATTCTGCCATAGGCTTAGACTGCTGGGGGACCCACCCCCCAATGCACTGAGCTCCTTTCCTCTTCTTGTCCCTCTCTCCTCTCCTCTCACCCCGCAATTTTCACCACTGTATGACATTAAATCTTTGTGTTTTCTCCCTTAGTTGTCTCTCTCCTTCTTTGTCTTCCTCTCTCTGTCCCTCTCTGCAGGTGTCTTCGGCCTTGAAGCTGTTTGTTTTCCAGTGTGCAGCTACTGGTCCTACCAACCTGCCTGATGTTTTGTTGTTGCTTTTATTGCTCTTTTTCTTTTCTCTCTCTTCACTTTCCACTCACCCCAACCGGTCATGGGCAGATGGCTGCCCACCCTGGGCCTGGTTCTGCTTGAGGCTTCTTCCGTTAAAGGAGTTTTCTTCTCTCCACTGTTGCCCAGGGCTTAAACAAGGGGGAATTGTTAAATTTTCACCGTACCTTTTTATAGTCTTGACCTTGAGCGTTGACATGACTTTGTTGTAAATTGGCGCTATATAAATAAAGTTGAATTGAATTCTATAAAGGCTTGGCCAGTCTTGGTGTCCCCATAGTATAACTTGGGGGAAGCAACACACAATTCCCGGAGAGAAGGGCCCAGTAACACCTAACTAAGAAATTGGTTGATTGTGTTGAGATCAGCCTAGATCTTGCCCAGATTGGTGTCATGTTGGGAAAGAGCTCCCTCTACACGAATCTTCCAGTCCTTCAAGCCTGCTGGTACCATAGTGGCCAGATCGAACTATTAAGCTTTAATATCTTGATTAAGGGACCCAGGTGCAGGACAAGCGAAAGACTAGGTAGGTATAGTATAAGGTATAGGCAAGGTATAGTTTATTTTATATAAGTGTATGATGGGACAAGTGGACCGAAGGAGCAAGTACTGGCATGGATGATCTAAGGAAGAGAGAACGTAAGTGACAGCTTAAAAGTCAGAGCAGTAAATTATGATTAAAGAATTGTTACGAGGGAAGGAGTGGTGGTTACATTCTGAGGACCGGGAGGGAAAGGAGCTGATACAGGTGAGGGGACAGGGAAAAAGGGAGAACTAAGGGCGGCTGAAACTATCAACCAAAGGCAACCACAAAGTAACAACTTAATTCAAAGTATCAACCAAGATAGAAAGTAGCAACTAAAAGTGTCGGAAGAGAAAAGAAATTAAAGGAATACTTCAGTCTTCGGTCTTGCGTAAAATCCGATTCTAATTTATAGTCCAAAATACACTAAACCCACAAGTGCAAAGTTGCATAAAAAGTCTCATACTATGATGAAATGCAGGCAGGCAGAGCAGAGCAGAAGTTCTCCGGGGAGATTCGGGTCCAGCGGCCAGGCGAGAACTTGGATCCTGGATCACAGAGAATAAGGAGAATATCTGGCAGAGAGGAGGAGGTAACCAGGGCATATAAAGGGGAGGAGATGGGTGTAGAGAGTTGGCACTGATTAGGCAGCACTGCAGGGAGGGAGAGACAGGGAGACATCAGAGCGGAGAGGAGAGATAGTGATGATCACCAGCTAGCGTCACAGCCGTGACAAAATGTCTTTAAATGCCACTCGCCCGTCTTCTGTCACAAGCTCTAAATGACACAAAAAGAAAACAGAAGGACACTTAGTCCAGCAGAAAAGGTCAATTACGCACATTGTCAGTACAATGATTACACATCATTTTACTGTAGATAGGACAGGAGTGGGAGAATTTGATTAGTTTATTAAGCTGCAAAGATGGCGATTATTTCTTCAGATTTTAATTTTAATGTCATTTGTATTGATAAAACACTGATAAAATAAAATACCGTTGGTTTCCATTTCCTTTGACAACATAAGTTCACATGAATTTTCAAGCTTACTTGTTAAAGGATTCATTTACACCAATTAAAAAAAATCATTTCTTTGTTAATCAGCTTACAGATCACTGCACAGATATGGTGCGTCTGAAAATGAGTGAGAAATCTACAGTACTATGATTTTGCTCGTCCAAAATAAATCTTCATTAGAGCATGTGGTTTTTTTCCTTATTGAAACACAATTTCAAACCAAAATGCAGCCCCCCAGGTGTCAGCACTTGTCATGATGATGAGCCATATCCTATTTCAGTGTGATCAGACTCAGGGAAGGTTGGTTTGCTGTCATCATTGCCTTACTGTATATTTGAAACATTTTTTCAAGGAGGTCAGACCAAGGTCAGGCTAATGAGACTCTCATGTACTTGACCCTGACTTTAGGAAGTCATCAGAAACCAAAGAGAGCAAGTGAAATATACTTTGTGAAATAAGGACCTTGTGGAGAAGAAATAGACTTGTCATACATATGGATATATGCACTTGCATATAGACTCAATGTACAAAGCTCAATCCTCAGGAAAACAAGTGGTGTGACAAATCTGTCTAAGCCCATATATGCAACCTTTTTTAGGTTCATACCTCAAATTCTTCACAAATCAATCAACACCAAACTAGGCACAGAGTTGTGAAAGTCAGCAGCCTCCTCTCTCCATCTCATCAGAATATCTGTCATGTCCTAACATACTGTGGCATATCGGGCAGCAGGAACCTGCAGAACTTGTCATCTGCAATTGATAAAGCCTACGTGTTTCAGTCAAGAGTCACTATATCATCTCATCATACACCACATGTAAGACATGTGCAAAACATTATTGTTTTGGTTTACAAAAAAAATGTTTAAATCATTCACATTTGAAAGATTTAATGGCAAACGTTAAGCAGGACTCATCTACTGACATTATGGCAGCCGCACTCATCAGAAAAGCAGGAGAATCTCAACATGAAACATAAAAACAAGCATTCACACATCCCGAGTCCAACTTCACATTCTATGTAATGTGCATGAATGTTTTCCACAGGACAGCACTTGTTAAAATGCTGAGCACATGAATTTGAACTTGGGGATATGACACAGTGCTAAAAGTTTTGGGAATTAAACCAAATAAAAACAACTAGAAAAGTAGAACTAAAAGTATAACTTAAAGCTACAATATGCAGCGTTTGGGATTCAAGGTAGTTGTAGTGGGATAAAGTTAAGCAGGTGGCCCTGGTACAGATGGTACAGAACAGATGAAGGTTTCTTGAAAACGCGATGAGCAGGGGGTGTGTGGCCCAGCACGATCTTTTTTTTAACCCTTTTCCTGGCTCTGGCATAAAGCAGTATTTTTTTGGACACCTGTGACTCTGCTGGTTGCCTGTTGTTGTGGTTGGGCAGACCGTGAGGGGGACCACACACTGATGGATGAAGTGCGGATGATTGTGATTAGCTGGATGCAGATTTGAAGAAACATTAATGGGCATTTTCTGAAGAGTTGTATTGATGATGAATGATGAGTTAATCTATGATTTCAAGTTGGTAGTTATGGTGGCACAGAAGACCTTACTCCACCTTTGTATTGTATCAGGAAGTCTGTAATCTGCTTGTTGATGAAGCACGGCACCTGCAGCTGTAGCAATTTGCCAAAGAGATTGTCAGCGATGATTGTACTGAAAAGTGAAGGACGGTGTGTTAAGCGTTTCCACGGTGCAGTTGACTCTGTGGCAGAGATGGGAACTCGAGTTTGCAACTTAGACTTGAGTCGTACTTAAGTCGCACACACTGAGACTTCTCAAAGGAGATTTTGACCTGGAAAATAAGAAAATACCTAATGAGCTGAATTATTGTTTCCTGTATCAGAAAACATGCATTTGAATGAAACATCTCACCTGAGCATGTCCCGTCAAACTAGAGCCACACGCACACATGCAGTTGAGGAAATGGCAGAGACGATAGGCCAATCTCACTGATCTCCACCCCCAGAGAAAATAAAATCAGCAGCATAGGGCTACTTTGGATGTTCCGTGAACAAACCAGGGTTTTTCCTCAAGGACAGATGTTCAGTTTGCGGAGGCAGAGTTACTGCCAAAGGAAGGAATGCAACAAAGAAGTTTGCCCATCTTCAAGTAATAATGACAAGATGTCACTTACAGTAAACTGGCATCGATGTTAATACCAGTTTAGAGCACTGGTGACTCCACTCAACTTCAACACTAAAGTTCCGTTTTTTGAATTAAAGCACAAGTAATACTAATCAAATGTGCTTTTAATCTTATATATTATTTTTAGCTCATATATTTCATAATAATAAATTGTATGTTGTAATAAGTAAAATATTTTTACGCAGGCAGAGCTTTTCCATGTCTTTGAGTATTTTTACAGGAACGAAATTCAAAATGTGTTAATAATGCTGATACTGTATGTTCGTATGTGCTTTGAATTCCTTAAATGCTGTGTTGCAAGCTCTTTGGACGGCACTAAATCAGAGAATGCTGATAACAACACAAGAGACTGTAAACCTGACTTGGACTCGACCCCCAAAGACTTGAGACTGGAGCTAAAGACTTAGAGAATAAAAATGTAGCGTATTTGGCTGAATAATGTGTTTGTAGAAGGACAGAATGAGATTTGTAAAAATAAGCCGTCCATCTTATGTGTCTGTCCATGCGGACAGACACAGGATATGGCCTTATTCGAGGGGAGGTGAATGCTAGAGGTTATCCGCAGCTATCAAGGAAGGAAAATGTCCTTAGTGAATGAAAAACAATCGACTCCTTTGTTTAGATGTGAAAAGGGGAGCACGACAAAAGTTAACACAGTATTTGGAAGGTTTAGTTTCATGATTCTAACCACAGTCAACTCAATATAAAGTCATATTATTAGTTAATACTAAATACTCGGCTGTATGTTGCTGTGAATAAGCCACTTTGTGCTGCTCCATTATTTTACCAAATGACAGCACTTGTATTGTAATATATTTAATTGTGTAACAGCCATCTGTTTAACAATATAAATCCCCTGTGGCTTTCTTTCTCTTTGTCAAAACATCTGGGTCATAATTGACTCTCTTCATGTGCCATTCACTGTTCCTCAGCTTCCTACTTACACTATGTGCACATGTCCTCTAAGGTGAAGTCATACCAATCTGTGTGTGTACAGCATTGTCACACTAATTGCTGGGCTCACATTTGTGCCTGTGCTACGCCGAGCAGAGCGACAAATTTGTATCGTTGGTGTAAGTATAGCTCCACCCCATTCTTCTGCACCCTGAGGGGGCGCTGCTCATTGTTTAAACATCTGGCTTTCCATTGCCTCTGTGTGTTACTTGGCAGCATCCTTCTCGCTCTATGACTCTCTCTCGCTTTCTGTGTGTGCGTGTGTATGTGTGTGTGCACGCGCATGTGGATGTAAGTACGCAAACCCAAATGAGTATGTGATTGCATATTGGAGGGAATGATGAGCCCGTAAGAAACAATGGATGTGATGTAAACATGAATGTAAATCATGGGGATGTCGGGGCAGAATTTAAAGTTTGTGCTTTACAGGAGGAGATAGATTTACAAGACACTGATAGATTGAGCTCTTTTGTTTCCCATTTCCTATGAAATGGGATTGATTGCTTGACTTGGCGGGTTCAGGCCCTTTTCATGGATTCGCATGTGAGCACACAAATAAAAAGTTGCATCCATGCACACATGCTTTATAGAGGTTCACACTGAATGTTTCATAGCGTTATAAAGTGTCTGTATATACAAAGACAGGATACAGACTCTGTCTGCCTTTTTATCACATAAACCTACATCAGGATGTTTGTCATAATAGCTTACACTCCCAGTTTCACCTGATCAATGGAGCAGAAAGAACTCATTACTTGTAACTTTTTTCTAGCAAGTAATGCCGGCACATGTGGTTTTAGGTTACAGAGATGATTCAGTGCATTTTGTGTGCTTATAGGAGTGTGAAGCACTTATATACACAGAAGGTTAGCAATTCCTTTTTTGCCAACAGGTGTTTATGAATGGCATTGCAAATGACACTTGGCATTTGTAAGTGCAGCTTTAAGTGCCAAAGCATGTGTACTGGCAGGTCTGTACAGTACAGTAGAGACCCAACTCCAGGGAAAATGAGACTCTGGCCTTCCAGTCTGCCGTCCTTTTGTTCTTTAGTTCTGCCTTTGCCTCCGACTCTGCCCAAACTTACCTGCAGCTCTCCACGTTTTAGCATGCGGCCATCGGCCACGCAGGTTGTTCACTGTGACCAGTTGTGTGACATTTTAGCTCTTCTGTTTGCTCCATGCTCAGTGACTTTTTTGGACTCTGGCGTTAACGTGCCCCTTGGACTGATATTTCAACTTGCCCTTTATCTGTTGCTGTTGGTTTTGTCTATTAGTCTCTTTTTTACTGACACAGATTCCTAAAATATATTTTGAGTCCCTATTTTAACGACAGAGTCGGAGTATCTGTGCACTTATGGTGTAAAGCTTTAATAAGTTACCTGTGTAAAGCCTTTAACCGATAACCTCTAGCAAGACTGCCTGGATTGACTTAAGACTTTTACATTTACTCAGCTGCTGATTTACATATTTACCTTTTATTTATGTACATTCTCACTTGCATCCCACTGTGGGGAGTTTCAAATTAACCCGTAAAGTCTGCTGCAACTGAGTCCTCCATTCACACACACTACAGAACAACTTAGCAACCATTCATTACCATCACGCTGGCTCCATTAGACTTAGCAGACTCAGGTCAGTGCAGCTAAACATCCCACAGGTGTTTAGAATGGGGACTATTCACCTGACTAGTTCTCCTAATACTACAGTACCTCAGCTAGTGCCCAGCCTGCACAAGCCCCTGAGTCTGCCCACCTCCCTCAAACTCCAGACCCCACCCCAGAACACCTTCAGCAGTTTCCATACCTGGGGCATTAGCTTGCCTGGACTTGGGGCCATTGTGAACTGTTGTCACTTATCTGAAGACCTGTTTGAACATTTATTTTACTGCTTATGTGTGTACCAGTAATATCTTTGTCTATTATCCCCTAGTGGGAAGTACAGTGAAGTTCTTTAACCCTATTTGACCTCAGGAGTGCTCCCATTCGTGTATCTCCATTTAAGCGTTTCTAGATTCCTAACAAAATGACGTTATGTAATCATTCTTTTTGCATAAACTTATGTTCAAATCCAGCCTCCAACTTGTTCCTGTGGTGTTGTTATCACCCTGTAATTCTTTTGCACAAATTGCAAAAACATGCTTTAACTAAAAGCCACTAAAACCCATTGTGGATCTTCGCAAAGATGGTCTATAGATCTTTTTGTTCTTTTACTTCCCATTATGATGCTTATACGTCATCACATTATGTGTACATATCGTTGTCACATATGATTACGTCATCAAACCACGACATTTCACCTTGTTAATCATTATGACCACTCATTGTAACATATGCCTCCCACCCAGTTTTTAGGGTCTGTGTCTTAAAATCTGAATCAGAAATACCTTTTTATCTCCTGAGGGGAAATTGCTTATCTTTGACTTGCAATGCTTGGGAATTAATCTAAAGAAGAAAAAGAAATCTGAGGTAGACTCCAGGATTTGCTATTGACTCCAAAAATGAAAGTGTCACAGAAATAACTTTGGGAATTATTTGTGTGCACCCAACCAATTAACCATCACTTTTGGCTCTAAGCCAATAGAGTGCATAATGTTTTTATTTGACGTTTAGATAATTACAGGTGAGCCACACCTTTTCTAAGATTCAACATGGAAATAGGTAATTGGAAGGCAACTAGCAAATAGCACTTCACTTGGTTTCACTGACTGCCACCTTCTTTACCAACAAGGTGGCAGCCATCAGCTCACAGTTCTCTCCTCTTCCAACACTGCATTGCTCTCATCATTTGCAATTCTGACTGAGGATGACGTATCCACCCTCCTCCTCTCTAATCATCCGACCAACTGCACTCTGGATCCGATCCCTTCCACTCTTCTTCAAGCAGTTGCACCTGCACTAATGCCAGCTATTACACTAGTCATCAACACATCTCTCAAAACAGGGACTTTTCCAACCTCTTTCAAGAAGGCCTTGATTACCCCACTGCTCAAGAAGCCTTCTCTTGATCCCTCTGTAGTGGAGAACTACAGTCCTGTCTCCCTCCTTCCTTTTCTGGCCAAGACAATGGAACGAGCAGTCTTCAACCAACTCTCAGACTTCCTTTCCAAGAACAACCTCCTCGATGTCAACCAGTCTGGCTTCAAGACGGGTCACTCCACAGAAACTGCACTCCTGACTGTTGTGGAATATCTTCGACCTGCAAAAGCCACAAGTCAATCATCTGTCTTAATTCTACTTGATCTATCATCAGCCTTTGACACTGAACCATCAGATACTCTTGTCAACACTCTGACTTAGGCATCTCTGGATCAGCTCTAGACTGGCTTTGTTCTTACCTATCGGGACGAACCTTCAAGGTATCCTGGCGGGGGCATCTTTCTCACTCTCATAGCCTCTCTACCGGTGTGCCGCAGGGCTCAGTTCTTGGTCCTCTCCTCTTTTCTATCTATACTTCATCCCTAGGTGCCATCATTCACTCACATGGTCTTTCCTATCACTGCTAAGCTGATGACACACAGCTCCTCCTGTCCTTTCCACCGGACGACTCCACCGGGCAGCAGATTTGCTCTCTACAACATCAGGAAGATCAGACCCTACATCACGGAATATACAGCCTAACTCATTGTACAGGCGCTGGTCACATCTCGTCTTGATTACTGCAACGCTTTGTTGATGGGGTTACCGATATCCACAATCAAACCCTTGCAGATGATCCAAAATGCAGCAGCTCGCCTCATTTGTAATCAGCCAAAAAAGGCCCATGTCAAACCACTTTTTAGATCTCTACACTGGCTTCCTGTAGCTGCTCGCATCAGGCTCTGTCTCTTGCTCACAGGGTGGTTAACTCGACACCCCCCCCCCACCTTAACTCACTCATTCAAGTCTACAATTCTTCCCGCCCGCTGCAGTCTGCCAACGAACGACGTCTGGTGGTCCCAGCACCGCACAGAAGACACCAAGCAAAACTGTTTAGTGCAATGATCCCACGATGGTAGAACGAGCTACCAAACTCTGCACGCTCAGCTGAATATCTCCCAATATTCAAAAAACTGCTGAAAACTGAACTCTTCCGCATCTTCCTATGCACTTATATCTCTTCAATAAAAAAGAAAAATAAATCCTTTCTGCTCTTTCTCGCACTTGCATCTCGTGAACTGTCAACACTTTTCTGATAGCACTTTGCTTTGATGTTTTCTCCTTGACTTACATTTTAGCTGCCTTGTACCTCACTTGTTAGTCGCTTTGGATAAAAGCGTCTGCTAAATGACTAAATGTAAATGTAAATGTATTTTGCATCACTGGAGAACCACAAATATTAATGTAAAGGATTCACAATTGAACGTGTAATGTCATTATGTTTAGTGTAAAATCCAACTGTAAAATAAAAATAATAGCTATGAATATAATGACACAATCTTGCTGACACATTGAAACGGGCATTAGTCGGTGTTTTAGAGCCTAAGATTTCCATAGCTGGGTCTCTGTGGGGGATTTAACAAGGTTTTCTAGATACAGCCCCAGGGCTCACTGCAGGCAAAGCCTTTCCAATCAACACAGGGAAAAAACGCTGAAAGCTGCTCTACAGACACAGCAAAAAACCTAAACACACTTCTGTTTCAAATACAACCTTAATGGACATGCATGGAATCGTACAATGCTCTCTCCCATATACTATACAGATGTATACGGATGAAGACTCCTATGTAAGAGAATTTCACTTAATGATCGAACTACATGAGAACATGGCTGTACCCACCATTAAGGTCCTCGAAGTCCAGATCTTGGTATAAAAATAACTACTTTGGTAATACAGACAAATTGTACAATGACAGAATAACCATATGATTGCCACTTTTGTGGTTTAGTTTACTACGAACAGATTGAATAATCACAATGATTCCAAAATGAAAAAGCTGTTTTATACTTTTAGTTTTTGTAAAGGATTGAAGTTTGTTATTTTTTAGTTATTATTAAGTTAAACTCTGTGTTGACTGGGCCTACAGATGAAAATGAAAAGATCACATTATCAAAAGCCAGGTAATTTAGGTCAAGAAAAGATGTCGGTAAAGATGAGACAACTGAGAGAAAGAGAGAAAGTGATGGAGATGAGAGAGGAAGAGCCAGTCCTGCCCACCCTGCCCATAAGAGGATTATCATAAAGCCCCTGTGCAGTTCACCACAGGTGAAGAACTCACTGACCTGACCACAATGAAACTATATATTGTAGGCCGAATTAGCACAGACATAGAGCTATTCCAATGAAGCCTATAGTCCAAATTAACAATTCAAACTTGGCATAATTATAGATTCATAGCCTATTGCATAAGGCTATTGTACAATTATACTCACTGGCCACTTCATTAAGTACACTTATACAATTGAATGCAATAAAAAAACTGCAGTTCTGCAATTAATTAAACTTTTGCAAGATTATAATTACTCAGCTAAGCTGTAAGTAGGAAGCCAAAACTGTCAGAACGATGCTCATTCTACTGTGTGTTTATTAGTGAAGTCTTAGTGGAAGGTGGAGTCATTCTAGATTGCATTGTATTAAGAGCTGGTTCCAGTGTTTTGGCTCCCTCATTCATTCATTTTAAGTAGGGGGGCTTTTACTAAACAAATCAGCTTGCAGGTTTTTGGAATTATGACCAGCTGAGTCGGTTTATGAAAACCACACTTTCACAGCCCTGATGCAGTAGTTTAGGTTTAGAACATAGAGTCCTGCTAATTTTGTCTTGATTGATATTTGTTGTTGCAGAAAACGGCACCTGTATTTTTAAAATCAGTATCTTACATAACACCCCTTTAATTCCCTACATAATTACTCATCAGCAGTTTGTCCCTGACAGTAGAATAAAGTACATGCAATTAAAAAACCAAGTACAACTAAATTCTCAAGTAAATAATCTGCCAATATAGTGTTTTTATCCAGGTCCTTTACTCATTCACCCATTCACACACACACACACACTCAAAAGACAGCAGCTACCATGCAACATGGTGGTCATCTGACCCACAAGGAGAAACTGGGGATTTAATGGGTTTCCTAACAACACCAACATAAACCCAGGAGAGACTGGGAATTAACATAGACCCTGTGGTTTGTGGATGACTGCTCCACCAAATGAGCTCCAACCACCCAGGTAATTTTAAGTAATTTTAGATAGATAATTTCTGATAGGCCTAAGGGTCATGTGATCTGGCATGTCAGGAACAGTTACACTGCCTTCTCTAACTGGTGCCTCTACTCATCAACAACTGCTCCAACACGTGGGTTGAAGGCATCCACCTCTACCATTGATTATTGGTGTGGGTGGGGAACAATGGGACTAGGGGCCAAAGGGGACTTTTTTTACAGCTCCTAGAATCACCTTACCAGTTACTGGTTACCCTTGTGTCTGACTGTACACTTGCTAACAAAGAGTCTTCTTTGCCTTCTGAACAAGAACATGTTACAGTACATCACATAGCCATTTTTCTGAGTTTCTCATTGCTTCAGTCTTGATCCAAATTTCATGCGTTGAGATCTAAGATTTTGCCAAACACTGCTAATGTACAAAATCTACAGCTTTTCAATAGAAATGCATCCCAGCACTCTATGAAAAGGTGAAACAGCAGGCTGATATATAACTTGATTTTAAATGCTCGACCTTGCTGGACTCCTTAGGTTTTTCAAAGAGAGAGCATTCAAGACATGCTACACTAAGACTTATAACTATAACTTATAAAAGCTGTGCTTTTTGTTAATACTGTGTGAAGACATTCTGAGATAAATATATGTTTTCATCATAGATTTGCTATTTCACAGATCTAATGGTGGCATAAGACTTTTTCACAGCACTGTACGTGTCTAAATTCTCTATTTTACACAGTGGCATGTCTTTTCTGGAAATGGACTTTGGATTTGATGACCTATAACTTTATTCCTACATAGGATAAATATGCTATGACATATATTCGTCTTGTTGCTCCGTCTTATGTCAGAATGCATGCGTGTGACCTATAAAATGAGCATCCCTTTTTCCTTTGCTCTGAGGAGAAAAATGTCACCTGGAGGTGGGTAGACCATAAATAAAGAATCAAATGTCAGAGGGGACTGGCTGCTTTGATAAGGCCACACTCTCCACACTACATACACCATGTAAAGATAAGAATAGCAGCATAAAATTTAAGTTGTGTCCAGCCTAGAAGCTGCCTGACACTTTGAAATACTGAAATGCCACAGTGAAGTGGAAAAAACACCTAGTCTTGTTATAGATAATGGTAAGATGACAGTGCAAGTCTCCGCCTCAGCTGAACAGGCTTAGATCACTTTTTTTGGTCAGCTGTGCAGTAACAAAGACAGACAGAAAGACCCAGGCTATGTAGTAACAAAGCTGCTTGGTAGAATCACTCCCATCAAAGATTGATTAGCGTCAAATGTGTCAATGACCCTTAAAAAAGTCTTATGTCTTGCAAAAATACAGTAAATGACTTTTAGAGGTCTGGTGTACTATAAGGATTTCTGTCATTGTGTCTGAAGACAAAATCTTTAAAAATGTCAGGCTCCCTTTCTTTTTCAGCTAAGGCTTATTTCTTCTAATTTTTACAATCAATAAATAAGGACATTTATGGCCAACCACCTACAGAAATACAAATGTCATCTCTCAAACATACACTACAGTCTGGTATGTATTGGCTTTGAGTGTGCATGTGTGTGTGACAGAGAGAGGCAGCGGAGGGAGAGGCAATATGAAGGCAGCGTATGCATCTGTGTGTGTGTGAAGCCCTGCATGAGTCCGTTTGTTGCCTGCTTTTCATTCAGAGTGACATTTAGAGCCGTTTAGCTGTCACTCAGCAGCGCAGTAGCACAGTGTTGATGACCACCCCGCCCCCCCACCCGTGGGGGTTTTGGTACGACCCACTGGAGCTTTGCCTGTTAATAAGGGTCCTGCCATGTCCACTGGGTGGGGCGGGGAGGGGTGACAGGATAAGTGGCATCCCTAGTGGGAGTGACACAGCTGAATAAGTCTGGAGTCTCTGATGTGATGTCTAATAAGCAGTCTAAAAGCAAAGGGCCAGTTAACTGCAAAACATTTGAAGCTCTTTGTGAGGTTTTCTGCAGTGACAGAGAATCACTCACTCTTCTGAACTCCCTCTTCCTCACAGCAGAGCTGAGCAAGTTTAGACTGTTGTCTGGGGAGTTGATGATGACACATGAACACATACAAACACCACTGTTGGCTGATGTGCTGGGACCCAGCAGAGCAAAGGCCATTTAGGGTCTCAGCTAAGGTTTACTGTTATCTTCAACAAGAAAACTGATTTTAGGCCTGAGGACACAAGCCGGGTAAATTTGCTTTCCCAACATGTTCACTTTTTTCCATGCGATTGCTCATTTGCATCACACTTTACTGCAAGGTATTTCTGAAACACCCCTTGTATCAATGTGATACAGTTACAGATATATAACAACCCAACAAAACCACTGAAGCAATACATAATCAAATGTACAAGAACAGTCGTCGTAAGGCGACTGTGCCGCAGGAAGTTAGAGCGGTCATCCACCAATCCCACAGTCGTTGGTTTGATCCCTGGCTTTGACATGTAACACACAAGTCACATGTCGAAGTGTCCTTGAACAAGACACCGAACCCCAACTTAGTTGCTCCTGGTGAGTCTTGGCCAGCTACATAGTAGTGTGTAATTATGAGTATGAATGGGTAGAAAAGTGCTATATAATTGCAGATCATTTATCATTTAAGTCTTGCAGCAAGCAACGGAACCAGCACTTTATTCAACGACCCAGAAATTCTGCCCACGAGTTGAATGATTTGGATGAAACCAAAGCTATACTTAAGTCTTACAGGAACCTGCAAACACCATACATTCAGCATTCAAGTAACAAACAACCTGAAACGATCAGTTTGCTGCCCACAAACTAGGTGTTAGTGTGGTGCTGATTCAGAACTAGTTCAATTTACAGACCTCGTGAGAAACACTTTGCTTTTTCGTGGGTTAGACAGACATTTTTTTCTGCAATGCTTGGTCACAGTAAGCCCCTTATAAAAGCGGGTCTTAGCTCTAAACCAGTAAAGAGTTGACACGCTCTGGAACCACTTTTCCTGACAGTTGTCAAAACACCTAGAACTGGTTCTAAAGTAGGTACTAGCTTCTAACTAGCCCTCAGGTTTAAATACTGAATCAATAGGGTCATAAGACAAACACATTAGACAGCATAATACCATATTATAATTGGTTACTATAATTTACATCAATATAATATGTAATTTGCAGTGACTTGCATTATATTCTGAAATTGTGGCAATTTACCTATAACACATTAGCAGTAGCACTACTGTAGTTGTATAATATCACATGTGCTTCCCCTCAAGTATTTATTTTGGTTCAACTTAAGCTTCTTATGCATTTTTACTCTAGTTCAGTGGTTACATATATAACCAGCATAAAAGTTTGAATATCCCTATGTTCTGAACAATGTCAAGAGAATTCAGCCTCAGAAATTGTCCAGAGTGGCATTTCACACGTAACACAGAGTGGGAGATCTCCCGAGTAAGAACTGTCCTCATGTGTGAAGGTCTGTCTCGATTTTCACGTACAAATGAATAGCGCGCACAGGAGGCACAACATGACATAAAACTTAAGTTGTGGGATACAATGTTTTGTTTACAGCACATCCGAGCTTTGCTTCTAATAAAAAAGGTTTTGTCACTTGATTACCACAACAATTGAGTGATAGAAACGTATTAAACATGCCCACTCACTTGCTTTTATTCCTCCCTACGATTTGGCAAAAGCTCACGCACATAATACGGACATTGCACTAGGGGGCTCAAAGGAGTTAACACATACACCCTCTACTGACAAAGTCAAGATAATGACTTAATCCCAGTGCGTGTCTGAAAGTTATAAGGACTACTAGCGAAAGTTTCTGTGCATTTCAAGTATAAGTATCACCATTCGCAATATGTTGTAGTGATACACTGTTGGACATTTTTTGTCTTTATGCACTTAAATGATGTAGAGAATTTACTAATTTATGTGTGTATTGGGGATGAGCATGTGCTCTGCATTCTGAGAGAGGAGAACACATGTATAAGATTTAGGGAGATCAGAGAAGCACTTCCATTTAAAAATCTTAAATGTCCTTGAAGACGCCTTCAAATTTGATTTGACATAATTATGAAGTCAATAAAAGGAAACCTTTGTTGGTACAATGTAGTCAAACTTTCGGGGTAAAGTTAAGTTCTAGCTCTAGTTTTCTGAGCCATTTGACCAGTTCTAATTCTGTGGCAGGCCTGAAAACAAAACATTACAATAATCCACTGTGGATGACAGAAAGGCGTGAATCTGTCATGGAAAGAGAAGATCAAATTTTAGCTAAGTATGTTATTTAAGTAAAAGACAGAACTCTGGGTGACGTCCTTAATGTCCTGTTCAAAAGAAAAGCTGGATGAAAAGTGACACTAAGATCCTTGGCTGTCAAGGTCTGATGAATCACACAAATGTGAAAAGTCACTGTTAACTAATTCAAATGGTGTCTGCGTTGGCCTGAAGCATTGACCACTGGCCACAGATCTTTAAGTTTAGCTGGTCAACAATGTATGTAAAATGTTTAGAAGCAAACGCCAGCTAATGTGGTTAAAGCACACACAGCTTGGGATCAAACACATTTGTGAACTAGTTCTATAAATAAGGAGAAGAGGAAGAGAACATGATCTAAATCAACACGTTTCGAGCTGTAATGAGTGATAAATTAGGAGGGAGTTTATTATGAGGTGTTAAGTGGTGTAAGCTGCACATTCATGCCACTGAAGGTACAAAGACCCTGATTGTCTGCCAGTCAATTCAAGATCATGGCTTTCTTCAGGTAATCAGTGTCATGTCTGTGAAGGTTCTCAGTCATCCAGGTTTGCTTATCCGAGGTTGAGTCATGTGAACCGGAATTATTTCTTTTTGGTTGGAAATGTTTCACAACTTATCGAAGCAGCTTCTTCAGTCTGAGAGAGTAGTGGCTAGAGGGACCCAGTTCTATCCTCCAGACTAGGTCATAGGGATGTAATGTTTAAAATCCTAAACACCCTTAAACACCTAGGATGGAATCATTAAGACCATTTCACACATCCACCAAGAAGACACCTACGAATCCCAGCCTAGGAGATTAAGGCTCTTTAGAGTTCTCACCTCCTCTATTATCCCCCTAACATAGAGGTGGAATACAATTTTGTAAAGCTAGGATCCCCGCAGGGCACGGCAAGGTCTGCAACACATCACCAGCTATAACTAGAACAGGAGTCCGATCTGCAGCAGTGACTCGTTAGCAGAGCATATCAAACACTTCTTCAGGTTGCGTGCTCAGCCCCTACTTTACTTCTTGTACACACATGACCACACCCCTTCACATAACACCAATGCTGTCATCAAAATTGCAGATGACACGACAGTGGTGGGCTGATTTATAGGAACAATGAGTATGCCTACTGGGGGGAAGTGCAGGGGCTGTCTGTGTGGTGCAAATATAAAAATCTTACACTCAATATCAAAAAGACCAAAGAAGTAATCATTGACTCTAAGAAAAACAAGGATGCACATGCACCACACTGTACATCAGTGACGAGTAAGTGGAGAGTGTAGCAATGCCTTAAATTCCTGGGTATCCACATCACAGAGGACCTCTCATGGACTATCAATACAAATATGCTGGTCAAAAGGCTCAAAAGAGTTTATCCTCGGGAAGGTAAATCTCTCACAGCATCTGCTTGGGTCCTACTATCACAGCACCATTGAGAGCGTCCTGACACACGGTATCCTGGCGTGGTATGGGAGCAGTTCTGCAGCAGAACACACAGAACATCACTAAGTTCCCGGTTCCCAGCCCGGAATGAAATGTTCACTTCCCGCTGTTTGCAGAAAACCCCCAGCATTTTTCCATCCTACCCATCACTTTTTTGAACTGCTGCCCTCAGGTAAACGATTTAGATGCATTAAAACATGCACTACACGATTTCTGAACAGTTTTTAACCCAGAGCATAAGCATAGTGAACAATGATCTTAAAAACGAATGAGTAAATTATTAATATTTAGTCTATATTGTCCATATCTTTACCTGAGTGGACACATGAACCAGGCCAGACTGCAACACTGCACTTTAAACAAATTTAACAGACTCTCTGATCTCTCACCTGCACCAAATATTCTGCTATTCACAAGAGGCATTTTATTAAATTTAATATATTTTTAAATTATAATACAATAGTAGCAGCTTTGTTACATATTTATTTCATTGATTCTTTTCTATTACATTTGCTATGAGTTTAAGTCTGTTAGTTGTCAGTAACTACAACCAATAAAAACCATTACAAATGTTTTAAGTATACTCTGTGTAAGCCATGTGTTCCAGACTGGCAAAGCCAATATAGTGACTACACTGTGCAATGTTACTTAGTAAGCACAGCAACAAAGTGCACAATAGTACAAATCAGGTAGATAATCTGAATCTGAAATGTGCAGCGAAAAAAAGTTAATTGAACTAATTGGACTGTAAAACACTGACTAGACACCATCCATGTATTTCAAATAACAGTCCAAAACTAGTGTGTCCTATTTAAAGTGACAGTAGTGGACAGCTGAGCAGTTCATTAACCCTGCTTCTTGGGAGTGTGTGTCTCTTTCAAAGACTAACACTTTCTTTCTTTGAGTCTGTGTATGTGCTAGTAGCTGGAAGGACAGTTGGTTTATGCCTGGCAAGCTGTTTGGATGGCTGTCTGTGTGCTTGGCTTGATGGCTGAGCAGCTTGCTAAACCACATGGAAAAACTTGTCTGTGACTTTAATCCTCAGCAAACTTCCACTGTGTCCTGTGTGTCAGCACAGTGTAGACTCATGCGCAAACATTTGCATGAGTCAAAGGGCTACAAGGCTGTGTTTGTTTATTGAAATATGTACTTCTTTAAAAGGCTACTAGCTGTGTTTTATAAAATAACACATTTTAGTATCATATGCAGGGGTAGGTCAAGACTTTAATAAGTAAAAGGTGTGAAATTAAAATTTAAGTCCCTGCTTTCGGGAGAATATAAAGTGCACATTATTAATAATGAAATGAATAATGATGTTTGTTTACTACATAATGTGCAAAATGTTTGATTCCAAAACGGTATAGTGATATGAAACAGTATCAATAATTAACCCTATAACTTCAAATAATCATTCATCCTGTGCAGGACTTATCTTCATGCTTTCAAGAAAACTGTATTGTGACAAATCTGTTTATCTATTATTACTTTTTTCTCTCTTGTCTTCTTTCCAGGTGCTGAGGCTTCACTGATTGGTATATTTGAACCTAATTGGTCCACACCCATTGGGTACCCTGACCCAATCTGCCTAGGATCTTTACAAAAGGGGGCAGCTCCTTTGCTTGGTCTTTGTTCTTTTTTGGGAGCTTCTTGCCTGTGCATTGCCCTGTATTTTTAAATTATTAGGATGTGGTGGGAGGCTGGATGTAGATAAGGTGCCTGTACCCTGCACATTTGCAACACATAGAAAAGACCTTGTTAGATACACTGAGTTAAGAGGTTTCAAATGGAGTCTGTTAGTGGCTTAGTCAGCCAGCCTTCTGTTCTGCCCAGGTATTTTTAATATCTTTTGGTTGTCTTGTGCTAAATGTGACCACTAATTGTGGTCCATTTTGGGGTGGAGGCATAACAGGGTCTTCTATAAAACTACAAACAGTAGTTGCATGAATAGAATTCAGGCCTACGTGTTTACAGCTGCTGACTTTATGCAGGGGACAAATATTCAACCTAAAGATTCATATGATCAAATGTTGGTGGCTGACTGAGTCAGAAAAACAAAGTAGAAAAAACTTAAACATTGTTGAGGCCAACAAAGAAGGGGAGATGAATAAATCTTAAAATTCAAATCAAAAAGACATTTTTCCAAGACAGAACAACCACACTTTTTGGTTTTGTTGGACAAGAGTCTATACATATGCAAATGGCATAATTGTTTAATACCTAAAATCAGTGAAGTAATACATTTTTGTTTGACTTATTGCCTAGAAGGTGCATTTCCATCGTTGGCTAATGTATAGGAGTCAGGTAAGCGGAGCGCAGACTGGAAGGTCCCTAGAATATCCAACACTGGCTGCACTTTTTATTTATTTAATTTTTTATTTTTTTTGTTAATCCTGCCTGTAACAATTCTTCAGTACCACCTGAAATGTTAATGCCACCATTTCTTCCCCATATTAATCCTATCCACATACTCTTCCACATCATAGTTTAGGGCTGTGATTCATGGTTTGCTCTGTATCCTTTCTGTTCAGTCAAATGCAAACTTGTTTGATTCTGGCTTTTAGTTAGTCTCATATGGTCACAATGTCCGTGTATCCACATACTTTGGCCATGTAGTTTCTTTGATATTTTCTGGTTGAGACAGAATGGGATGATAATAACCAGGAAGACATGTAAGATTCTTTTTTTTTTCTCCATTTTATTCTTTATTTCTTGATCTGCTTTTATTGAACGTATGATAAAAGGCAGCATCATGGAGCCCTTTTTATTGACCTTTTGAAAGTAATTCACACAGTAGCCCACACAGTGCTGAAAAAAGACTTTCTGGACTATCGGGGGAAAAAAGCTGTCAGCTGGTTTGATAATTATCTATCTGATCGAACCCAGTGTGTGCAGGTAAAGGGCTATATTTGTAGTCCACTCAGTGATTAAGGGTGTGCTCCAAGGATCAGTTTCAGGCTCACTTTTGTTCATTATTTACATCAACATTGAACAAAGTGTGTTGAATGCAAAATGTAATTTATATGCTGACTCTCTTCTGTACTGCATTTGATGAGCACCAGACCAGGCATTCTCCTGACTCAAGTGTTTAACTATGTTCTAAATCTAAATACAAGTTTTAAAACTTGTATTAAATCTTTTAAGGCAAAAGTTATGCCTTCCTTAAATTTAGAATCAGAGAATCTGCCTTCTATCACTTTTAAAGGGAACAAATATGTTTTATACCTTGGAATTTTAATTGAAACTCTCCTTTACATATTCAAGAGTTTGTAAAAAGGTTAAAACTGAAACTGGGACTTTATTTTAAATTAAGTCCTCTTTGAAAACTGAACTCTCTTAGCATAAGAGTCATCTGGTTGTAGATGTTTTACCTGTCCAACCCTTTTACGGTTTTATGATTTGAGTCTATCAATTGCTGGTACGCCTTTTAATTGTTGTGTACCTGATGTTAATGTTTGTTTTGTTTTTGTTTTTTTGTTTAAACTAGTTTTGTTGCTGCCTGTCTTGGCCAGGACACTTTTGAAAAATATATATTTTTAAGCGCAATAATTTTTTTTTTCTCGACAAAATAAAGGGTACATTTAAAAAAAACAAAAAAAGCACCAAGGGGAGAAAAGGCTTTCTTCTATACCTTCCACACAACCAGCCAGCAGCCACTTGGCAACAGCTGCTACTACTAGTCACTGACTGGATGGCCAACTGTGTGCTCTACGGCCTGGTTATAATACAATCAGATGGTAGGAAACATGTTTTTTGTATGACAATGCAAGACTTGATGAATATGTTGAACTGGATCTGCTGCAGCAAATCTTTATGATTCATAGATGTGGTGCAATTGGTTGATCACAAATTTGACAATGAAATCCTTAAGGTGCATTTTTAAAGTGTTGGGGAATTTCACAAAAAAAGTTGTATAGAAAATGTAATTTCAATGCTTCTGAGCCTGTAACAGCTGTAGCTGGAAGCACCCTGAAGGAATTTTTTTCAAAATAGGTACAAATATCCACTTGAACTCAAATGAATTTAGATTTTGAAGGTGAAAGGTCAAGGTAACTCTCACCATTCCCATCTAAGGACTGTCTCAAGGGGACTACTGAAAGTAATTATTATGAGTCTGGAAAAACATACATGTAAACTGCAGTTGATTGGTTGGCAAGGCCTTGATCAGGTGCAGGACAGTGGTTCTGATTAGAAGAGGCCAAGTCGGTCACAAGCTCACTTTTTTAACATTTCTTCTTTGGGCTTTCAGCCAAATCCAAATTACAGTGAAGATAAGATAAGTGTTTTTTACCACAATGTAAAGATAAGCAAGTACTTTGCATTTAAATAATTTAACTTATTTGCACAGAGCAGGCGAAAGTCATGGTTGTCTATGAAAATGTAGCACGTTATTTCTTTTAATAATAAAAAACATTAGCTGGGAACTGTTACCTGCAGCTTTTAAGGTGAAACAAATTGTTACGCAGTGAATAAGTTGACGCAGTGAATCGATCAACGTATCTTAACACAGCAACCTTCCATTCGGTTTATGTTAAGTCTTTAAGCATGAGTGCATTTTTGAGCATAACAAAATTATAAATGGATTTTAACCAGACCAGAGTGAAAATTTCTCCTAACGTGAAAAAAAAAGAAGCACCCCTACTAGCAGGCCACCAGGGGGCCACTCACACCAAGTGAGCAATACCTCTTGTGCTCCTCCTAATCATTTTATATCAAATGTGTTTGAACTCAAGCCAAAACTTTAAACCAAGCCTCGATGGGGTTTCTGCATTTAAAGGTGAAATAATGGACCTTACAGCTTCTTTAAAACGCTTGTTAGTCACACACTTTGTTACTCTTCCCAAACTTTTACTTGCAAAGGCAACTGATGTTATGTTTGAGCAGGTCTTCACACAGACTCAAATGATCAACCGCCACTGTTTCTATTGGATTCCTGAATTTTTGCATTACCAACAATTACCAGCCAGTATAAAACCACCAACCAGCAGTCAGTCTCTACCAAATGTTTCCACCCAGCTAGTTGCCTACAGCACTTGACTTATGTCACCAAATGCATTTACAGTTGGTGGTTACATGGAGGACAGAACAAAATAGTTAACTGTGGAAGGAGACTTGTGTGAGTAAGATAAAGCTCTTGCATGGTGACAGCAGAAGGACTATAACCAATAGTGTCCCAGGTAGTAAGCTATTGGGGGACACTGAAATCCTCTGAGGAGAAAGGCAGGCTGAGCCAGAGATTGTACAATACATATTAGACCGTTCTGTCTGGGGTGTATGATTTACAGAGGACAGACAGGCAGGACTTCACTGGGACACACACACAAACACACACAGACACACACAGGCTTATTCTGAATTCAGGTGGTGACAGACAGGCAGGAGTATTCACAGACATGATCAGGAGGCAAACAGGGGGACATACACAGAGCTTTAATGATAATGATCACAGTCTGAAAGGGGAACAGATGGAAGCGGAGGCCAAATGTGGAAGGCAGAGGAGCGGGAAGGGCGAAACCGATCAGATGACAGTGTCCAAGTCTAAATATCTAACAGGTCAGAAAAACGAGTGATGGACCATTTCTGAGTTGTTTGTCCTTCTGGCAGAATCTCCCATCTTTACAGAGGAAATGTGAGGCTCTCTTAAGCTCCTCTCAGACATAGACTGGAATCCTGAGTATATCTACATGCAATCCGTAGGAGCTGTATGTGAGAATGTCCAGGTCAGTTGCCCTGGACATTATGCAGATTTTACCCCACCAGGGGTATTACACAGTCTGCATATTATGGATAAGTGATAATCCAGAAAATTCATCTCAAGCAATGAGGTGTGTTGGTGTCCTCTATATTTTACGTTAGCCACAAAAGGGGTCAAATACAAATTCCCAGCAGTGCAAAGACGATAACAATGGCTACCTGGAGACCCGATGAAATTTGTAAACTTCTGTTGGTAATGGCAGACATTAAAATTATAAAGTAAATTCAGGGAACCGCACGTGACTTATTGTAAATGGTCTGCATTTATATAGCGTATTTCTACCTATTGGCAGTCAAAGGGCTTTACACTGCTCTTATTTACCCAGGAGCAACTAAGTTGGGGTTCAGTGTCTTGACTGGAGGAGCTGGGGATCAAACCAACAACTGCGGGATTGGTGGAGGATCGCTCTGCTGCGCCATAGGCGCCCCCACCACAGACTTTGCGGCCAAAACACTGATTTCGCATCCTGCCTTGCCCCCTGCACTTTTTGTCCAGGAACCACCCTTTGCCCAGATTGAACTGAATGTCACATGTTGTATGCTCAACACAATCTCATCTGACATCGTTAGATATTGATGCTTCCTAAGGCGTCAAATTGTGCAGCTTTGGAAATTCTTTGGCGTGTTATATTGACACCACAGGAACCTAGTTGGCATCGATACTGGACACTCCGGGCTCTACCGGAATGACTTTATATACACACAAAAACTGCGTTAGGGTTAGAGAAAACAACTCCAGGGTAATGTTATGTTAAGAGACAACAACGCTTAGGGTTAGGACAAAAACTTCAGGTTAAGGTTAAGTTAGAAGATACAAAGAGTGTAAACAGCACGTACTTCCTTAATATAGTAACCACGTGCTTCACATTGTGTAGCGATCAACAATAAACCACAAAACACCTCGCACTAGATTCAAATCCTGGTCTCCTGTGGAAAAGTCCTGTGTCTTGTTGTACCATTCACCACCTTGTCCACCTCCTTGTGACACCTTTTTATTTTATATTCTATGTGATTGCTATAAGCATCAAATATTGAAGCATCAGTGTTTCTATTGAAGTACACTGGAAGCTCCAGGCAATGCGAACGGGCATCAGCAAATAACGCAGAGGGACAAAGCTTTCTGACACCTCGGGAATGAGAAGGAGCTATTATGTTCACATGTGTAAAGGAGCAACTCCAGAGAATGTCCAGACCAAATTCTCTTGACATTCTCTGGACATATGTTTAGATGGCAGTCAGATTCTGGACACATTTTTTCTCTAGTACAATTGAAGCAAAAAGGATATTTCTAACCACCTTTCACTGCTACAGCAAAGGTTGGGAATATTTATATGTGTGGGTTATTGTGTGTGTGAGGGGCTATTCTAAACTGTCAGCACAACACACACACACACACACACACACACACACACCAAGTGGCCTCTGTGTTCTTCTGTCAGCGCAAGGTCAGCAGCATCTTGGCAGTTGGATTGTATTAGATTGTACAGGTGGATGTAATGAAGCGGCGGCTGAGCATTTGATCGAAAGCTGTTTTCAGTTTTATTTCTGCACTACTCATGTTAAAACAACCCATCCCAATAGTGGGATGGGGTGTAAAGTTATGTAGTTATCTTGTAGTTATCATATTTGGTCAAGGTAAGGTTGAGGATTGTGTTCAATCCAGTTACTAGTGGAACATTCAGAGGGAGAAACATTTCAACAGAAAATCATGTCAATCAATCAATGATAATCATTCAGAAATAAACAGGGAAACTTCACCCAGAACACTGTCAGGACAGAAAATACACTTTGTTTGTTTCAGAGGTAGCGGATTTTCTATCATTGCTCTTGAGTCTGCTTCAGTCTCATTTAGTCTAGTTTTAGAATATTCTGAAATGTAGATGGAAAGTTTCTCTTTTCTGGTGATCGTTGTTAGTTTCAGGGCATCACAGTGGTGGTTTGTTTAGCACTGCTGCTTCACAGCTAAGAGGTCCCTGGTTTGAATCCACCTGCCAGCTGTCTCTGTGTGGACTTTAGATGTTCTCCCCATGCTTGTGTAGGTTTCCTCCAAAGTCCAACATATACTTATAAAAAACCCATAGTTTTAAACTAAGCTGGACAAAGAAATGAAGATCCATGAGGCTGCACGAAACAGAAAGAGGAGAGATCACGGGGAGTATAGTCCAGCTCTCCTGGAACATTTGCTTGCATGATGGCCACTTGAAGGCTTATTAGGATGAGTCAAGGCAGTGCTAATCTGCTGTCAAACACTGGGTTTCTTAAAAATGTTGTAATCTCTAACGTGCTGGGGTTTCAAAGAATGTCTGTCTTCCACTGTCTGTAGCTGCTTTTACAGTCTGTGTTTTACACACGGCCTGTGAGTTTTCTTTTTTCTGCAGAGAACAAGCAGTGACAGGAACGTACCAACTCTACTAGTTAATTACAGATGGCATTATTGTCTCGGTCTGATTAGATGCACTACAAAACCCACTCTGTGCTATGTGAACTTGTAGCTCGGTGAATAGTGCATCAGGCCAGCATGCAGAAACCTGCAGGATCAGATCCCAGCCTACCCCTGTCCTTGAGTGATACCAGCTCTGGGTGCACCCTGTGGCAGCACACTGCTCCCAAGGGCAGATATGAGTTAAATGCAGAAACTGAATTTCATCATAAAGTTTATGGGAAAAATGTATATGTGCTCAATGATAATAATCGATATACTAATAGCAAGCAGCATGACCAGATGAGAAAATTTGGTTGGCCATCTATAATCTGTCACCAATTAACCTAACATGCATGACCTTTGAGTTTGGCTGCACAGCTACACAAGCACGGGGAGAACATGCAAACTCCACACAGGAAGAGGAGACCTTCTGGCTGTGAGGCCTCAGCCCTGCAGTAACCACTTCATCACCGTGCTGCCTAACTACAGTAAAACATTTTTTATAAAATCTTTCTGTCCTTGCACTTGAGACTTAGATTGTTTTGCTTCCATTGCACCTCCTCTGTAAATCACGTTTGATAAGAGCATCAGCAGAAATGACTAAATATTAATGGATAACAGGAAAACAGCATCTGTTGCGTCAGTGATATCAGTGTGCTGACTCACCCTGAAGTTCACCTCAATATCACTGCAGCAAGAAGAGACGTTAAATCAGTGCTCTATAAAACATAATTTGTAGCAGCTAATATGTTCTTTATAACTTTACACTCCCCACTTTTATAGAGATGCTACTAAAAAAAAAAACAATTAATTATATAATATGCTGTTCTTGGATCCAAAATTCTACCAAAATGTCTAGTCATCTTGCAGATTACCAAACCAGTGATTACAGAATTTTATCACTGTCCATACTTAACTTTAATAAAAAAAATTATAGAGTTCAGTTGAATGTGCATAAATTAATGAAAAATGAACTGCTGGAACTTCATCCACTGCCTAAGTCGAAGAAAAGTAAAAATGCCTGTCAGATGTGTCTCCTTTCCCCATAAGTTTAAGACATGGTCATAGCTTTCCATCACTGTTAGGTTAGCAGAAGACATCTCATATCAGTGTGCTGTCATGTTTTCAAAGCATGATCAGCAAGAGGTGATGAAACTCTGAAAACAACAACAACTTGTGTTCCTGTCAAAAACCTCAAAGATTTTCCACATGAGAGAAAAAAGAGACTAGAGGAATGGAGAAAAATCGGCCACACGACGAAGCTTTCGTCTGTGTGTGTGTGTGCATGTGTGTCTGTGGGTGGTTGGTAATGTGGGGGAACTAAATATTCTTGTGGTTATTCTCCCGTAGGGAAAAGGCAAGTCTATGAAGTGTGTAAGCTGCTCAGAGTTTGCATGTGTGTGTGTGTGTGTGTGTGTGTGTGGAGGGGTGTGAGTGACAGGCCGTGACGAGGTGCCTCTCATTCCCATCTGCACGCTGAGCTTCCGATCTGACAGTGCTCCAGATCAATCAAAAACTTCCGGGATGGGAATGTTGAGGAAGCTGGAAAACACGACTCGCTTCTCTGGTTTTACACAAACTCTGACAGACAGATAGATCGATCCACCACTGCTTTAAAACGACACCAGACAACTGCTCGGTTCAGAATCTCAAACAGTCTTCAAATTGAGTGTGTCTGTGCTATATTGCTTTAATAAAACTTTTAACATTACTTTCAACTCTGCTACAGAAAGTATCCCAACAGTATCCTTGCAAAATGAATTGTTTTAATTCCATCCATGCATTACCATTAATAACAATATGTTCTGTTCAGGGCCACAGGGGTCTGGAACCTATCCCAGGCGTCATTGGACATGAGGTGGGGTCCAGGGTGGACATGTCTATTGTCTATTACTAAGCTGAACAACTAATCAGAGTGCTCTCACTCATTGATAGCTGAATTCACCAGACACCAACTAGTGACTAGTGCCAATGATGCAGGACGTGCCTCAAAGACCAGGCCAAAGGTCACAACCCAATAGCTTGATGCATTGGTTAGCTTGGTGTCTCCCAGCCCTTAGTCTTTACCTACAGCTTCCAGCTGCTGCAGCTGATATCTCACCAGCAGCAAGCAAACCGGTGTTGGAAACTACTTTCTGCCTTTCTGCCACTTTCTGCTACTTTCTGCTTTCCTCTTTTTGATCTGCCTGTGTTCCTGACCTGCTAATTTGGGCTGTGATGGGATAGGATATTGGATTGGGGATTTCCTGGATTAGTTTTAATGTTGGATCTACTGTGAAATTTGGATATTGCCTTTGGATTCTGGCCAAGTCCTACAACAATAACTAAAACCATAACACCTTGCTATTCTTATCCTTACCTGGGCAATACTCATCTGTATCTCTCCTGTCCACTGTTCAACCGGTTACCAGACCTGCTCCGTTGCCCTCTACCATCACCTACCTGAGTGGCTGCTCCGGGAA
The DNA here is from genome assembly GCF_033026475.1 of Channa argus. NCBI lineage: Eukaryota > Metazoa > Chordata > Actinopteri > Anabantiformes > Channidae > Channa > Channa argus. The sequence continues at coordinate 29,817,948 of NC_090199.1, forward strand.
CCCAATACTACCAACCCCAATCTGGTGGGTCTCCATCTACCCATGTCCCCCATCTTGATCTTGATTCTCTTAAATCAATTGAATGATTTAAACATTTGGTGTCTGAGTTGTTCTCTGAGTCCACTACCTTCCTCTCCTCTCCCTCCTAAACTTAAAAGGGTTTCATTTCATAAGATTCATAAACTAAGGAGTTTTAGTAATGAAAAACATGCTTGGCAAGATCATTTTTCTTTAGAAGGAAAATAAGACTTGTTCCAGAAACAAGATTTATTTTCTTGATTTATTTTTCCTAAGGCACACATCTGTCAGCCATGATGCCATGAACACTCTTCCATGCCTCCTTGGACTCCAGCTTCTGCCAGCTTCCTGCTGCTCATGTTTGAAAATGTAACAGGTTGGCAGATGGCTTTGTGTTCTGGCTCACTTTTAGACAATGGTCTTATTTTTATTCAGATTCGGCCCAAGAAGGCTCAGGTTGGCTGTTGTCATGCCAATGCTAGCACATGCTAAACTTACTCCTATTTTGGCTTATGTTGGGGTTCACCTGTCTCCAGCCTGTCTGCATTGTCTGGATGAGGTTTAGAAATGTTGGCTTAATTATGTCCACAACATAGGCCTTTGAAATAAAATATGCATCTGACTATGTGACCTGGGCTATAAGAATCAAAACTGTAAAATTAATAAAACTACTCTGCTTCCTATGGCTTTAACTATGCCAAAAACAGCACTGCCTCCACTGGAACCTTGGTGACCTCTTCTTTCTGTCACCTTCGGTTTTTAAGGAGGATCTGAATGGAAAAGGAGGGGGGCAGTTTCTAGTAAATATGCTCATTATTTGAAAAAAAAGCCAACACATCGTAAACAGTAGAACCAAGTTTTATTTTAGAGTTTCATCTTCAAACTTATTCTGTGTTTTATTTAGGACTCTCTCCAGTCCAACAGGGGCAAATAAGGAGGTAAAATGACGCAGAACTAGCTGCTAGTGTGCAAGACTTTGATTACCAACTTAACCCAGGTGTGTTTAATAGACCAAGGCCACACCTACCTGACAGCTGCTGAACCTGGCCAGAAAAGAGCTAAACAACCAAAGACCACACCAAAGAGACAGACCATGAAAAACGTGGGAAATACAAGTCTGAAAATAAAGAAACACCCTTGTGATGTTAAGCTCAAAGCACATGAGGACCATAAGTGAACCTAAACAAGTGACCACAAATGCAGCTTTCACAGTCCTGTCACACTGGTTTTGAACTTGGGGTGAGGATGTCAAACTCTCACAGTCCATATAAGTGGGCACAAATTTTGTATTTGTTATTTAAGATCACTTGGCATTGGATTGACAACCAGGAAAAGTGAGATTAAGGTCAAATTAGCACTATGCATTGAGACAATGGCAAACAATATTACACAAGCATATACACATAGATGGACATACATACACATTTACACACAAATGAACGGGTAGATTAGTTTGTATATACTATAGTGAATTGTAAATGTAAGACAATTAGTATCTGTGTGGTAAAGGTTGAATAGTGAGTATCTGAAAGTGTGAGGAATAGAGAAAGAGGGAGATTGAAGGCAATGCCACCAAAAAGAGCACGATCATCTTTGTACGACCACTTTGACCTTAATGCTTGAATGAAATGTCAAGTGTTTGTGGGCCAGCTCTGTGCTTGGAGCTGGCCTATATCAGCAATGTGTCCACAATTCTGGGGAGCATCTGCTCAAGACACACAGAGACTAGAACCAATCTAGCTGCTCCTGCTCCTACTGGACAAGGTAAAGCCTCTTATTACTGCAATGTAGGTTTCTTGTTAAATAAAACAATACATGTCTCTTCATACTGTACTGTCAGTGTACATATATGATATACTTTGAAAATACATATATGAAAATAGAGAAATAGAGAAATAAAGAAATATGTAGAAAATATTTAATATATATATATATATATATATATATATATACATGTGCATATTTTTCCATACTTTCTTCGTTGAAGGATGACAAGCTGAACTGGATGAGGCCTTGATAAATATGATTGTTGAAGACTGTCGGCCATTTTTCTATAGTGGAAGATAAAGACTTTTCAAAGCTTTTGTGCACACGTTAGATTCAACACTTGTCCTATTTGCAAGACAAGCATTAAGAGTCACGGTGGAGAAAAAAATGCACAGAAGCCATAGAGAAAGACATAGCTGAGCCAAGAAATGTGGAGCCCGTCAGTCTGATGGGAGACACATGGACATCTATGAATAATGAAGTGGTCCTTGGAGTCACCTCTCATTGTATAAATGAGGACTTAAAGCTGTCAACTGTCCTGTGAAGAAATAAAAAAATGTCTTCAAACAAACAAACATCTAATCAGTGAATGGGGCCTTAAAAATGAGATCCATTGTCTGATTACTGACAATGCTGCAAATATGGTGGCTTGTGTTAAACGTCCCAGGGAACATGTACCTTGCTTTGCCCATAGTTTAAAGCCGGTAGTTAAAAAGGCACTGGAGGCAACAGCAAATCTGCACAATTATTTCAAAAGAAGTTTCCCTTCTCTTTTTCAAAACCTGCACAAAAGCAAAAGGAAAAACAGAAATCCTGGAGCAGCTGGACAAACCTCCACAAACAATTCAGGAGTTAGAAACAAGATGGAATTCAACATGTTTCATGTTAAAACATCTACATAAGCAGCAGGAGGTCAGTCGGAGCAGCAGTAGTATCGTTCATACAGATGTGGTGCCACTAAGCTATGCTGACTATGAAGCTATCACAAAGTGCCCAACACAGCTCTGAGAAAAAAAAGTTGTCTGTCTCAAAAGTCATGACTTTGATTCAACACAAAATCACAGTAAAATCCACATCTTTGTTTCTAACCTTATGCAGTACTTCTGACCCAAAACCTGCAGCACCACCTGATGAAAGGCTTCAGCATTGAACAAATTCAGGTCCTGGCCAGTTACCAGAGTACTGGCAGACTGTGCCGCTTCCAAGTTGTACCTGTGCACCGGTACTGTAATAGCCTTCTCCTGATGTTATCTCTGATGTTATCTTTCTTGAGGCTCCATAAACTACATTCTTTGCAGTTGTTAGTCAACCACAGCAGAAGAAGCACCTGGTGGGAACCTTTGAACTTCTGAATTGGTCAGTTACACCAGTTGGTTTTGATTCCCTGAAGGTACAACCCAAACAGTGCAAAAATGCCAGTTCCGTAGTATTTGACAGAGCCCTGTCTCTGTAGAGGAGAAGACCCACTAAATTAATGCTCCATAAAGGCAGCAATATACCAAAATATTTTCAAGCTTGCCAGAACATAACTCCACATGATTGCAAAAGGCTCTTCTCCAAAGCTGGTGAGGCAGTGGGCAAGAAGAGGGCTGAAGCCGAATTGTGATTTAGTTTTTAAATCAAAATCTTGCACTTCTTTAACCCCATATTCCCCTTATTAAGCCTCCCCCTGAGTTTTTGTAAAACTCTGGTCCTTAAATCACTGTCCCTAGTTGCAGAAGCATTTGTCCAAAACATTATTTTTGAGGGAACTTTTTTATCATTTCTACGTATGAGATACTAGTCGAGATGCACAAAGGAACGTTCAGCTGAGTAAGAGACATTTTAAGAAACACAAAGTGCTTCACACTGCTTCTTACTGACCCATTCGCAGTCATGATCACTCACACACCGATGGGGGAGCTGGTCAGGACTTACTGGGGGCACCCTAAGTTGGGGATCACTGTCTTGGTTAAGGACACTTGTCACTGGAGGAGCCGGGATCGACCCAACAACTGCGGGATTGGTGGATGACCGCTCTACCTTCCTGCACCACTAGGAGTAAGTGAGTGCTTCTTTCCTTCCTGTCCCTCTGTGCTGTCACTCTGCTGCAACACAAACACACACGAAAGAAAATACTGAAAGAAGAGTTTTCTGTCACTCTACAGTTAAAATATGTGAACCGGGCTTCAAATAAGTCAGTGGTGGAGGAGAAATCAGGTTACGCTGCTGCTGGATTTCAAGTATCCTGGCTACTTAAGTGCAAGTAAACACAGTGACGTGACACCCTCCCTTTAACGTTATATACACGGAGTGACTGTGGTGCAGGAGGTACAGCAGTCATCCACCAATTCCCTCAATTGTTGGTTCGATCCGTAGATCCTCTGGTCACATGCTGAAGTGTCCATGAGCAAGACACTGAACCCCAACTTAGTTTCTCCCAGTGAGCGTCGTGTGTGCAATTGTGAGTCCCATTAGGTAGAAAATCACTATAGAAGTGTAGACCATCTACCAAATTCAACATATCATCCAGCAAATGTTGGCTTTTTTTTGTTTCAAATGCCTCAAAACACCGTACTGCTTTCTACACACATGGTTCATTTTGGTTCAGTGGTTCAGAAAGCTTCCCTTTCTTCATCACTAGAGAAACTCAATCCAATGACTAATGGAGCAGAGTCCGAATCAAACAAGAACAGTTGATGGCAGACATCATTACTAAAATTACTAAATTCAAATTAGCAGCAGTGTTAACACTGATTATAGGAATGCAACCGCAAGGGGGCACAAGCCAGTGTCTTCTTGTGCCAGTCCCAAGTCTGGATAAATGCAGAGGGTTGTGGCAGGAAGGGCATCCGACGTAAAACACATGCCAAATCAAACATGCGAATCGTGACAAAGACTTCCATACCGGATCGGTCGGGGCCCGGGTTAACAACGACCGCCACCGGTGCTGTTGACCTACAGGGTACCGGTGGAAATTGGACTACTGTTGGTCGAAGACGAAGAAGAAGAGGAGGAAGGTGTGTTCGTAGGCAGAGAGAGAAGAGGAAAGCTAAGAATGTAGGACTGACAGTAGGGACTTTGAATGTTGGTACTATGACAGGGAAGGCTAGGGAGTTGATCGACATGATGCAGAGAAGGAAGGTGGACATACTGTGTGTCCAGGAGACCAGGTGGAAAGGTAGCAAGGCTAGAAGCTTAGGAGCAGGGTTCAAGTTGTTTTACCATGGGTCAGATAGGAAGAGAAATGGAGTAGGAGTTATATTGAAAGAGGATTTTGTGAGGAATGTTCTAGAGGTGAAAAGAGTATCAGACAGGTTGATGAGTCTGAAGCTGGAAGTTGAAGGGGTGATGTTCAATGTTGTGAGTGGTTATGTCCCACAGGTAGGATGTGAGTTAGAAGAGAAGGAGAAATTCTGGAGTGAGTTAGATGAAGTGATGCAGAGCATCCCCAGAGGTGAGAGAGTGGTGATTGGTGCAGATCTTAATGAACATGTAGGTGAAGGGAACAGAGGTGATGAGACTGTTATGGGCAGGTTTGGTGTTCAGGACAGGAATGCAGAAGGACAGATGGTGGTTGACTTTGCAAAGAGGATGGAAATGGCTGTAGTAAACACTTTCTTTCAGAAGAGGCAGGAACATAGGGTGACGTACAAGAGCGGAGGGAGAAGCACTCAGGTAGACTACATCTTATGTAGACGTTGTAATCTGAAAGAGATCAGTGACTGTAAAGCATTGGTAGGGGAGAGTGTAGCCAGACAACACAGGATGGTGGTGTGTAAAATGATGCTGGTGGTGAGGAAGATGAAGAGGACAAAGGCAGAGCAGAGGACGAAGTGGTGGAAGTTGAAAAAGGAAGAATGTCGTTTAGTTTTCAGGGAGGAGCTGAGACAGACTCTGGGTGGTTTGGAGGTGCTTCCAGATGACTGGACTACTACAGCTAATTTGATCAGGGAGACAGGTAGGAGGGTACTCGGTGTGTCATCTGGAAAGAGGAAAGCGGACAAGGAGACTTGGTGGTGGAACGAGGAAGTTCAGGAGTGTATACAGAGAAAGAGGTTAGCTAAGAAGAAGTGGGACACTGAGAGGACTGAAGAGAGTAGACAGGAGTACAGGGAGATACAGCGTAAGGTGAAGATAGAAGTGGCAAAGGCCAAACAAAGAGCATATGAGGACTTGTATCCTAGGTTGGACATTAAGAGGGAGAGGTGGATTTGTACAGGTTGGCCAGACAAAGAGATAGAGATGGAAAGGATGTGCAGCAGGTTAGGGTGATTAAAGATAAGGATGGAAATGTATTGACAGGTGCCAGTAGTGTGATGGGAAGATGGAAGGAGAACTTTGAAGAGTTGATGAACGAGGAAAATGAAAGGGAACGAAGAGTAGAAGAGGTGACTGTTGTGAAGCAGGAAGTAGCAAAGATTAGTAAGAGTGAAGTGAGGAGGACATTGAAGAGGATGAAGAGCAGAAAGGCAGTTGGTCCTGATGACATACCTGTGGAGGTATGGAAGTGTCTAGGAGAGGTGGCAGTAGAGTTTTTGACTAGTTTGTTTAACAAGATCTTGGAGAGTGAGAGGATGCTGAGGACTGGAGGAAAAGTGTACTGGTACCAATTTGTAAGAACAAGGGAGATGTGCAGAGCTGTGGCAACTACAGAGGAATAAAGCTGATGAGTCACACAATGAAGTTGTGGGAAAGAGTAGTGGAAGCTCGGCTAAGGGCAGAGGTGAGTATTTGTGAGCAGCAATATGGTTTCATGCCTAGAAATAGTACAACAGATGCAGTATTTGCTTTGAGGATGCTGATGGAGAAGTACAGAGAGGGTCATAGGGAGTTACATTGTGTCTTCGTAGATTTAGAAAAAGCGTATGACAGGGTGCCGAGAGAGGAGCTGTGGTATTGTATGAGGACGTCTGGAGTGGCAGAGAAGTATGTTAGAGTGGTGCAGGACATGTATGAGAGCTGTAAGACAGTGGTGAGGTGCTGTAGGTGTGACAGAGGAGTTCAAGGTGGAGGTGGGTCTGCATCAAGGATCGGCTCTGAGCCCCTTCTTGTTTGCTCTGGTGATGGACAGGGTGACAGATGAGGTTAGACAGGAATCTCCATGGACTATGATGTTTGCGGACGACATTGTGATTTGTAGTGAGAGCAGGGAGCAGGTGTAGGAAAATCTAGAGAGATGGAGGTCTGCTCTGGAAAACAGAGGAATGAAGCTTAGCCGCAGTAAGACAGAATACATGTGTGTGAATGAGAGGGACCCAGGTGGAACAATGAGGTTACAGGGAGCAGAGGTGAAGAAGGTGCAGGACTTTAAGTACTTAGGGTCAACGGTTCAGAGCAACGGTGAGTGTGGAAAAGAGGTGAAGAGGCGAGTGCAGGCAGGTTGGAACGGGTGGAGAAAAGTGTCAGGTGTGTTGTGTGATAAAAGAGCATCAGCGATATTGAAAGGAAAGATGTTCAAGACGGTGGTGAGACCAGAGATGTTGTTCGGCTTAGAGACAGTGGCACTGAAGAAAAGACAGGAGGCAGAGCTGGAGGTAGCAGAGCTTAAGATGTTGAGGTTCTCTTTGTGAGTGACGAGGATGGACAGGATCAGGAATGAATACATTAGAGGGACAGCTCATGTTAGATGTTTTGGAGATAAAGTCAGAGAGGCCAGATTGAGGTGGTTTGGACATGTTCAGAGGAGAAACTGTGAATATATCGGTAGAAGGATGCTGAGGTTGGAGCTGCCAGGCAGGAGGTCTAGAGGAAGACCAAAGAGGAGATTTATGGATGTAGTGAGGGAGGACATGAAGTTAGTTGGTGTGAGTGAAGAGGATGCAGAGGATAGAGTTAGATGGAGGCACATGATTCGCTGTGGCGACCCCTGAAAGGGAGCAGCCGAAAGGAAAAGAATAAGTTAACACTGATTATAGGGGAGTGAGGAAGTTTAGGAATCCAGACACATTTATCATGTGGCAGTTCAAATGGTAAATGGTAAATGTTGTGCACTTATATAGCGCTTTTCTACCTATTGGCACTCAAAGCGCTTTACACTGCTTCTTATTCACCCATTCACACTCACAATCACACACACACACTCACACACCGATGGGGGAGCTGCTATGCAGCTGGCCAACACTCACCTGGAGCAACTAAGTTGGGGTTCAGTGTTATGCTCAAGGACACTTCGACATGGCATTTGGGGGGAAAAAAAGTTCATTAAAATATAGTTGTTTTGGGGAAAAAAATGTCTCACTCCTGCTATTTTGTAGCTCCACGCAGGGACCGATGGTTAGGTACTAAATAAACATGGTTAGGTGTTTTTTATTGACCCTTCTGGTGCCCACTTTTATGAACAAGGGAGATGTGCAGAGCTGTGGCAACTACAGAGGAATAAAGCTGATGAGCCAAACAATGAAGTTGTTGAAAGAGTAGTGGAAGCTCGGCTAAGGGCAGAGGTGAACATTTGTGAGCAGCAATATGGTTTCATGCCTAGAAAGAGTCCAACTGATGCAGTATTTGCTGTGAGGATGCTGATGGAGAAGTACAGAGAAGGTCAGAGGGAGCTGCATTGTGTCTTCGTAGATTTAGAGAAAGTGTATGACAGGGTGCAGAGAGAGGAGCTGTGGTATTGTATGAGGACGTCTGGAGCAGCAGAGAAGTATGTTAGAGTGGTGCAGGACATGTATGAGAGCTGTAAGACCGTGGTGAGGTGCTGTAGGTGTGACAGAGGAGTTCAAGGTGGAGGTGGGTCTGCATCAAGGATCAACTCTGAGCCCCTTCTTGTTTGCTCTGGTGATGGACAGACTGACAGATGAGGTTAGACAAGAATCTCCCTGGACTATGATGTTTGCAGATGACATTGTGATTTGTAGTGAGAGCAGGGAGCAGGTGGAGGAAAATCTAGAGGTGGAGGTCTGCTCTGGAAAACAGAGCAATGAAGCTTAGCTGCAGCAAGACAGAATACATGTGTGTGAATGAGAGGGACCCAGGTGGAACAATGAGGTTACAGGGAGCAGAGGTGAAGAAGGTGCAGGACTTTAAGTACTTGGGGTCATCGGTTCAGAGCAACGGAGAGTGTGGAAAAGATGTGAAGAGGCGAGTGCAAGCAGGTTGGAACGGGTGGAGAAAAGTGTCAGGTGAGTTGTGTGATAAAAGAGTATCAGCGAGAATGAAAGGAAAGATGTTCAAGACGGTGGTGAGACCAGAGATGTTGTTCGGCTTAGAGACAGTGGCACTGAAGAAAACACAGGAGGCAGAGCTGGAGGTAGCAGAGCTTAAGATGTTGAGGTTCTCTTTGGGAGTGATGAGGATGGACAGGATCAGGAATGAGGACATCAGAGGGACAGAAGACCAAAGAGGAGATTTATGGATGTAGTGAGAGAGGACATGAAGTTAGTTGGTGTGAGAGAAGAGGATGCAGAGGATGGTGTTAGATGGAGGCACGTGATTCACTGTGGTGACTCCTGAAAGGGAACAGCCCAAAGGAAAAGAAGGAGGTGTTGTTTTTTTGACCCATCCATCCAACCCAACCTTCTGATCAAAGTACTGTGGTTCAATATCTACTAGGTGACCATGCTGTGTTTGTTACAGCTGCTACACGTCCCCCTATGGTAATACATTCACATTTGTTATGTTATGTGGTATATTGTGGCTATTGGAATGTGTTTGTTGCTTTCTATTTCTGCTGGATGTTTGTCTTTTGGACAAAGGTGCCTGGAGACACGAGGAATTTCAGCGAGAAGTAATGATGCACTATTATAATGTAGCAGAGTTAAGAAATGCAGTTTGTTTTATAAATAGCATTTGCAATTTATGTTGTGTATTTTAGATTTTTAATTTTGTCCACTGACCCTGGACTGAACTACAGCTGACACTTATGTTGTGTATTTTATATATAATTTTAAAAATTGCATTTAGTGTTTTATCTAACTGAGCGATCTTTATTTGCACAAGTATGTACCAGGTAACAGTGTGGCTGATTCCTTAAGCCGTGTATCCCACATGCAACACACTTCACCTGTGCATTCATTCAACAAAATGTAGGATGTGTCTTCCCTGTTACAATCGCATTTTGGATTGGAAGCTGGTCCAAGGACCAGAGCAGTGGAGACATTGCTGTGCCTTCCACAGTTGGTTTCACCAGGTCTGGACACCCTACCGGCATACACTGAAAGAGACCTCCGTGATGAGCAGTTGTCCTGTATTATGTTGAGAGACAACAGAGACTTTCTGAAGGACAGCGAGGGAAAGAGTCGGTCACAAGACTGAAGCACTGGGATAAGCTTACTGTGAGCAATGGCGTGTAAAGAGTCACAAAGTACCTAAAAACCCAGACAAAGCGATCCCAGTATGTTTACCCTGCCTCTCTCAGGAATGAGGTCCTCAAAGGTGTCCATGATGAGGCTGGACATCAAGTTCAGGACACTCAACTTAACAAGACAGTAATCAGACAGCTAAGAAAGTGGAAAGAGTTTTCTGGGATTTGGCCGGACCCTCCATATACCTTTTGACATTCTTTTAAGGTCTTTATGTTTCTGCTTTGACAAGCTATGATAAATCTGTGGATTCTCTCACCAGTAACCTGAAGGAAGCTCTGGTGATTGCCAAGGAACAAGGACCAACACAGACACACCTAGCTCTACAACAGGAAAGTAAAAGGGTCAGACATTCAAATCCGGAACAAAGTGCTTTTAGCCAGCAAAACAGAAAGGGGTAGAAAGAAACTTGCTGATAAATGGGAATCAACTGTGTACACAGTTGTCACTGCATTTATGTAAATAAATGCAGTGACACACACATACTGGATCTGTGACACAGTCAGTGGACATCACATTAGGGTGAGTGCTGTCCCAAGTGAGGAGACTGTGAGAGGGACTGAACTAACAAAAGGCTTTTATTGATAAGAACTTAATGACATACAGTAATCGCTCCTAGCAGGAAGGTACATAAAACTAACATAAAACTATCCACTTGTCAGAACACCAGGGAAGTTAACTTCAAACAAAATTAATGTTGACAAAATAAACACCACAAAAGGCTCTGGAATAAAATAAGCCTAGGATGTGAAACAGAAACCTAAATGAACACACGGGAAAAGACTAAGAAACTACCAAACAGAAACACACCAAATGAAGTGGAACACGCAGGTGAAACGTAAACTACTAAACCTGAATGAACACTCGGAAAAACGGCTAAGGAAACCAATAAACAGAAGCCCACTAAACAAAATAGCAAAAATGGCAGGAAAACAGAATCCAATATACGGGTGTCAGGAGTTTTACGATCAGGTAAACCAAGAGTTCAGAGGTTTGACTGGGAGTGAGATAATGAGGATCTGACAGGGAACTGTGGGGAAGGCTTGACTGAAATACCGAGGGGAGCAGGTGCAAACAATAAAGAGGGATAACGAAGGGTAAAAGAGCAGAACTCAGAACAGGAAGTGGGTAAAAGGGGATACAAAATAAAAGTCCAAAGGGAGGAAGTGTAAGGGGAGTGTCGGATCTTGACAGTGGACGGGAGAAGGTGATAAATTTACTTCCTGTACGAGATGTGTCTGATGTAGACTCATCATTTTGAAACTATGTCAGAGAGGTGGTAGAGTCCCAGCTTGAGAGGGAAGATGAGGATGTTTGTGAGGGTGGTGAAGGCCCATAACGATGAAAGTTAAATCAGCTCATCTAACCCAAACACATTTTGGAGGTGGAGTGGGCCACTCAACTCACCGTGAATGCTGAAAGGAGAACCTTTGAATGGATTACACAATTGTCTGTGCTGAGTCTGTCTCAGGTGGATGTTCCTAAGTGTGACCTCTGACCCCCAGGAAGCCCCCATTTCAGCTGACGACCTTTTGACTGGTCAGACTGTGACCAATGCAGCCTGCACTTGACAGTATGACACAAGCAGACAGCACAATCTGCACATTGTCACCAGATCTCACTCACACATTCTTCCTTCTAAAACACACACACACACAGGTAAGATTTACACTAGACTAGTCAAACCTGTTACTCAAAACCTCTTACACTGCTTTGTATTCATCTCACTAGAGCAGCTATGCAGCTGGCCAACACTCACCGGGAGCAACTAAGTTGGGGTCAGCGGGGTCAGTTGGGGGTCAGCGGCTTGACAACTGACGGGAGGAGCCAGGGGTTGAACAACCGCTCTACCTTCCTGCGCCACAGTCGCCCCTGTACTGTGCAGTCGGTGCTAAAGTTTGATAAAATTCAGCGGATGCGGGTGTAACAGGGTTAAAAAGGCACTTTTTTTTATAATTATTATTTTCAATGTATCATATTAAAATTCTATTTAGTATTTGTGAGTTTATTTATTTTTTGTAAACTATATTGCTGCACATCACACTTTATGTGCCTCCCTCCCCTTTTCCTTCACAGTGGGGCAAACTCATCGTTGAGGGTAAGAGGTGTAGAGATGGTGCTATTTTACTATCTTCAGGTATTAAGTTGTTTATACTGTCACCTTAGTTTTATACCTTTTGCTTTCGATATTGTTACGTTATTGAGCCTTTTTCTGTTGAGGTTTGACCATTTAATGTAATATTTATGGACAGTTTCAGTCTGTGTGGTGCCAATCGCAGTACGGCAAACCGTCATGTCCTGTGTGACTAATGTAACTCTGTGGGGATTTTAGCTGCACTTCTCAGTGTAAACTTTATTATTTTTGTACATATAGGGGTCAGATGTGCAGAAAGGGCCAGAAGGCAATTTATCTGGTTGTTTTGTTGTCTTCTGCAGGTATGTTTCTATCGTTTCTGTTGTTTATATACAGTTTTCATTGCGACCACTAGTAGATATTAGTCTTTTCTAAATGTGTTTTCATTGTTTAGTTTAAATTACAAAGTTTAATTAACACTGTGTAGAGCTCTGAATATATTGTGAGGCTTGTATGATATTTGTTGTTCATGTTTTGGAGAAAAGACCCCATTTTCAGTGTTGCTTGGCATCGTTGAGGGGGTCAGATGTGCAGAAGGGCCCAGAAGACAGTTTATCTGGTTGTTTTATTGTCTTCTACAGGAGCAAAGAAATCGTGGGAAGACATTCTTCAACGTTGCTTTCGTCTATGCCAAATCCGCACCTGTTACAATAACAGTATAAATACTGTTTGCCCTAGTGCAGCTGAATGGTGTCACTTGAAGTGACAAACCCAAACACAATTATCCCTGTATCCTTGCAGCTCTCACAGCTTTTTCTGTGTTAAATCTGAATCACAGAGACATTTCATGTTTTTGTACTGCAGACGGACGCCCAAGTCTACCTCCGCTGTAAGATATTCAAAAGAAGTACAAAAGAGTTCTTGGTTGCCAGAGTCAGAGTCAAAGCAATTTCTTTTTTCCAATTTGTCCAACATGTGAGGTCTTCAGTGCCTTTCAGGAGGTGTTTGTTGAGTGGCGGTGAGGTGATTAAAGATCACTGTACTCTGACCTGACCATCCATTTCAGTAACGCCTCCCATCACTGTAAATCATCCCTCAGCAAAACACCTCCTGAGTGAGTAACCCCCTTAGCAGTGAAGCATGTGGAATGACCTTGTTGTCAAGGATCAGGGCTCTCTGCTTGATGTAACACCGATGAGAAGCAGACTTGAAGCAGATGCTGTTCAGACATTTCTAGGAAAGTGTTGGTTCAGTGCAACAGTGTAGCTGACATTATGTGAATTTAGCTGCTTCACTGAATTCCTCTCATGTGGCATTTACTCCCCATAGCTTAAAACAAACACCAAAACATGATTTGCAGCTGATAATTAACCCAGCAGGTCAGATGAAAAAGTGGTAGCCAAGCAAGTGAATACTGGGATACCACCTGCTGCTTAACAGCAAATACAGTCCCAAAAGGCTGGGCCCTCCCACAGTGTATTAACTTTTATCAGTGTGCTGTAGAAGAGGTTAATGATGAGGGTTAGAATGAGCACAACAAGATTTATAGATGAATCATTAGTCAAACGTTTAAACAGTGAATTAAAAGCAAGTGTAACTTTTGGCTTAATTCGTGTTGTATTTAGAAATACAGCAAAAACGGAAATTGTTACATTTTACTATATCGTGAGTCAAATCGGTTGGAGTCATTTCTACTTTTTGGTGCCATTTCATCTCAATATCTTTCTGTAAAAAAATAATCAAAATGTTCATTTTAATTGTAACATTTTTGACAAAATGTAACGCTAGACATTGTGCAGGTAGAACGTATCAAAAGAATTAATGACAGTAGGCAAATTATCAGCCGTAGAAAGTGACTATAATTCATATGAGCATTAAAGTGAAGAAACAATGTAATTCTTGCACTAAATGTTTTCTTGGGAGTTGCCTCATCAGGGGTCAGGTTACATTTCTCTAAAACAATCAGTGATGCTCCACATCAGCATGCTGGTTCCTAGTCTTAACACATTAGGCAGCGCTGGCACAATTCTGTATAATTCCTGACTGACTTTTCCACCTGAACCAACCATTTGTTTAAGGATCAGGGTTCATTGTCCTATTTTACAAAGCAGATTAGGATTTGTTGCACAATTCACTCAGCTTTTTGTTATTACTTTTGTTATTACTGCACCTTTTTCTCTTAGCCCATAATACTTACAATCCAGGACACCTCCATCCAACTTGCGTAGGCAAGTTATGTCCCTGGATGTGATCTTACCAGGAGACACAATGATCACTGTCTCCTTGATAGCCACAAGTGGCTGTGCTTTATTCACATCCTGCACTTTCTCAGTGTCTTCCTTTACATAGATGATCTCATCTGGAGTTCTTTAACTGGTGGAACATGGCCTCTGCAGTGGTAATATCTCCTCCACTGTGGACAATTTTGTCAGCTGATCTTTTAAGGGTATTCATAACACCATCTGGAGCCCCTTTATCATGACTAGCTTCAAAGAATTTCCAGCTGATGTTATTGAAGCCTTTTGTTTTATGACTCTGGTGGGAGGAGGTAAAAGTTGCCCTTTTATTTGAATTGCATAACTGGGCCATTACTGAAGACATGGAGGCAATTGATAAGAGGAGCTCTCCTCCTTACAACATCCAAAACAGGACTGAGGTGGGTCCAGATAGCCCGGGGCTCCCGATGTCTGAAAGGTTAGCTGGAGCAGAAACTCACAGAGGACCATTCTGCTATGTACAATACTCCAGTTGATGTGACCCTTCAAAACAGATTAAGTTTCTTGAGCTTCTTTTGAGAACTAGTTCTCACTGACGTGCACATGGAGCAAACATTCACCGTTTGTTTTCTCTGACAGTAGCTGTCTGTAGGCCCATACTGCCATCTGATGCTGAGGATGTGTCACCTAAATCTGAATAGTCCTTTATGGAACTTATGTAGTCATGTCTTTTTTCTACTGAAATTGTTGATTTTTCTCCACTTCAATTTGCATCTTGTCCTTTGTTATTGTTTCTGTTTTTTAGAGAGTTTTCAGGAGTTCTTAACATTGCATGTGTTGAGTAGATACAGTCTCTCCATATGCACAAAGCTTTAAATTGGGATTCTACATGGTTGCATCACACTTGGCAGAGAATAATATGAGTGACAGGATGTCACTGGATGTACAGGCAGCTCCTTTTAAGGTGTCCTATCTTATTGTTCATTGTAATTTGTACCAGCTGTTCTGTTATCTGCTGAAAGAAGAGTCTCCTGCACGGAGAAGTAAACTGACAGAATGATGTTATATTCTTTTACAGAGCTTTTTACAGAAAGAAACACATTCAGAATTAACTGCTTTCTAATCGCAAACATTTTGAATAGTAACTCATTCAATTGCAAGGATAAAATAAGGATAAAAATCCTATTTTGCAACTGTGGCGCAGGAGCAAGAGAGGTAGTCCGCCAATCCCATAGTTGTTGGTTCGATCCCCAGCCCCTCTGGTCACATGCCGAAGTGTCCTTGAGCAAGACACTGAACCCCAACTTAGTTGCTCCCATTGAGAGTTGGCCAGCTGCATATAGCAGCTCCCCCATCGGTGTGTGAGTGTGTCAATGGTTGAATGAGAAGCAATGTAAAGCACAAGTGCCAATAGGTCGAAAATATTAAAATATTAAAGAACATTTACCATTTAAATTGCTGCCAGATAGATGAATCTGAAATTGCCCGTGGGTATGAATGTGGGTTTGAATGGTTGTCTGTCTGTGTATGTGTATGTAAATTGGTAGTAGTCAAGTAATATCCAAATACCTCAAATTTGGATTCAAATAAAGTAATTGAGTAAATGTACTGAGTTACCTGCTCAGCAGGGCAGCTATAAAGATCCATCTTAGACTCTTAAGTTCTTACGTGTCCTCTTTTCCCATTGTAATGTTTTCTTAAGGCCACTAGATGACAGCATTTAACTGTTTTAAACTGTTTTAAACTGCTTTCATTGCCTTTGTTAACATTAGTGCAGCTCATGTCCCCTGGCACCTTGTAAAGGTTTGATCAACATCACTGGGTTTGAATTTGGAGCATTACCTCCTGGTGTAGATGTTTACTCTCAATCAGTATTTCTTCAGAACAACATCAGGAGTCACTGATGCTCTCTGTTCTCTAGAACATATGCAGCATCTTTTGCACATAAATAAAAACTGTTTGTGACCTGCAGCCGTTGTTCCAGATATGTGGTTCATGAGATGAAATGTTTCTCCATGGAGTCTTCTTCTTGACAGACAGAGAATTTAGAGTTGGTAAGTAACCACTTGAGTATTTACACAAGTAATGTCATTAAGAGTATTTCTTAACAAGTTGGAACTATTCTAACATTCAGTGAAAAAAAATTGTCAATTTGCATTTTATAAGTACGTTTTATCCATCAATCCATTTTCTGTTACCACTCATTCTGTCAGGGTCACAGATTGGGGCTGGGGCCTATCCTAGCTGTCATTTGGCAAAAGGTGGGGCCCCCTGAACAGGTTGCTAGTCTTATCTCAGGGCCAACACAGACAGACAACTTAGAGTCACCTATTAACTTAACATGCATGTGTTTGAGAGAGAACCACTGTACCAGCAGGAAACCAACACAAGCACAGGGAGGACATGCAAACTCCACAGACAGCTAGGGATTTGAACCAGTGACCATTGAGCTGTGAGGCATCAGCACTAACCACTCCAGCACCACGCCGCCCTGTCGGCAGTTCCTTTGTTTGGTTTTCCACTCGCCTGTTCTCACCTGGAGTTAATTTCCTTCATCACTCCTGGCTGCTTTGTTTTGTCTTCACTCTGGCTTCCACAGTTCATCTTAACTGCAGGATAACACTTCAAATTCACCTTCAGGGTAACTTCTGTCACTCTCACTACTTGCGGTCCAACACTTTGTGGTTGCCTACATGTTGTTCTACCACTTTCTTTATTGAGGGAGGTTACTGCCTGGTCCCCACGTTCCTCTGCAAATCAGTTATTCACCTGATCCTGTGAACAGTTGAAAATTCTCTCAGTGGGACGAGATGTCAGAGTTGGTAAGTAACAGAAACGTTAAGTACTGTAATTAAATATACTTCTAGAAATGTTGGAACTTTTTCTAAAATTCAATAAAAACAAAAATCTTGATTGGTCAATTGGCTTGAAATTGTACCCATCCATCAATTTTCTGTAACCGTTTGTCCTGTTCCGTGTCACGGGGTGCTGGAGCCTATCCGAGCTGTCAATGGACGAGAGATGGGGTCCACCCTGGACATGTCTCCAGGGCCAACACAGGCCATCACATCCCACTGCTGCTAGTGAAAATGATCGACAGCTGCAAAGTAGATTGTGGCTAAAACTTTAATGCACTAGGTCCCATTCCGTCTCTGGTTGTGACTTGCCCTCACACCTCTAATTTAGCCAGTTTTATTTTATATAAGTAAACATATGAGCTTGTGTGTCATACATTTTCTTTATTGTCCTTGTCCGTATGAGTGTTGCTTTATTAACTTTCTAAAAAATGTATAATGCTCCACTAAGCACACAGCATTTTTATGAAGTGAATCAAGATGTCAAATATTTGATACGACAACCTCCCTGAACCTGGACATTCCCCTGGACTCCAGCAGACCCCACTGAAAACATTCTTCCAATGACGTGAGAGGTGATCTGCCATAAATAAAGGTTTGTGTTCGTTAAATATTTTAAGTCTCTTATGATTGACTCCTTTGTCCTCTGTTTAGATGTCAGAGCGAATGACCATATATAGAATAGTGTGTGGTTTTCAGGGATTTAATATTAGCTAGACCAAGCGTCTGCCAGCGCTGGCAGTTGCTGTGTTTTTCTAACCAGTGGAGTAGTAACCCTGCCTCTGTTTCTGTCTCCTCGTAACATGCGCACACACACATATCACTGGAGGGCTTCAAAGATGTTTCATAAAAAAGATTTCTGGCTGATGGTTATTGTCCCATGTCACAGGCATGTTAAAGGTTAGAGGAAGGTCAGACGATGGATACATGTGTACATGTGTATCTACTGTGACAGCATTAAATACATGTCTGACTGACCTTTTATTCAAAGGTGAATTAACCAAACCAACCAACCATTTCATCAACAAATACTAAGAGAAAAAATATTTGAGGAGCAAATTTTTAATGGCAACTAATCTTCTTCAACTAAGATTTTCAATGCCAACTGAAAATCATTTTCAGCGAATCACAGTATCTGTGGAATCACAAACTGTAGCTCCTCGTCGGTTAAATAGGTTCCTGCTCCAACATATTTGTTGAAATGTGGATTTAGACACAAAGCACACACGTAGAAAACTTTGGAAATAAAACTAAAAGATCAGAAACTAAAAACTGATTTACATTAAAATACTGTGATCAGACACCGACTATCGAAATTATCACTGCTTGAAAGACGGTCAAAATTTGAAACCCTGCCGTGTCATTATTTGACGATTAAATTGATTATGTAAAATAAAAAGAGCAAAAGTCTCATAGGGTAACGTGGAAATGTTGTTTCGTAAGATGGACTGAGAGACACAAGGATGAGGTGCAAAACTAAACAGTTAGTTTTCTGATTCTCTTGTGATTTTAACATTATTGTTGTATCTGCCTCTGTTAGACAAACACACACACATTTAAAACCATCTTATGGAAGTAAAGATTAGCAATAAACACACACACACACACACACACAAAATGCCCCAGCAGGTGTTTTTAATCTCTGCTGCTTTCATTCATGATTATTCACAGTCAGTAGACAGTTTGAATACTATTGACCCACCGGAGACACACACTCATACGAATTCAATAAAAACCTGATGTGGAGAATGTATAGCACTATATGTACAGGCTTAGTGTGACCTTTCAAATTTCACTACATTCCTACACAAGAATTGACAAAGCAGTGGGAACCACACTAATCGGATACTGTTGTTCAGGTCCAGCAGCAGCCCGTTAAGGTGGACTGTAGCAGTAGACAAAATCACCTGATTTAACAAGGATCAGAATGTGAAGATTTTAATAGCAGCCACTGTAGTGATTTTTAATCAAGTTTCAATAGACTCAATGTTGAGACTGACATCCACCATGATTCAATGGTGTATAGAGATAAAGGTGAAGGGGGTAAATTACTTTAAAATTTTTAATATGTGCAGAAAATTCAGGGTTAGATACAATATGGTTTCGCTGTTTCCTTCATGCGAGTTTTATTCCACTCCAAGCATCACTTGATATATGATCAAATACTAATTATAAAAGAGACATTTAGAGAAGTTGTTCTAAGTTGGACCAGTATGAATGAAAGGGAATAGAAATCTCAAAATAGAAATTAATGGAAAACAAAGAAGTTGTGGGAAAAAAAGTCTCGTAAAACTTGTTTGAAGTAACATTCATTTGAAGTCCAAACTAAGAGTAACTGTAACTCACACACACTCACACACACACATTTATGTGTAGCCTCTGGTTCCATTTGTTATCTAAGCAGCTGACACACCCATTAACCCCATTTCCCTCATATAAATGTTTTGCTTTGTGTCTGTCTCCTTCCATCTCTCTCTCTCTCTCTCTGACAAACTCCTACTTGCACACACTTGTACACAGACAGGTCATAAGTCAAAAAGGGTTTGAATGGCAGGAAGGGAGGGGGTTGTTAATACTGGACTTCACTGTAATATATGGTGTGAACTACTTTCTATGCCACTGAGCTTTATCTTCACATCTTGTTCTCTCTCACTCTCTGTGTGCCAACATCTTATCTTCTCATCACCAGACCTGGGTCACTTTGTTGCTTCCTTCCCTATTATGGAGGACCTTGACATGTGTTTACGTGTGTGTGTGTGTGTGTGTGTGTGCGTGTGAGTGTGTGTGGTGGGTTTGTGTAGCGACTGTTAGAGCCCCTTTAGCTGTCCCACCTTACTTCCTGGATACTAGAACAAAGTAAAGGAAACAAAAATTAATACATGAACTTAATACTTAAAAAAGCACAAATAAAACCACCTAACAACTTGTGATTTATTATGGTAATTAGTAATTAGAACACGAATCCACAAATGGAAAATTCAAGCCTACTGTAAATTTACCGGTCTCCTCAGATACCAGATATTCAAATTCATGTGTTTGTGTGTCACATCAGCATAAACACAATAAAGCACAAATACATGTTTCTTATTTGTTTCATGAACATACTGTAATATAAAATGACAACAGGAGGCAGCTGCATCCTGTCTCCTTGGTTACAAAAGTTATATATAGTTATCAAAAGGTATGTAGAATATTAATCAATTATTTGTATTACTTTTATTACTGTGATAAATGAACATGTACGAGCCAAATATGAATTAAATGTTAAGTTGATTTTAAAAAATCACCCAACTGTATCACCTCATCAACTTTGCATCTTATATCTTTTCTCTGGCCACACAGCGCGGCAACATCTGCTCCAAGGTAAACAGCAGTTTTCTTCCTCCAAGGGGGAGGTTGTGTATAGTTCTGCAAAACCCGGATGTCATTTTTTCAGCATAAAATTTAAATGCTACTGTTACTTTAACTACTGCTGTATAATAATAGTACTTTACAGTAGTATACACAGTGCAGTTCTGTGAGTTCAGTGCAATGATTTGGCGGGTAAAGGGATACTTACCTATTTGTCAGAAAAAGAATATTATAAGTATTATTTAAAAAAAAAATCTTTACCTGTATTTAAGCATAATTATCTTATTTCATTACAAGGTCAATTGTCTCTGTTACTGAGTAAAATAAGTGCTCATTTCCTGCACTATGGCAGTGAGGCAGGTATCCAGTTCATGCCAGGGGATAAACATGAAATAGCCCTAGAAGTGAAGTGAAAGTAAGTCCTGAAATAGCCTGATGACCTGTCCAGAAGAACAAGACTAGAATACAGCCTAATGACAGCTGGGACCAACTGCAGCACCCCCACAGCTCTGTGACATAAGTAGAGATAATGACTGTGTGGATGGAGAAACTGGACCAACAAACTAAATGCCAACCCAACTGATTCTGACTCCGAGTCAGCTCTGTCCAGACTGTCATAGACTAAAAATGTGTGATAGTTGGTGTCTGAACTGTCCAGTCTTTGAGAGTCTTTGCTGGTCCCCAGCTTAGGTGGTAACAGCCTGACTTTGCTTGTGTTGGTTCGTAGGGTGCCAGCAGCAAGTGGTCCATGTTTTGTTTGTGTAGATCTGGTGATCTGCTGTGTTTATGTGATCTCAGACCTGATAGAGGATGCGCTGCTGCTGTGTAGGATTATAGAGAAACTGAGAAATTTTAATACATTACATAATGTCACCTCTTTACTTGACTGGGGTGTTTTGAACGTTACTGTTGCTCCTGCACTGCCTGCATTGCCCATGAAAGTAAGAAAGTAAGAAAAAAGTAACAATCATTCGAGTTATATTTTAAGAAGTTTACCTTTACATGAATAAATATTTGCACTTGTAATTCTGTACAGTTAGGTTCATAAATATTAGAACAATGAGCAATGGGCCTCTTTACACCACCACACTGAATTTGAAATGAAACACTCAAGACGTAAGAAAAGTCAAGACTCTCAGCTTTAATTCAAAAAAATTTGACAAAAGTGTGGCCTTTTCTATTCAGGAATTACTCATTACTATCATACACACATTTTTGTGGTTCATAAATAATGGCGGAAAAGCAGTTGCATGGCCAAATGTAGCCTATTTCCTCATTACAAGACTAAAAGACTCATCTACATTTGTTTGCTGGACCTCTCAACAAGAGGTTCAAGAAGGTGTCTATGCAAGTGAAGGAGGCCATCATTAGGCTGAAAAAAACAAAATAAACCCACCAGAGAGATAGTAAAAACATTGGAAGCGGCCAATACAACAGATTGGAACATTCTCAAAAAGAAGGAATTAACTGGCAGCTCAGCAACAGCAAAAGGCCTGAAAAACCACAGAAAGTGGATGACTGCAAAATTCTGTCCATGTTGAAGAAAACCCCTTTTACAACGTCCAGCCAAGTCAAGGAGACTCTTGAGGAGGGAAATTTGTCATTTTGTCAAAGTCTACAGACAGCTTCATGATTGTACTATACATATATTATGCGTAATGTTTTGCTGTTCTCTTGTAAGCACGATTATGTAACATGAAAATGAGGGCGTTGCCATGGATACACCATCACTGTAACTTTGACTGCAGTTTGCTTCTCAGTGCGTACTTTATTACATTTTAATGTAAATGATGAAGTCTTACTGTTGTATACTCTCTCTGTCGCTTTTCAAACACACACACATGCGCATGCACACACACACTCACACACACACACACACACACAAAAAGCTACACAGACAAGAGGTGATAGTGGTTCAAAAACTAACATCTGGGGTGGATTATAAGTATAGTAACCTCTGGGGTAGCACCTCCTCTGTACACACACACACACACACACACACTAACCTCTGCACTGCAGCACTCAGAGCAAGAACACTAACACACACACATTTGCAGTGCCAGACAGAATGGCTAGACTGATGCTTGCGTGCATGTGTGTGTGATTGTGTGTGTCTGTGTGTGTGTGCAGAGCATGAATCAAGCTGAAATCCACAGGCAGATAATGGAACAAGAGGAGGCAGGAAAGAGGAAACCTCACCTTTCTTTGTCCTCATGTTGGATGTTAAATGACTGTGTGTATGTGTGTGTGTGTGTGCATTTGTGTCTTTGCATCGGGCGATTTGTCTCTCAAAGTCAGACATCGTGTGTGTAGTCAAATTCACACTTGTCTGTTGTCTATAGTTGACTCAACGGATTTTCGAACATACAATTGTTGCAAATAGACAGGTGAATATTTTAACATTTGTTTCACATTTGTTTGAATATTTTTTTAGTGATGAGATGTGAATCATGCAACGGGTTACAATGACAGCAATGATAGAAGTTTTTACATTTTGTGCTTTACACACATGTAAAACAAGCTTTTTGCTCAACAAAAAATGCTGTTGTCTACATTTGACAGATCAATCAAAACTTATTTCTTGAGAGAGGGCAAAGATGTGGAAGAGTACAATACAATACAGCTGTGATCTAGATTGCATTGTAACCATGTGGTTCCACAATGGGCAGAGGTTTAAAGAGTACTGAATTATTTTACTCATGGACAAATAGTGTCACTGTGGTAGTACAGTACAATAGGTACAGTTTAGGCATTAAAGGTAATAACATACATTTAAAATGAAACACTCAACATGTGATCAACGCTGAGACTGTCAGCCTTGATTTAAGGGGTTGGACTAAAAAACATTCTGGAATTACAGATATTTTGAGACACACAACCACTTTTGGTGGCTAATAAATATTTGTACAAACCAACATTATAACACACATAAAAAATGCCTTTATTGCTAGAATGAAAAACCTTTCCAGTCAGTGGTGATGACCATAAGCTTGTGATGCTTTGCCAGGTCTTTACATCAGCTTGTGCTTGTTTGTGGGTCTTTCTGCCTTCAGTCTTCAGTCTTGTCTTCAGTCTCGTCAGCCATACAGTACATACAATAAATCTGCCTCCATCATGTCTGACAGATGATGATGATGATGATGCTTTGGATCAGGAGTTGTTCTTTTCCTTCTTGATACTTTTCTTCTTCACCATGCTGTTACAAGTTGATCTTGGTTTCATCAGCCCAAAGAATCTCACTCCAGAACTGGGCGGGCATATGTGGGTGTGTTCTGGCCTTTGTGTATTTGGATTTATATAAAATAGCACTTTTCTACCGTACTGGTATCCAAAGCGCTTTACACTGCTACTTCTTCACACAATCCTGAATCGAAAAACGACCCTGGCTCGAAGGGCGACTGCTCTACCTCCTAAACCACAAAAACCCTGACTAGCCTGCAGCTACACAGCCCCATAAACAGCGAGCAGAAGTACACAAACTCAATACTCAAGTAAAAATGGCCTAAACTTCAAATCTTCTACTCAAGTTAAAATATTAGGCACATTATCTGCGTTTTAGGAGTAATGCAAAGGTACGAGATGTAAGATGTACTGTATATTTTAAACAATACTGATTAAGGTAATCATGTGATTGATGATGGCAAGACATGTAGAGTAATTCATAAAAACTAATAGGTACTGTATGACCCCCTTATTCATTTTAAATAGGGTGGATAGAACATTAGACCCACCTATTATTATCCTCCAGCAGGAGGATTATGGAGGATCCCCACCCACTCTGACCTCAGTAATAAACACATAGAGAGTAGAATTTATGGCAAAGTTGCTGGATTGCATTGTATTAGATTGTACAGGTGGATCTAATAAGGTGGCTGATCTATGTGGATAGAGTTGAACAACGAAAGGTCAGAAATACAGGTCTTTCCAAATACACTTCATGCATGAGCCACTGAGAACAGTGTCAACAGACAGGAGATTTAGCTACAACCATGCAATAATGTTTTGAAGGGGTGGTCTGAAGAGGCTAAGGTGCTCTAAGGGAAAGACCGACTTCCAACAGTGAGTCTTTTGGCAGTGGCAGATACAATGACAACATCTATCACTAACCATGGCAAATGGATTGACGTCCATTTATGCTTCACTTTTCATCTTCAAACTATGATATTTGCTCACATTTTCAAACCTAAGGAATGATGGGTTACTAAATAAACGAAATGATAATAACACACACAATAAAGAAATCTATCAAACATTCAACATGCTGCCGTACCGGGTAACTGAACCCTTGGATTCAAACAAGACAGTTCTGTAGCTATGGACAGAGCTGTGAGGAATTCCATTAGCTCTCAGATATATACTCAGGATGTCTGCAGAAATTGGAAATTTTTCCAAATCCATTCTGGAATAGATTTCCTTCAGTGTTTACAGTGCATCCAGAAAGTGTTCAAATCACTTAACTTTTTCCACATTTTGTTATGTTTACAGCCTTATTTCAAAAGCGATCAAATTCTTTAATTTCCTCAAAATTCTACAGACAATACCCCATAAAGATGTGAAAGAAGTTTGTTTGAAATATTTGCTAATTTATCGAAAATAAATAACCAAAAACACATTTACATAAGTATTTACCTTCAGGCATTTCTTCAACTTGATTTGTAGTCGTGATTGGACATGATTTGCAAAGGCACACACCTGTTTATATAAGGTCCCACAGTTAACAGTGCATGCCAGAGTACAAACCACGCCATGACACTCAAGGAATTGACATAGACAGGATTGTATCAAGTCACAGATCTGGGGTAGGGTACAGAAAACTTTCTGCAGCATTGAAGGCCCCAATGAGCACAGTGGCCTTCATCATCTGTAAATGAAAGAAGTTTGGAACCACTAGGACTTTTCCTAGAGTGGGCTGGCCAGCCAAACTGAGTGGTTGAGAGAAAGGGGCCTTAGTCAGGGAGATGACCAAGAACCCGATGGTCACTTTGAAAGAGCTCCAGCATTTCTCTGTAGAAAATATCCTTCGAGACCAATCAGGCCTGTGTGATGAAGGGGCCCAGATATAAACCACTTCTCAGTAAAAGGCACATGAGGCACAAGTCCCACGTGAAGGACTCTCATGAAAGACAAAATTCTCTGGTATGTTCAAACAAAGATTCAACTCTTGAATGCGAAGTGTCATGTCTGGATGAAACCAAGCACCACTCACCACCGGGCCAATACTGTCCCTACAGTAAAGCATGGAGGTGGCAGCATGATGCTGTGGGGATGTTTTTTAGCAGTAGAAACTGGGAGACTAGTCAGGATCGGGGGAAAAATGAATGTAGCCATGTACAGAAACATCCTGGATGAAAAATTGTTCCAGAGCGCTCTGAACCTCAGACTGGGGCAACAGTTCATCTTTCAACAGGACAACGACCGAAAGCACACAGCCAAAATAACATAGGAGAAGCTACAGGACAACTCTGAGAATGTGTTTGAGTGGCACAGCCAGAGCTTAGACTTGAACCCAATTGAGCAATTCTGGAGAGATGTGAAAATGGCTGTGCACTGATGCTCCCCATTCCGCCTGATGGAGCTTGAGAGGTGCTGCAAAGTAAAATGGAAGAAACTGCCCAAAAACAGGTGTCATAAGGTTGTAGCATCATACTCAAAAACACTTGAGGCTGTAACTGGTGCTTGAGCACTGTGAATGCTTTCTGGGGGGGTTCAGTGTCTTGCCCAGAGATGCTTCAACATACAGACAGGACCAGGGATTGAACCTCTGACCCTATGGTCCGTGGACAACTGCCTTACTAACTGAGCTACAGTCACCCCTGTTTTCTGGATACACTGCACACCAGCACACCAAACTTCCCAAAGTGCACTTTCACATTTACACTACTGCAAAAATGTCTTGCAGGCCAATAAACTTAAGGTCGAATTGTTCAGAAATAAAGCTCAGTATGGCATAACTGCAAAACATCAAACCAGTCTGCAACTTAAATGATAAAATAGCATTTTATGACCAGATGATGCAGAAAATCACATGCAGTCCATTGTAACCTCAATTCTATTATCTTCTTCATCTTTAAATTATGAAAATACATATTTGAACTAAAACAAACCATAACACAAAATGCACCACAAGAAATTAGTTAACAAAGTAAATTAACAATGGTCCACATCCAGTATACTTTATTTTACACATATACTTTACATGATACAAAAATACTGATCACAGTGTATTTTCAAGGAAAAGATTGAAACTGCAATAAAGAGGTTGAAAAATAATATTTAATAAATTATATGATCAATATCTGCCATAGGAATACAGAGACATTATTAATACAACCCCTCCCAAACATTTAAAACAAACTGGACAATGTCTCAAAACAAATATTGAATGATGACTCTCTCTTTCAGTCCTTCTGTCTATTCCAAGGCTTCAATCATTCACTCTCCCGTTAGAACATCTTCATAGCCATGTCAGTGCATTTCCCAACTTCAAGTCTCCAGTTTCCCATATCTGCCACTCCAATCACTTAGGGCTCCCATTGTTCACATGTTTGCATATTTAGCTGCCATTACAGCTGATTGGGATACTTATAACCAGCAGGTCTACTGGGGACGGGTGATGAATTCTCCTTGGTAAGTTTTTTAAACTGCTCCTTAACTCCATCCTAATAAGTGGTGGTTAGTCCAGCCTTCTCCAGTGTGACGGTATGCAGCGACACACTTCCTCACTGAAAGAAAAACCTGGTTCACACCTTCGCCTCCTGACTTCACAAGGAGGCCTGACACAACTGCAATGAAAAAAACAAGACACAGGTTTAGGCATTGAAGGTAATAACATACTTACTCAAAGGGCAAACATTTTAGTCTGGCAGTTTTAGGTCCCTATGAATGAATTATGAATGATCCACTGCAATTAGGAGCAATCAACAAGAATTTTGTCACCTGAAAGTTATTTTTCTACACATATATGTGTATATAAAATGTATATATATGGTAAGTCATAAAAATGCTGATACATTCAAAATGTCAATATCAATAAGACAGACAGTGCATCATTTTTTGCTCCACTATTATTATACATTGTCATGTGTGGGTGAAATGGTTTAATTGCAACTGCCAGCTGCACCTTTTCTATGTGGAGGTTTCCCCCAAGTACACTAGTTTCCTCCCACAGTCCAAAGACATGCAGGTTTAGTTAATTGGTGTCTGTAAATTTCCTGTACGTGTTAACGTGAGTGTGAATGATTCTCTGTCTGTCTTTGCTTCTCCGTATTGGCCCTGAAATAGATTGGAGACCTGTCCAGGGTGGACCCCACCTCTAAGTCAGTGACAGCTGAAATAGGCTCCAGCCTCCCACAACCCTGAACAGGATAATGAGATACTGAATGAAGTGATAATGAATACACAGATAATGAACAGATGGATGGAGTGATGGTTGCGTTTACGCCCTCAAAGCATTTGGTTAAGGTTAGAGAAAGAATGCAATCAGTCTGAGAACTACTGAGATATTTTTCTCTAGTCCAAAGTGGTGAACAGACTAACTGACATTACATTTCCCAAAGCCAGGCTGCTAACTTAAAAAGCATTTCCGACAGTTCTTTCATTAGAACAAAGTTTCTTACCCTTTTTGGTGAGGGAAAAGGGGTAAGAAACATGGGACTTATCAAAATGTAAAGGAAGTTAGCTAGTAAAATAGTCTGGGAAGCATGAATCCTTGGGCCACCACCAGATGGGTTAATGAAAATTAAAGTTTTGATTCTGATTTTGAAGGTGACATTATGAGTTGTCAACTGAATTGTATTTGATTTAAACTGTGTCACTAATCACCACTACATTCTGCATTAGACACCTTTACACTTTTGCCTCGTGGGCTTTACAGTCTGTACAAAGTATGGGATCCTCTGTTCTTTGACCCATGAATTGGATAAGGAAAAACTCCAGACTAATCATTTCTTTTCTGCCTACTGGCATTATGGTAAAATGTGACTTTGAATAAGGATCAGGGTTTCAAATTCAGTCTGCTATGTCAGAGTCAATCAATCCTTTTGTGCTTAAACAACCGGAATGCTAAACATTTCCTGACCTTGAAATTCATTATGTCTAGAAGGACAAAGTGAATTTGTTCCTCTAGAAATCTTGTCGACCCCGTTTTGATTTACAGCTGCGTTACACTGTATCTATCTAAAGGCCCTCTAAATGTAAATGTCTTTAGGTTGGTCTTTTGATGTCTGGCACAGGAGGTAGAGCGGTCTACAATCCCCGGCTCACTTGTCAAAGTGTCCTTGAGCAAGACACTGAACCCCAACTTAGTTGCTCCCGGTGAGTGTTGGCCAGCTGCATAGCAGCTCCCCCATCGGTGTGTGAGTGTGTGTGTGATTGTGAGTGTGAACGGGTGAATAAGATCAGTGTAAAGTGCTTTGAGTGCCAATAGGTAGAAAACCGCTATATAAATGCAGAACATTTAGCAGGACGCATGCGCTAGTGCAGAGTGGGGTTATGTGGAACCGTCCATGCTATTGGCTTTTACTACCAGGATGTGTCATTATGTTAGTCTCCTGATCAGTGGAAACTATGAACTATAACTGCCCCCTACCACCACCAAAAACAGACATATTGGGACTGTTTTGTTCCACTTCGAGCACTGACAGCAACCAGTGCAAGAACACATATTATTATTTGCAATATCTTGTTATATAATGTGTTATTTAAAAAGTTTTTCTCCATTTGGTCAAAAACTAAAAATTCACTAACGCAACACACATTGCAGTTGCTTGAAAACCAAGGAATAACTTATCATACAGCAATATTGTGTTTAGTCACTAATTCTCTGATGTGACTCACCTTTTCCCAGGAACTTGCTTATTTAATCAGCACAGATTGTGGGGAAGGCCTATAATTGCTATTTTTTTTTTTTTCTGTTTTTTTTTCTGGTCACATCATGGATGAGAGAATATTTAGTCACAGTTACTTAAAAAGACCTATGAACTCACACAGAAGAGTTCAAACAGACACACCCGCTCTCTTTCAAACGCACACGCTAACACAAGTGCAAAATTCCAGACACTAGATTCCTACCACTATGTTACACTCATAAATCACCCTTGAACAAGGTCACAAGGGGTCACGACTGGACAGCATGGATGGATGTGTGTGTATTTGTGTGTGTGTGGGTTTTCTCGTGTGTGGGGAGAGGAAATGGTTAAGTGACAGCTAGGAGAAGTCATTAGCACACTGAGGTCTTGTATTACACACTAGGGCAATAACGACCAACTACTGCTGGACCTGTGCTGTCCTCTGGCTTCACACAGACACTAACATGTGAGTGTGTGTGTGTGTGTGCTTGTGCATCCAGGTGTGCATGTGATTGTGTGTATAGGGACTATGACACTGAAATAAAAGGTATAAAGAGGTCAGGATTAGTTTTACATGTTTGAAAGTGACAACCAAGACATCTAACTGAGGGTTTACAGCACCTTAGAAATAAGATCAGAAATTATTAACATGCAAAAAATGATTAGCTGTCCATTTTTTTAATTGCATATACAACCCCCATTCCACAAAAGTCGGGAAGATGTGTAAAAGTAAATAAAAACAAAATGCAAATCTCATCAACCCATTTCATAAACAACTTATCAGACATTTTCACATTTCATTTATTATTTGGTAAATATAAGCTCAGTTTGAATTTGATAGCACACCTCAAAAAAGTTGTAAGAGGAGAAACAAAAAGCTGGAAAAGTAATTGCCGCAAATCAAAATCAAACGAAGGCGTATTTGACAACTAATTAGGTTAATTGGCAACAGGTCAGTAACATGACTGTGTGTAATAGGAGCATTTCAGAGAGGCAGAGCCTGAAATAGTATAAAGGAAAATGTAAAACTGTTCTGTGGTCAGATGAATCAAAATTAGAAATTCTTTGTGAAATCATTTGGGAACCTTGACTGAAGAAGAGAGCAACCATCCAACTTGTAGTCCGCAGTCAGTTCCAGCTTGTTCCAGACCTTTCACCAACAAACAACAATCCAGCAACAAAGGCCCAGGACTGTTGAGCAGCTAGAATTCTGCATCAGACAAGAATGGGACAACATTCCTCTCCTGAACCTCCAGAATCTGGTCTCCTCACTTCCCAGACATTTACAGTTACATTACAGTTGTTAAAAGAAGCGAGGATGCTACACAATGGAAAACATCACACTCTTCCAACTTTTTTGAGATGTGCTGCTACCATCAAATTAATATTTTCCATAAAACGGTAAAATCTTTCAGTTTATGTTCTATTGTGAATAAAATGTGGGCTGATGAAATTTGCAAATCATTGCATTTTTTTCATCTATGTTTGACGCATCGTCCCAACTTTTTTTGGAATTGGGGTTGATATTTTAAATCCCTCTTCCAACTAGCAGTGCATGTTTGTCCCACTGTTTCTCTAAGAATGACCTGCTGTATTGACATATAAACTAAACCTAAAATTTGGAGATGATAACAACCTGCTGAACTATATTTACATGATGTGTCTGTTGGTAGTAAGCATATTAATGTATTTTAAGAGTGGCCTATGGCCTATTAAATGATCTTACAACTACCTGATCAGGTAGTCATCTGGATAGCAATGATATGATATCATCCACCAAATGAATCGGACCTAAAACAAAACCTTGTGACACATGTGCACATGTGGAGGCATGCTTACCAACTGAAACCAAAAAAAGTCCTATCAGAGAGGTCAGGAGGAATGACCCAGTGATACCGGACCACTGCCTAAGTCTGTCAGTGAACATACTGTGGTCCATAATGTGGGATTGTCCAACAGCTGAGCTTTCCCCTACATCAGCCAGCACTATCATCTTTACGTGCTGTGGGATTTCCTGCTTAAAAAATTATCATTTTTAATTAGTCAGCACTGGATGGAACTGAACACCCTGCATCACTCCTCACCTGCATGTAGCTTGATGGAACCGCCGTCCTTTTAGGAAGCACTTGTTTGGTGATTCGTTACATTCACAGGAACACTTTGTTTTATTGAGGGGCTGGTGTTTTGGACACGTCTTAACACATGCGCACTGACAGGCTTCTTTGTTGAAGATGTGGTTGAGTGGGCAGGAGGGAGCAGGCAAGGTGCAAACACACTGGCAGGTGTTACGGTCGACATGTTGGTTGGGGCCGCAGCCTTGGGTTTGTTCCCTGCGCCGACACACACACTGACAGGTTTCAACATCCAGCTCCTTATCTGGACCACACGCATCTGCAGAGAATATGTCTGTAGAGACAGAAAGAGAGGGACAGATGGAGGTGGAAAATGTTATTTAAAGGAGACTGCACAAGAAGTAGCTGGAAGGAAACTGTTTAGTGATATGCACAATCTGCACTTTTTACACCGTACTTATTTTGGAGTGTGCTCACAGTTTTTCACCCAGACACACTTGTTGCTTTCATTTCATTGATACAGACTGTTGCTTTGGTTGTCAGTGAACACAAACACATTGGAAACAGTAGAAACTGTGATGTAGCATTAGTGAAACTTCTTTGAGTAAACATGACATTGTACATACATTGCTAATACAAATATATCTGCTGGATTGATATGTGAGTTTCATTTTGTCGCATACAAGCCATATGCAGTATAGTATGTTAACTCACCCATGTGTCATAAAAAGACACGGTTGTCAAGTGAAAAGTGAAGGTTATGGTTTTAGTCATTTGCTTTTTTTTAATTTTAAAAAAGGAAAAACTGATATCTTTGTGACACACTGTTGACTATAATAAAAAATGTTACACAATGACATATAGTATAAGAGCTGTGTGCTTGACAACTGTCTGACAACACTGATAAAATATGAAATTGAGACATTCCTGAAATGGACCAGCAGTGTTCTCTCTTTCCTCAGAGATAACACATATGGTTCTCTTTCAATGCTGGCAAAACATCCTTCAGTTGAAAAACACAAGGAGAGATGGAGAGGGAGCAACAGAAGGTCTGGAAAATGGATGTTCAGACTGTTGTGTTTGTGTGCATATTTGTGTGTGTACAGATGATCAAACAGAGATAACTACTTCGTACTGAGGCATGTGCTCACACAGACTTTAACAAGTGTTATTAAACTGACGACAAAGTCTCCATTATACTTTGACTAAAACAATCCGCTTTGCATAACAGACAAAACGGTTTCATACAATAATATTAATCCATCTTACCACACTTCAACCTGTGGAGGACCCTAAATATCAAGTGTTTTTCTAAGCCTGGGACAGAGGCTGCAAATTATGTGGCCTGAATACACAGTATCGGTTGTTTAGCTGTGACAATGTGACGGTGTATTGTCCCGGAAATAAATAAAGTTAAACTCTCACAAAGATCCCAATGTAATAGATAGTTTAATACATGAGAATCTTACCGAGATAAATCACTCAGTATTAAGAAAACTGGCTTTTTAGTATTAGTAGTTAGTTAATACCGACTTGTCTTTAAATATTAAACATAATAATAATAATAACGCCAAAGCCTCCTCTATACAGTTTTTAGGTTTACAGTATGACTTGATGAGCCTGTGTCCTAGAAAGACACAACAATAGTCACTTCTAAAATAGCTAAATGATAGTCTGAAAACTCCAGCCAATGAAAAACACTGAGGCTGCTACATCTTTATATTTTTCTTTGGTTTATCCTATTATTTATAATTTTATGATTTAGTTTATTTTCTGTCTGCAAAAGCAATTATGTCTGTAGATGGAATGAATGTGTCTGCTGTTGTTTATCTAATCTGGACTCCTCATTGTTTACTAGGTCTGTCAGTTTATTCATGTATAATTTGCTAAACAATTTTTACCATCCACTTTAAAGAACTATTCTCACAATTATCACTTTTATAATTGATAATTGTGACCCGTTAGGGTCCCATATCAGTCAATGTCCGGATCTCAGTTTAGTAAAATTAGGAATTCAGGTGAAAAACACAAGTAATGGCAGAGAAGAAATATATTTATATATATAACAGCAGTCACATAGTCAGAGATTGGATAGGAATCAGATATAGGATCATACGCTGTACAAAAGTCGTCCAAATCAAATCTTAAAAAAAGAAAATAAAAATCAGTTTGTTTGTTCACACTTAACAAAAGGTTGGATTTGGGCCACTTCAATATGCAAATGTTAACATAGACTCACATTATGCTATTAAAGTATTCAAAAAATTCCAATACTGTATTTATTTAACTGAATCCTTTCACCACTAAAATGCCAGATATGCCAAAACTCTATGGAGAGAAAAGATTAAAAAGGCCTCTACTTATACAGGATCACTAAGGGCTGTGGTCACTGTGGGTTAGCTGACAGTTCTGTTTTCGACTCTGCCTGACAGCCATTGTTGGAGATGGTGCTCTGCAAACCCACATAGGCTACACACACCTTCTTTTTGGCTCTCACTACACCTTTGATTTTGAAAATACACGTTTCAACATTAGAAATAAATACCTTTGAATTGTCTACAGGAAAATGGTTCATACTGAACAGCCAACATATTGTTTCTGTAAAAACTCAGCGTTGCTGTAGTGTTTTTCAAATATTGGTTCTTAGCTTCATTTCTGGGCCTTGTTTCACTAAAACAGCTCTTTGTTGTCAAAAGAGGCACTAAGTTGACATTAAATGGGTTTTTGTTTCAGACTCTACTGTTGAACCCTCTATTGGAAAATGTGATGGGATGTCAGTCACTCTCCCTCTCTGTGGATTGTCTGAACTTTCTTCCAGGTCTGCGAGGTAAAAACAAAAAGTGACTCATGTCTTACAGTATATGCTTTGACAGAAACAGATAAATGCTAAACATCTTCTCCCATACAGTCGCAAGGAGAAACTGGTACAAACTATGTTTTTATTTCCTGACCATCTCCCACGATGTCCATTTTCTTTCTGGCAGAAACTGTAGTTGTGTGTGTAACATTACAAGGTCTTACACGTGTTTTTACAATGACATGACCATCCATCTTCATTTGTTCACCGAGTATGTAAAGGTTATTTTTAGCCTGTTCAGACGATTCAGCGCATGTTTTATGGAGCTCTGCCACACTAAATCATTTGTGTATCATATCCTAATATTAAGGTCTGTTCTATTGGCCATATTTTGCTTTTATGTTCTAATTTTTGAGGGTTCACTTTAGGTCCTCGATCCATCATGTAATTGATTCACTCTACGCACCAGAATTAATGAGGGAAGTATGTTTTGGAAGGAAGGAAAGGGTGTAGAGCTTGGAGGGGGTGCATTAACCTTTAATTTCCACATAATGATCCAAGTGTCAAGTGTCAAGTGTCAGCACAAGTTTATCTTTTTAGACCTTGATTAAATCTTAAAGGGCCACGTCACCAATTTTTTAACTCGCCTCCTAGGGTCCTGCTTTAAAGAGTACATACATATAAATAACCAAAAACTGCCTCCTTCTACTTTCCCTGTATTAAAATGTGCTTTTCAGTTGAGATTATGTAATTTGAAGGAGCAGATCAATCAGGACCACAACATCTGGGGGGAATTTTACAGATACAGTATTTTCATGCATGGAAGGTAGAAGGACCTTAACATCTTTTATATACATGCACTCGCTTGACCATAGTTGGAAATTTCTAAAGTTGCCCTTTAACTAAACATAGTTATGCAACCTTTTTAAGTGGCAGTCATGATATTTCATTTAACTTGGTGTGCTGCTTGTAATCTTTACTTAATTTAATTCAAAATCATATAGGTGGGATATGTGGTAGTAAATGTATTCATGTCTCCAGTGTGAAAAGTGAAAAATCTGCATTTGACCATTAGGTTTTTTTAGCATCTTGGTGCAAATAGATGTTCAGGACTAATGGTGAAATCCTCCTTTAGTGTCTGCAAAACAATTTAAACATCCATTCTTTTCGCACAATGTAATTAGCAGCTAATAGTTTTATATTTAACTTTATATTTGACATACAGTTCAGCACCCAAAACTGACTCCAGCTATGTTTAAAGGATTGAACTTGTTTTAGCCCTGTCATACTAACTGTGTCTGTTGGATGTGCTACTCTTAAGTCTGCACATTCTTCTGTTGCCCATTTGTTTACACACGGTCCAAAGTGTTATCATGGCCAAACACACACAGTGGGGCTCACAAACACACACACATACAGACTCAACAAACACATTGCAGTCATAAATACTCTCTGTGAATGCATGAACATTCTCCTGTCACAAACAGTCCACTAACACTGCATGTTTGTTTCAGTGGTTGGTATCTATGTGCCACAATAACACTTACTGAGGTCCACACAAGTAAACATTACATCGTAATCTTCCTTAATCCTATGTTACTATACGTTGTGACATATTAATGATTATATTGTTTATATTTATGTTTGTATTGTTTTAAACGAGAGGAGGGACATAACCACGCTGTCCCTCACCGCTGACTACGTCTGTGTGCATTCTAGTAGTAGCGTGACCGTATCCTGAGCTAAGCACAGTTTTTCGAAATCATCCACACTACTGGATACCAATCCAAATAGTTTGGAATGATCAACTAAACAAATTGAAAAATGCACTGGCACAGCTATTAATAACTACCAGACTTCTCCTCATGGCTGCAAAAGTTTGCTCAGTCTACTATTGCTGTCTAAAGGTGAATCTCATTTACTCCACCTTATCGATAAGCACTCCCTTTAAAAACTAGTTTACTTGAGTTTAAGTAGTATTTGTTTCAAATGCAATACTTTTTGTTTATATTCATCCTTATTTTACTGTATAGATAAATGATCCAAAGCACTAGAGAATTCCTCTGTTTAAAAGTTCAAAAACATATATTGTTGTATCATCTGCATACATGAGGGTTTTGCAAGGCATAGAACAAAAAGTAGCTCAAGGGTGAAAATATTTAGACAATAGTTGCATTTAGACTATCACAACGCTTGGTTAAGGTTAGAGAATGTTATTCTGGATGTATAAAGAGAAGCTGAGGAGATATTTTAGCATTGTTGTTGGGATTGGTGTCTTTAGATCGTTTCAGTCAATGCTTTTGTTTTTCAAAAACAAGAACTGACCGTGTCTGGAGGATGGAGTAGGGCAGTAAGATGTTCAGCTGACCAGTCAGCAGTCAGAAGCATGAGGCAGCTAGAAATGTGCCAAACTTATAAATCACTGGTCGCTTTTGTTTACCAGGTAAATTATTTAACTAATTCTCATTTATTTGTGTTAAAGTTCAATTTAAGTTTTTTCCTAAAAATCCACAGATTACTGGTTTGGGTTCATTTCTGTTGGACACCTGACAATTGACAGTCTACAGTTGACATTGAAGTTAAAAGCCGAATTTGATGAACCTTGATGTTTGCTTGTTTGCTAACATCGAATGAAATTTCAATTTTATTTTTTGAATATGTTTCATACTAGTTGTTTTATGAGTTAATAGTGTTATAGACCATCTATTTAATTTCCTTACAGACTCAGCTATTTGTTATTAAAAAAAAAGGTGTCAGTGCTGGGCCTCATGACTGTACATGTACTGTATAAAACTAGCTCCCTCATAAAATACATCTATTTAGGTTCCACAGTTGGTATAAAAGTAAAAACACACCTACATCACTACACACAGCTAAAACAGTTCTGGTTTTGTTGGCCATGGAATGAAGTTCCCCTGCTGTTCATCCCTATCAGTAGCTCTAATAGTTTTTCCTCTTTTCCTTTTTCTGTTTCCTCCACAGTGGAAAAATCATGATATAAGATAAACCTTTGTGTGTGCCAGTGTACAAATACGTACCAAGGTGCTGTTGGGAGGGCCTTGGAGGAGGTAGTGGTAGTAGAGGAGGACTGTGGTGCACATTGGTGGCCATGCTGACACACCGGCACAGCCTGCTGCTCCAAGTCTGACCAGGAGGACAAGTCCTATTGGCAATTGGGCACCTCCAACAAAGAAAAGAATAAAAGATTTTTTTAGAGAAATGAGGAAATAAAATGGCTTCCCGATAGTACTCAATGAAAAGCCACAGTTAGTTGGTTAGTTTCTACCTGCATTTTATTTTGCTTCTAATAACATAACGTGTTGAAGCTACATAAATGATCCTCAACTTGCAATCTGTCTGGTGAACACACTTCACTGCTGAATTGTTTCTAAGCATTTTTAGAGTCCTACTCCATCATCACTGTGGTTGAACTGTGGTTCCAAAGGATAGAAAAGCGTTCCACTTTTTCATTTTTCCAGTCGTAGCTTCATTACTGAAAATTATGCAGCAAAACCAGAAGAATCTTCACTACCACAATTTGAGTGCTGTGACTTCTTTTGTTGCAAAACGAAGATATGAAATCCCACGACTGAGTTTTGTATTTCTTTTATATAAACTGTGCTTCTTGGTGAAAAGGTAGCAACAATGAAGCAGGTGAGCAGGCTGAAAAAAACGCTAAATAATTACTTCTAATTAGCTCGTCATTGCAAGGATAAATAATAAGTTCCATCACAGCAGGGATGAAAAGCTCTACTGTGTGTTCAGTGAGATTTGAAACTTCTAAAGTCACCCTCAGATAGGTGTAGGAGAGTAATATCCCTCTGTGGCTACAGCAGCTCTCATTTTTAAGTTAAGACCACATGGCTGTTTTTGCTCTGATTTACTTTTATCATTTTCCATCTTTTTATCTGTGTTTTCAGTCTTTGTGTTGCCCCATTTCTTCCCTACTGACTTGGTCAACGTCATGGAAACTTTTTCCGAAACTCTGTAGTTTGCCATTGTTAAAGGTTCTAAAAGTCATGTATACTGTCATAAAGGTCTGTGTCCAGCAGTTGTGGAATGGCTGTAGCTTAGCTGGAAAAGCAATTGCTCAAACCTTCGGAGTCAGTGGTTCGATTCCTGGTCCCTGCTGTGTGTGTGTGTGTTGAAGTGACTTTGGACAGAATACTCAACCCTAAGTTCAACATTGTAAATCCCTTGGTTTTTTTTTAAAAGATGAGTTTATACTTGTCTTTTTTATAAGTCTGATTTCACACAGCCTTTCTGCTCAGGGGGTAGGTTTAGGTTTAGCATTGGTCCAGAACTCCTAAATGAAAGTATTGTTGTTTTAGTATTTACTGAAAAATCAAACAGGTAAGAATTAATGATTTGATAAAAAAAAAGATATAGAAATAAACTGGACATTCCAATCCGTACCTGTCATAAGCATCTCCTTATGGGTAATAAAAAAGTGGGTAAATTATGCACACACACACACACACACACACAAAGAAAAGACAAGCTGTGTCATGCTTCTGGTCACTCAAATCATTCTGCAGGAAACAGTTTGAGGAAATGAGTGGGCTGACAGTTAGCAGCTGTGTGTCATTGTGAATGCAACTTTCTCTCTTTTGAATCATAATGATTCAAAGATTCCTCAGATATTTATGATCCACTGAGACTCATTTTTTTAAAAGCATGTCAGCCTGTTAGAATTGTTTCTGTCCCAGTGATGGCAAAAACAGACACATGCTAAATAAACCTCTGTCATTTCTGTTATTGAAGCCACTTTTATGGAGGTGAAAGGACATGTAACCAGGGTCTATGTCCTGCAGGAGGCAGGATCAGCAGAATACACATCAGTATTTCAAACTAATGTATACACTCATTAGATGACTTAATAGTAATGATGACTCTGTTACTGGATATGTAAAAATATAACATGGCTTTGTGAAAAGCATGAAACCACAGTGTGTTCACTGCCTAGTCCAAGAGTCTTTAATTAGATTTCAGGGACTGTCCAAAAGTTACTGGGGTGGAGGCTGAAAGTTTTACAAACAATCAATGTCATCACCAACATTATTGAAATTTTCATTGGACTCTCGTCCACATCTGCATTTTTATGGCAAAATAATAAAAAAATGATGAAAATACAGCCACTCTCTAATTATTAAGACAAATGAAGAGCGAGAGACATCCGTCTGTGATGTGTCATCGATAAAATAAACCCAACAGGGTACATGTGGTTATTATAGTAAGGAAGTACATGTGTGCTGTTGTCAGTGATAGCATTTTATTTTAGTCGAATCTTTCTAAACTTAACCTTTACGTTTTTCTGCCTAACCCTAACCTTGGTAACCTTGGTAACCGTGTTTTTTAATGTAATGTAGTTTTTTGTGTATATACAGTTGTTCCTGTGGTGTCATAAGTTGACGCTCCTTGAGAGTCCAATACTGAAGCCAAAGTGCACCTGCAGCATCAATACTGGGCACAGTTGTTCTCAGGACGTCAAACAGTGGCGATCATGGAGCGTCCAATAGTAATGGTACCTTTCACCAACTCTGCCACAGCATGTTTGCACAAATTGAATCTTTCTTTAACTTTTTCCTGTGGTGTTGCTGGAGATTTGTCACACTTTTGTCACCAGCAGCTCCACTGGGTTTCTACTAACACTGACTGGTAGTTGTCACTGACAGTGTGAACAAACTTGTAAACCCAATAAACAGGATCAGGGCTTTTTCTGTAAAGAGAGGGTGAATTACTGCAAACCATTTCTAAATACAAACTTCAAACCTGAATGAAGATTAATGGATTCTTTTTAAATATAAGTGCCAAGCTAGATGGAAAATCTGAAGACAACTGGTTTTTCTTAGCTCTGACAGGACAAGGATTCAACACAATGACCTCACAGAATATGATCCATTGGTTCAGAGAAGTTAGCATTAGTGGAAGAAGTGGAACAGTTTCTGATTTTCTAATTTTTTTCTCACAGACTGCAGTAAAGTAAGCTGTCATAGATAACACAACCTACATATAACCCAACAATATTTATTGTCTATAATAATCTATTGCTGTTGGATAATTAATATCAACTCTACAATTATTAGAGGCACCGATTGTCCGTCTTACTGAAAACAAACTCCAGCCTGAGGCGGAATTACTCTGGAAACCAGATACCTTGTTTAGGTTTCTACAAGCAGCCAAGACAAATATACTGTATAAATGCACACACACACACACGTTCAGAGGACAAAATGTTTAAGAAAACCAGTGACTTAGACATAGAGACACACAGCAGGTGGACAAATTGTTGTGAAAGAGTCCACTGATAAGAACAGACACAGTGTGGTTTTAATTCAAGCTGCAGTGGCACGACATAACTGTACACACACATACAGGGTGATGGGGGGTGAAAGGGAGGAAAGTAAAAGGAAAATATAGAGTGGAAAAGACAAAGATGAAAAAAAAAACTAGCTGTTCTCTCACAACAACTAATGTGAAACATACGTGTCCTTCATGCTTACGTTTGTACACGTTCTTGCATGTTGGAAGATTTGTAGGTGTGGAAATCTCTACAATGCATTTGCCTTTCCCGTCATAATCTGACCCACTAGGTTCACCACCACTGCTTGGTGTGTGTGTG
Source organism: Channa argus (assembly GCF_033026475.1). Taxonomy (NCBI): domain Eukaryota; kingdom Metazoa; phylum Chordata; class Actinopteri; order Anabantiformes; family Channidae; genus Channa; species Channa argus. Next base: position 29,858,848 of record NC_090199.1, read on the forward strand.
TGTGTGTGTGTGTGTGTAATGTCAAATTCCAGCACGTATCAACATTATTCTAACCTCACACGTGGTCCTAGTCTTTCTAACATACTAACATGAAATGGATTTTGTCACATCCACTAACAACAAGAAGACAGAAACATTGCACCTTAAAATACTCTGAGGAGAATCAAACTGTAGTTACTGCCCTCTCCAAAAGTATTGGAACAACATCAGTGTGGCCCTAGCTTCAAGGAGGCTGCGTTAAAAGCCTGGGAAAACATATCAGAAGAAGAAACAATTTCCTGAATTTAATTTACTTGTGCTGTGAGAATTTCGTTCCCTTAAAATTTGAGTCATCCGATACGAAAGGTGCCTTTTTCCACATTGTTTCACATATTAAGATGAAACTTGAATCAAATCAAAGCTGAAATTCGGAACTTTTTTAATATGATCTTAATAAAAATCTTTTAGACACAAATATTTTCATTGCGGTGGGACAGTGGTGGAGTGGTTAACACTGCGGCCTCACAGCTAGAATGTCCCAGGTTCAAATCCACTGTCTCCAGAAATTGTACCTTATCTGAATAAATAGTACATATTTTTTCATAAAAGTGACACATAGTCAGCTTGAGGTTCAATGTTTAGACCTTAGTGTACATTGTACTTTGGGGAACAGAAATTGACTCTTACTATTCCCCTATTTCTGAGAGCGTATGCAGCACAACGATTGTCGCAGACACATGGCCGCAGTTGAAAATAATGTGATTTTCAAACCTTGCAGCTGCAATTTAAGCTCTGACTAAAACTGTTTTTAAATGCTACAGATTCTAAGCAAACAGGGAGACATCACCACAGACTTCACATGCAGTCACTTCTCTATCGCCCTCAGGCTTCATTTCAACCCTACAGAGGAAGTCAGTGCATTTACTTGGACTTAAGTAACAAGGTTTCTAATCAGCTTTCTCCAACTGTGCATGCGCGGAACAAAAGGCTGCAGACAGGAACATGCAGCTGAATAAGAGAATGAATAAAAGGACAGATCACAAAGTGCCTCAGAAAGGTCTAAATAAGTCACTTTTCCCCACAGAATTTCAAAATTCAGACAGTTCCCATTGTGGATCAGCTGCGTGTCTCTCCCCCTTTTTACCTTTGTCACCTGTCACTCTGCTGCAACACAAACCCAACACAAAAACAAAAGTCAGAAAGCAGTGTTTTCTGTCACTGTACGGTTATAATCTGTGGGCTGCAGGTATACGAGGATTTCAAGTAACCAGGTTCCTTAAGTGCATGTAAACACTGTTCCCTGATAACTTGAAAAGCAAGTGAATTTCTCCAAGTACTGAGAGAGAGAACTGAGAGTGAGAGAGAATGAAGGAAGCTCAATGCACAAACTACTTTAACTCTGGTGCTGCTACTAGCACTGGAACAAGCGCTAACTCAGTGAAGAACAGAAAGAGGCGGATGCACGACAGAAAAAGGTGATGTAGTCGGGTTAGTTACTAATGTAGTGACAATGCATGGAACACCACAAAGGTCCTTGATCATTTGAAAGAAGCATCAGTTTACCAGCTATAACCACATCTGCTGATGGGTGAGTTACACCAGCTATCAGCTGTGTCAGTGGTTCTGTGTGTGGAGAATGTTGTTGTCAAAGTGAAAGAGGATCTGGACTGTTTGCCTCTAATCTTTGGTAAGTTTGTTCGTGTGCATATTGGTGAACGTGGACAGAAAAAAATGTTTTAGTGTGTGCTGTACGTTACAGAGCAGGGACCACTTCCCCATAAAATACTCAGGGGCAGTTTTAGGTCAATACACAGAGATACACACACTTAAGGTAACTGTGAAGTTAATCAAGTGATAATCTGTCCTATGGTAACACCTCTAAATACACACACAGCACAGGATGTGTCCTAAGTAACAACAGACTCATACAATTATAAGAAAAGCCCTGCTGGAAAAGGGAAGAGACTATTTCTATACCAGACAAACACACGTGTGCTCATTAAACACGCACACTCACACACACAAATGGCAGCAACTTGGGGTTCAGTCTCTTGTCCAAGGACACTTCGACCCATAGCCAGGAGGGACTGGGAGTCAAACCACTGACCCCGTGGTCTATGTGGTCCTTGTATGTCACGGTCACAGAGTGATGCAGTAAGTGAGTACTCACTCAGGCAGGGCTCTCCTGATGATGCTGTGAACTTGCTTGTAGATGTCCAGTTTGGACAGACAGCTGCACTGGGTGTGGTTGGCCACACTGATGGTCACTGGCTTGGTGCCTTGAGTGATTGGCACTGTGATCTCAAACAGCTGCAGAAGGAACAAAGTGTCAGACAGAGACAAGGTGAATTTAAAAATGCCACCTTTGCACTTAGCTCTGCAGTCGTTATTGGCTCTTTCCCACTATCTACAACACACCCACTTAATTTCTAACTAAGTGTCTTTACACTGATTGTTGTTGTGTGAACAGACTTAATTCACTGGTTTTACTATGAGGTCTATTTGAAGCATTCTGTCCTTTTTTGGATCGTATTCACCTGATCAGCCAGCAGTATTTCTCAATGATACACAGATTGAATCTTCTATAATTACCTCAATGTTTGCAATAACAAGTTCTGCATCTTGCACCTCAGATCCAGTTAAATAGAGTTTAATTACACATAATTGCAACCACAGATTATTGAAAGCGCCGACCAGAGACAAGACCAGGGGCCCGAGAGGATAAGTGGTCAAGTGGCCCATAATGTTACTGTTCCTCAACTCAGTTAAAGGATATGAGATGATCACAAGTAGGATGTAATTAAGATGCTAGAACACAGTATCAATCCACTTTACACCCTCGTCATCAAATGAACTGTTCTTCTTTTATTAGCACCAAAAACATTACAGTCACTTAAAATGCCACTGTATTTTACATTCCTCATATCCTTCATCCCTCACTCCTACAAACTCTCACAGCAGAAAAAAGTTGAACAAGATTCAGGAAACTCGGGAATTTCTCCTTTTATTGTTACCACCAGGACGTTACCGTTTGTTACGTCAGGAATAGTGTCGGATTTTGAGAAATAGAAACTTGCTATTTTTGCATATGGAGCAGGCCGTTGGTTGTTAAACAGTTCCACATTGTGAGTGAATGTTTCCACCCAGAATGCACCAAGCTGTAAGAACTGGGCAGAAATAGCACTCAAGTTTCTATTAAGACCAGATTTTTTAAATGTAGCCATGTTTATTTTTATCCCCAAATCTGGCCAAACTGCTATGTTGCAAATCTGGAATGCAGTGTTTTCAAGTGTGTGGGACAAAAGTAGTGTTGCAGTAGCTGCCTGCTTGTCTGGACGAACTGTTTCAGCAAACGCTTCTGAAGGTGTGCGAGAAGGGCAAACAAAGTGTCGTATGGATTTACGTGTTGCATTTTACTCCGTCGACTGTTAACCGCATCTGGCTGTTTGGTTTTTAGAACTTTGATATTCTTTACCAGTACTCCAGTTCTACACAATTACATACATTTTAAGTTCATTCCATGACTCACATGGCCCCTAATAATCAGCAGAGACAAATATAAATCAGTCAGTGCTGGGCTCATCTCATTCTTTAACGAGGGTCCTTTAAAACAAAGACCCAGAACACACAGAATAAATGGGCACATTTTGGGACTGTGAAACCAAAATCCTCACAAATATCCGCACTAAGACAGCAAAGTAAAAACTGTGAGAATGAGGAGCATAACCACTTCAAGGACAAGAAGAGAAATTAAGTACTCAGCTTTGACGTGGCACAGATGAGGACCCGTAAAGAAGATTACTGTACAGAACAGAACAGAGACCCCGAGAGGTGCTTAAGTCTTTCAATCACAGCCTTGAACATTCTCAATAACTCCAGTTCAAGACCCTTAAAAAGGTTAAACTGCCTCTTGCCCTCCAATGCTAATGAGGATATCATTGTAACTGACCTTACCTAACCTGGTGCAGTGCTCACCACGAGTACAGAACAAACAGACACACACACACAGTAATAACTCACCTGTATTCATTCCTTAAATTTTTGGCACCAATATACTGGAGCATTTTTCCGTTTTTCCGACTTAGGCTTCCTGCACTAAAGGCCATTTTCCAGCTAAGGAACCCGTCCAAATTGTTACTTAACAAAATACTAAATCTCTTCACAAACTGCAGATCACTGGTGTTTTAATGCCCACAGCAATTGGCCAGAGGCAAAGATACGAGTCAGTCTAGCCAAGAAAGACTAACTAATTATTGTCTAATTAAGATAAGAAAATTTGAGGTACATTTCTTTTCCTCTCTGTCCTCGGGACACAAATGGCAAGAAAGTATGTCAGACATAAATTTTTTTTTTACATAGTAACTATTTCAAACCTGGTTTAATCATCAACTCCTTTAAAACCCCAGCAGCACCCAGCATTTAACTCTCAACCAGAGCACTAATAACATTTCTCCTCCAACATCCATCCATCCATTGATTATCTGTAAGTACTTATGTATTTGAAGTCTGTCCCAGCTTTCATTGGGGTCCAAACTAGGCAGGTCTCCAGTCTGTCTCAGGACCAACACAGAGAGACAGACACAGACAGACAAGGATTCACACTCACATTCATACGTTTATAATTCATAATTTAGAGTCACCTAACACACGTGTCTTTGGAGTTTGGGAGAAAACAGGTGCACCCAGAGGAAACCCAGACTAAACATAGAAAGGATGCAGTCGGGCCAGAAAGCTTCTAGCTATGAGGCTGCCCCCTCCAAAAACACTGACGTGAAAAATACACTGACAAAAGAAAGAATTGCATTATATTTGAACCAAATATTAAAACCAAAAGAAGCTTAAATCCAGCTATGCAAATTCCAGCAGTTCTAGCCAGCGATGATTTCTGCATTCAGCCACATGTTCTCATCTTACTGTGGTGGTTTTAATACACTGGTTTGCAGCTACAGTACAATCAAACAGCTCATTGTCTCCATGAAGCGCAGCTGATAAAGTGAGTGGCAGCTGTGAACTTAGGAAAAGGAAAAATACTCCTCTATGGCTCCAGTTCATCCTGTTTGGTTTTGTGTATTTTCTATTTCCTTAACATAAGTAATTTGGTAACACTTTCTTGTGCTGGTCCCATGTCAAGCTCCAAACTAGGACAGGAGATGTGCTGTTTGAAATTGGTTTGCTGGCTTTGGGCGACTGTGGCGCCGGAAGGTAGAGCGGTTGTCCACCAATCTCACAGTTGTTGGTTCAATCCCCAGCTCCTCCGGTCACATGTCAAAGTGTCCTTGAGCAAGACACTGAACCCCAACTTAGTTGCTCCCGGTGAGTGTTGGCCAGCTGCATAGCAGCTCCCCCATCGGTGTGTGAGTGTGTGTGTGATTGGGTGAATAAGAAGCAGTGTAAAGTGCTTTGAGTGCCAATAGGTACGTGCAGAACATTTACCATTTCAAAGGTAGCTGAGTTTCTGTCATTTCTCTCGACTCTGCTGATTTAGTCTCTTTTTAATAGTGTTAAGAACTGTAGGTAGAAAGCGTTGCTCTTTTGGTGAAGTGGATATTTGCATCTCATGAAATGTGAACACTTTTCCGATAGGACTTTGCTTTGATGTTTTCTCCTTGACTTGTACCTCACTTGTAATTCGCTGTTATTGCGTCTGCTAAATGACTAAATGTAAATGTAAATGCAAACATATCGTTTTCTGGAACTTTCATCATATTTTTCTATGTGACACAATGTGACACACTTTCAACAGTATCAGATCAAAAATGAATAATTATTGTTTTTCTTTCTTACCCATCAATGGGTGAGTCCTCGTTACTATAGTGGCCAGTATCTCCACCTGGCACACGGAATACCGGAGTTCGATTCCCTGACAGTGAGAGTTTTGCGGGACCTGGTGGCTCAGTGGTGGAGCATTGGGTTTGGATGCTTGTCCTGAGCCCACATAAAATGGGAGGCTTGTGGCAGGAAAAAAAACTCATGCCAAGTCAATGTGGGGAAGACGTTCTGCTGTGGCGACACGTGAAGGGACAAGACGAAAGCCGTTGTACTTTTCCTGGAACCATCAATGAATATTTACATCACTATATTAACTAAGCTAAGTTGCCTACTACATTTTCTGTTCCTGAAGAAACATTATTATTTATTAATAATAATCATTAAAAAATACTTCAATTTATACTTTTTCCATTTCCATTATCAATCACATATGGCTGTTGTACTGGAAAATACGGAAGCTGTAAAATAAGGTGTCATTGTACTTTGTCTTTTTTTCTTGTATATCTTATTCGTTTGGGCCCAGTGTGATTTCATAAGTCTACAAAAGTTGGTAAGTATGAAAATGTAAAGGATACATCCTCAATATGCACACTACATATAAAACGATATCATAACATATTACAAGATTTGATACAAGACAGTATCAATTCAGCACAGCGTCAAATTCTAGGCAAATGCTAACTGTCACCGAACACTACACTAAGCTCAAAAACAGATAGAAATTAATATTCCCTTCACAGCAGTTTATAGGGTCTATTATTTTAGAATTTACCTGACTTTGTCATTGTCAGCAGTTTGGATTGGCATTGTGTCTTTGGCTCTGAGCCACTACGTTGATCAGTTCCTTCCAGAGTTTCCTTCTTTTATTGCTAAGGACCACTGGCAAACAAAATCCTTGTGAATGAAAGTGTGTTGTTACCGTTTCGTTCTAACATCTTCCATGACCTCCAGCTCACACTAGTTGAGTTTGTGCTTGGTTGCAGAACAAATTCCATTTACGTATTTGCCCTATTGGTACAGGTTACTAACACAACATGCAAATCGCAGATGTTTCACATCTGACCTGTTGCTGAATGTTTCCAAAGACAGAGGAAGTTTGTCTTTTTTGTCAGATTGAACTCTACTGTACCTCAGACTCCTCCAATGTAGAGGCTCAGTAACATGTCACTACGCAGCTACACTGACAATAGAGTGATATAACAAAGTCTCATCAAGCAGAGGAACTATATAGATGCATCGTGGAATATGTGGCACAGCGCTAATTTGTTATTTTTACAGTGCACAGATGTCTATGATGGTCTCATATGTCTAATATTGGCAGTAAAAGAAAGCATCTGGATTTGTGGTGAAGCAACCATAAATAAATGAAGGACATTTCCATCTCCATCGCCATCTGGCCATTCGTTGCCAAGACTTCTTGTTTTGAGCACTGCATTGGAAGAACATACAAACCATCTGACATTACTATTGTTGGGCTGTGTTGCTAGTAGAGCAGAATAATACTGCCAAAATACAGTATCATATGCAGTGTGCTAAAGGTAACACAGCCAAAAGTGACAAGTCCAGAACACATTAGAGGCAATGTGTGAAAAAACGATTACATCTGGGTGTTAAAGTGCCACACGAGCACCTGCTAACTGAACCCAAAGCAGGTATAGAACTAAACCATTTACCAACCACCAAACAGATGTATGGTCAGTCAAAAAGTAAATCATACACTTTAGCACAGCTTCTATTACCTGCTAAGTGCTGAAACCTCTCAACGTCCGCCAGCTACTTCAAGACACTGCCAAAGAAAATGAGCACAATAACATTATGAGAATGACGAAACTAAGCACAGAAACTCACCTTTCTATGTGTCTAGTTTTCACTCAGTTTAATTCAGATGCAGTTGCCCGCCCTGTCTGCCATACCATGGGTGCTGAAATACATAGCCTATGTAAATGTAATCTCCGAGCAGTAGCCTGAGATGGCAGCCAAAAAAAGCACTGTTAAGAAAGTTGGGAAACAAAAACTCATTGTAATAGAATCTATTGTGAAAGCTCAAAAAGACTGTGGCTCCACACCCATAGCATTGTCACTGCTGAAGGTTTTCAGCTTTAACTTTGACCTTGTTTCCCATAGATTGCTAAGAAGTGGCTGTCTAAGAACCATTCAAACACTTATTGTCCACTTCTTAAAATGCACACAAGGCCGCTTTTTTTGGTCTGTTTTGTTTTTGGAAAAGCATTTTTTTTTCCCCCAACAACAATGTTGGACGTACCAGCCAAACACTAACCGCATGAATCTGTTCCCACATTTACGCTGTCTATTTTTTATAAATTACTAATGAGTTGAGTAAGAAGTAAGTGGACCTTATGGTGCCTTCAAATTAGTACATGTCTGTGATAGTCCATGTTACTCAGTGGCTTCACTTAGAGGTTGTTCAATCTGATCTGGGTATTTGAAATCCATGTTGGACTTAATCCTTTCTGCAGCAATGCAGGAAAACAGATTTTCGCTAGTGATTGCAAGCAGTACCGTTAGAAATATAAAGAGTGTTGCATGTCCATGTGTTTTGGTTTTGCCATTCCAGGACACAGCTCGTTTGGTTTTAATGACACTTACGAGTCCTACAGGGCTGTAACATTTAACACGGGCACATCTCAACCACTACCTCTTGCAACTGTGTTTTGAGGAAGAACACAAAGATCTGGGGGTTAACAAGTCTGAACTGGGTTTGGCCCTTCTGCTGCTTGTGAACGTACTGTTGTGTAAGTAGAAACCAAGATCAACGGCTTTCAGCTCGTCCCTTCGGGGGACGTGTCCTGCGTGTTTATTTGGCTTTTCTTCTTATTATTTGGCCCTTCCTGCCACAGCCCTCCCATTTTAACCTGGATGGGGTCTGGCACCGTCATTAGTTTCAACATCAGTGTTACATTTTCATTATTGCCTGTACTGTGATTAATTGACTCAAATATTGATGCAGCGGTGACTGTGGATCAGGAGGAGAGCAGCCGTCCCAGGCTTGTAGTTGGTTTGATTCCCAGTCCCACCGGTCACATGTCAAAGTGTCCTTGAGCAAGACACTGACTTAGTTGTTCCTTGTGTGTGCACGCCAACTCCGTAGCCATTCCCTCACTTGTTCTTGAGTATGTGTGTAAATGTGATTGATAAACAGTGTAAAGTACTTTGGGTACCAACACGGCAGAAAAGTGCTCCACAAGTGCAGACTATTTACCATATTGGATTTCAAAGCCTTAGCATGGATTTTCTCAGAAATGGAGCATACACAGCCACAAACAGGTGTTTGGTAAGTCTATTGCACAAACACCCAAGCAGCCAAACACATACTGTACAGACACATTCTGCAGACAGCAGGCTGATTTGATTGGCTTTAACATTTCAGCTAACAAAGGAGGCCAAACAGCCTCTGACAGTTCATTATACCTGAAATGAACTAACCAGCTGGGACCATTTACCCAGTGTTTGGTCCAACTGACAGGTGATTGAGATGGAAGCAATAACAGCAAGAATCCACTGCAACTAAAAAGAGTTTCAAATTAAACACACACACTTTTCGCTTACAGTGTTTTGTGCTTCTTTCATTGGGATCTGAGATTCTTGCTAATGCTATTGAGGCAGGTCCTGACTGTGCTCTAAGGTTTTGCAGTCAGCTCCTCATCCAGCTGCAGGAAGACGTCATACCCGGTGATCTTCTCCTTCAGTAAATGTTTATAGAAAACATGTGGTCTCTACAACTCTCAAGGCCTTATGAAACCCTGCTCCAGGTCATCAGCAAGCAGCAGCACTTACACTTACACCAAAGTAAACATTAGCATCTCATCCAAGACATCAACACCAAACTACGGCTCACATGCCTCAGCTATTGCAGGCAGCACGTCATCAACTTATGCTGCAGCTTCATGCTCTGTGGAGTGAATTATCGCTTTTATAACAGTGCTCCTGAAACATGAAGCAAATCTTTGTTTATGTGCCCTCTGTGAAGACTCTCTGCTTGCTAATTGGTCCCAAAGGAAGGCGATTCCTTCAATACAGTGGATACAGCTCTTCAAAGCCTTCAAGTGTCCTGTCCCCAGCTACATACATCTATTAGGTTATGCTCTTGGAAAAAGTTACAATGAGTCGAAAAATATGAAAGATTCAGATAATATAGGTAAGAGCAACCTTACACTTAGTTTAGAATCATTTCATGTGATTTGTTTATTTAAACTGAATTATTAAATTAATGGTGTCTTTAAATGCTCATAAACATACTGTTTGTTTTCTGCGTATTATTACAAAGTTTGTGCATCAGTAACGTGACCTGGCTCGAAGTGACTGGGAATCAACACAACACTTTGATTAGACAGCCTCTTGCAAAAGTTTGCTGAGCAACAATTTGCATTTCCTTTCAACGTGCAAGTATCAGGCCTCGACATGTGTTCACCAACAAAAGTCTCGTCACCATATTTCTCTCATTACATGTAATAAAACTCAGTACTCAGTGGTTTGATGCTGGTCCAAACATTACCACACATTTACCACACAGACCTCATAAAGTAGTGTAGTAGGGAATCAGAAAACGCGGCATCTTACTATTTGATTAAAAAAGCAAACATGTAGTTAAAGGAGTCTGAGCAGGTTTCACTATAAAATCTACTTCTCAGTACTGGTCTACTTGTTACATTAAAATTATATGAAAAGAAATAAAAAATATCTCGAAAACGATTGCATTGTTTCAGAGTGAGACGTGGGACAGTACAAACAAATCAGATGGTCCCACACCGAAACGCACAGCTTCAGTAACAGACCACAGCACACAGAGGAAGAGAACATCCAGAAAAAGCTCAATATGACCAAACACAAACATTGATCTGGTCAACCACATAACAGGCCAATTAAAAAGCAGACCACATGCTATTAACTCCTTCCCTTTAACCACAGCTGTTCCCTCGAGATCAGTAGACACACACACGCACACCCACACAGTTGTTCTGCCCTGGTCGCTGCTGTCTTGTCTGTCTGCAGGGCAGGACTATGGCATGGGACACACCATAACGGGGCTTGTGCAATAAATCATGAGCACTGGCCAGATTAAGTGGACAGTTTTTCTTTTGCTCCCACAACATGATCATCATACCCGACATCTGTAGTCAACCACATGATTATCTTTTGTTGGTTTTGTCCAATCAAGTGCTTGAATAATTGCTCAAATCACATTTGCATGTTAAACTTGTACGATTAGATAAGTGCATACGTGGTTTCAAATGTTTCCTTCCAAGTGCATGTATCTCAACAATATCAACATATGCCATATATGCAAAGGGGTATTAAGTGGGACAAACCCTTAATTCTACCTCAACTGCTATTTAAAAAAACTGGTTCTCTTACATTTATTTACATAAACCAAAATCAACTGTCCACTACTTCTCAAAAACAGTTCAAAAATTTGAGCCATGCATTTGTACACTGAATCTTATTGTTGCACACAAAGCTTAAAGTGTTAGTGCTTACATTTTTGCTGAGGTAACCTGTGGAGATATTCCTGCATTGTTTGTCCTCAGAGTGGCAGCATCCTCCACATCTGTAGACGGACACACAGGGTGGTTTATAGAAGACGTTGGTGGGAGCCCCAAACTCCCTGGCCACGTCGACACACACTTCCCTGGGTGTGCACTGAGTTTTTCTCCACTCCGATTCTATACCTGCACACACAAAATACAAAGCGAAGATATATGTTTGAATATCCGTAATTTCACTGGAAATGTGGTGGCGCTGACTTGCTTATTACAAACCACTGCACAAAGAAAAATTTGTTTTTATTCACATTTTGGAGTCATGTGCAGATGTTTCTGTTCATTCTTAAACAATGAAGGTCTACAACACAGACCAGGCTGCAGACTGAAACACGTAACCTGTGAGTACGGACATGGTTGGTATGGATGGTTGTGTGGGAAGTGCTTTAGAAAATGACTGATCTTATCCTTTAAACTGACTTATACATTTCCTAATAATTTCACAAATAAGTCGGACACCAAAGAAAAAGGTTGAATTTGATGTGAACTAACAATTTCCTCAAAAAGACAGGAACCGCTGTGGTTTTCATAGGCTGTTGAGTAATGCAATCATGATTTCATTTCTATTTTTTCAAGTCTGAAAATAACTCATATTAAACCAAAGTGTAAACATACTTTTAAGGACATCCAGGTTGAGGTAGGCAGCAGCGAATGTTGTCCCTTCCGTGTCAGTCAGTGGCATCAGTCGGCGAGATTGTGGCTGTTGAGAATGTTTGGCAGCAGAAAGTTTGGATCTGCACTTGAGAGCGGCCCAGTACGAAGGATAGATGAGACTCATTAGTTCATCAACACTAGAAGCTGAACGCAACTTCTGCTCCATGTCTGGCTTTGGAGGAGAGTCCTGAAAGACACAAGAGACTCCCGCTGTTAGTGTAAACAATTCCACAGATAGTGTACTAGACTCTGGCTGGCCAAGTATTTTGGGGTAGGCAGGTGGGAGGAGGGGTGAAAATAAAAGGTGAATTCAAATCAGGTGTTGCAAAGAAAGTTTTTAGTATTTTGAAAAAAACAGAGATGCCATAACATCTTCTCAGGTCAGGTCATTTAAAGTCACATTCCTTTGTCTCCTATTTTAATGCTTACAGCAAGTTCGATTTAGGGCTGTTTATTCCCAGTAGCACTGTGATTTTTCTTTTTCTTCTTAGCTCTGTCTGGTTCGGTTTTTTTGACAAGAGATTGCACTGAAATTCCTTTCACGCCTATGTAGCTGGCACTAAAACATTGACATACAGAAGAAAGTGACTCTTATTGACTTACGTTTTATGTACCCTCCCTTCTCCATTAGTAACTTAGGTCATAACAAATCAGGAAGCAGCAGGTGTGGCTAGAGATGCAGAAACATTATTTTCTGTCCAGTATACTTCTCTACACTTGTAGAACTTGCAAGATTGAAAGAATATTTCTTATTTCCCTTTTATTATTTTGAAGTAGCCAGACTTCTTGGCAGAGTCAATGAAATCCTAATTTGATGCTTTCCTCATACATCCCATGTCCTGGGCAACATGGTGGTTCACTGGTCCCCAATTCTAATCCCCAGTCATCTGCAGTTTTTCTGTGTGGAGTTTGCATGTTCTCCCCATTCTTGTGTTTTTCTTTGTATAGCGCCAATTCACAACAAACTCATCTCAAGGCACTTTACAGAATAAAGTCACGACTATAAAGAAGACACAAAGTAAATGTCATACAATGCTGACAAATAAATGTGGGGTAAGAAGAGAGGAGAGAGGGATGAGAGGAGGAAAAGAGGGGGGTGGGTCCCCCAGCAGTCTACACTTACAGCAGAATGACCATAACTTACTAACTATAAGCTATAAACTATAAGGTTTCCTCCAGTTTTTCCCTGCAGTCCATAGACATGCATGGTAGGTTAATTGCTCACTCTAAATTACCTGTAGAATGTGAGTGTGAATGGGTAGATAAGCAGTCCTCTGCAGATGTGTTGTGGTTTATGAACTTAACATGTATTTTGCTATTGGAAGAGCATTTGTGAGCTTCATTGTCCAAATCTTGAGAAATGTTCATGTCTAAGCAGAAAAGCACTTTCTCTCAGTGGTGTCTTCCTGCTGCTGCTAACTGAAAGCCTGCAACAATGTATCAGAGCTGACTCCTCTGACTACTTAATGCTATTTGAGAAACAATAGTGAGGCATATGGACCATCAGGTAAGTTTTCGATGTGGTTTATTTCTGCTGGGTAGTTGAACGCCTGTACACAACTGCTGTTGAACTCACTCGGGCAGCACATGTACGACAGAGAGCCAACAATGTTACTGTTCCCTGCCAAAAATGTGTCAGTGTGTCTGGGATCAGAACAGCAGGGGAACAGGATTAAAATGTATTCTGGTCTTACTGAAGCATCCATTCTGACTGAGCTGTGTTGCTAAGACAGCTGCTCAGGGTGCTCTGCTTGGCTGAATTACCTGCTCACTGGAAAAAGAAGGTACAATGTGTTACTTCTCAGTCAGTCTTTTCAAAGTACTTCATTGAATCTCACTAAACACATGCTGCCAAAGACCCCATCCTCCAACAGATACAGTCCACTCCAGAGGTATTGGAACAGCAATGGTATTTCATTGTTTTTGGTGGCTATTTGGGTTTAAGATAATTATGAATATCACAATATCAGGTTTGGTTTCATGGTTTACCCGATAAGTTAAACAACATGGAACAAATCACCTTCTGTGTCCAATGGCACAGGTGTTAAAAAGCAAAATCAAAAATTACCCAACTGTGTCCTTCGAGACTGAATATTTAAAAAATGGTGCTAAATGTCTACTCTTGGTTTTAGCCTTGAGTTTTACATGGCAAAAAACAAAGGCATTGTACAAATATCAAGCATAGACAATACAACTGTTTGGAATGTTGTGAAAAAGAAAGAAACCACTGATGAACTGAGCAGCAACAGGTCTGCAAAGAAAGATAACAGCTGATGACAGAAGCTTTGTGGCAGCTTTGAAGAAAAACCTAAAAACCATCAGTGAGATCAACAACAACTCCACAGAGTAAAGGTATCACAATCCACCATGTGAAGAAATCTTCATGAGCTCAAATACGCAGGCCATACCACAAGATGTAAAGCCCTGAAACCAGGAAGAATCAGAAGGTGAGGCGGGAATTAGCAAACCACAAGGTTCCACCTTTTATGTACTTTTATACACAAGGATTAACCTCTTTTAAAGTGATGGAAGGATCAAAGTGTGCAAGAAGAAAGAATTTGCTGAAGTTCATCTGTGAGACAGTTGAGATAGTATCATTTCATGGGCTGCATGGCTGCTTCTGAAACAGGCTCACTGAGCTTTATTGATGATGGAACTCATGATAGAAGCAGCAGAATGAATTCAGACGTGCAGAGACATTTATAATTTAAAGAGAAACATATCCTATGTAATTAGGAGGAACTTTATCTTTGACCAAAAACAATGATCCAAAACACAACCAAATACCTGGAAAAGCATATCAGAAGAAACTAACAATGCGGTGATGTCAGTGAATCACAGGCTGGATGCAGTTTTTATAAACAAGAGACATCCAGTTATATATGCAATTGTATTATCTTTAACTAACTATGACCATTTGTTCCTTTATCTCACTTATAATTTGATGCTATGTTCTATGCAGTTTCAAATATATGGAAATACATGAAATATCTAGTATATCAAATAAAAGCAAAAACTCTGAAGTTCCTTCTCATATCCATCATTTGATATTAAACCCAAAGGTCTTTAGTTTATTGCACCTTTTTGTAGTTCACTGATGCAATAAACTATTTAAAAAGGTATAAATATGGAAGTATGTATTTCATCAGTACAATTACAAATAGGTACAGTGACTAATAAAGGGCACAAGGTGGCAGCAACGTTTATTAATTGCAGGTGTTACAAAAGGTGAAACAGTGAGTAGATGCTTACATGAAAGAGATGTGAACAATGCAATAACTGGCATTTTAGTAAAAAGTTGTAGCTAAGTACAAACAAATCCCATCTTTTTATTTCAACAGCAAACTTGTAATTAGTGTATCCCTGCGTTTCTGGTATGTAAGTAGAAATAATTAACTTAAATATAAACTTAAATAAATAAATGCAGCATAAATAGAAATGTAGTGACGCTGCCTTTTGAAACAACCTGTCAATCGCAGGATGTTGTGACAGACAAATATTTAAAAGCCTGCATGGATGAGACAGGATCCACAGGAATCAGAGCACACAGCATCTCATAAATTCAGCTGGTCCCATTTCACTTACACACAAACACACACACACACACACACACACTGGCGAGGCGAAGCAGAGTGTCTGAAGTGTGAAAACAGAAGCTGTGAAAAGTGAAAGCTGATACTGCTGTCTGGGAAAATCCTGTGGTTTCTGGTCCTACACAAACATTTCTAATGGCTAATGTCTTTACGCATTTGTTTCATGTGGAGTGATTTTCATTGCACTGGTGACTAGCACTGAAAGTGTACACATGAAATAACACATTACATGATCAGTTGAATTTCGGCCACTGCCATAAACATGATGACATGGCAGTAGCATAAGGTTTTAGCTATACAGTGGGTCTGTCTGGGAGCCATCAAACTGTATTAATTAATCATCAGACATCTGCACAGGCATGAAACTGTAACTATTAACATGACCTGCTGTATACGGTATCTTCATCTTGAGGCCCAGAGTGAATCAGTCCAATGCAAATTTGACACCTAGACCTAAAGTGCAGTTTTTGTCAGAGGCTCTGGCTGCAGACAAAGATCACAGACTGCCAAGATGTTCAACTTATTCCTCAGCTGGAACTTGTCCCAGAAGTTGGTCTTTTTTTTTTTTTTGAATGTTTCTGGAGCTTATCACCTTGACCGCTAACACTAATCACTAAACCTTATTGTCTAACCCAAACCTTGCTAATGTCAGCTACTTTCTGACAAGGTTGGCATTCTGTCGCTTTTTTTTTGTTCTTTTTGATAATAAATGTGCGACTTTAGCATCATTTCAAAAAATAAGCTACTGCTACAACTTTCTGCTGATTGTAAACTGCTGAGAAGGTGACCTACATGTACATGATGTGCATGTCAGCACCAATGTGTGGATGTTAGCTAATCAACAGAAGAACTTAAAGCTGCGTTGTATTGCACCTATATTGTACTGCATGGTTAAGTTCAGTGAAAGTCATGCTTTTACAGAACTACCCTGAACTACACACATGGGCAAACACAAGCCCACCTGTTGTAAAGCTTTAATGCCTCTATAGTTTGTCTCCATCCCTCTCATATGACCCAGTGAACCCTTTGTTGAATCAGCACAGCCACCGAGGGAAGCAGGCATCTGTTGAAACCGCACTGCTTTTGGAGGCACAAAACAAAATGGCAGATAATAATAATATTTCCTACAATACAGTCAAAATATTAGCCAGTATCACACTCGTTTTTTGCTGTAAACACTCAAAAACATGGGCCAAACTCAATATCTGCATTGATTTCACCTGGTCACTGAACTCCTTCATTCTTCTTTAAGAGGCACAACAGCACCTTTAAGTCTTGCTAAGTGTACAGAAAGCTCATCTGCATCCCTGGATACTGGTTCACCAACTATTTCTCAGTTTGGTTTGGCTACTGCTCCATTCTGTCAGTGCAGGCTGAGAGGAATCATCAACCAATCAATTCACTCGACTCCCTATCTACAGGCGTTACAGGAGGCTCCACTCCAACACCAGCAGCCCCAAGTGAAGCTTCTTCCTAAAATCAATCACCAGAAGCAACTAATCTATGAATGAATATGCTGAATCATTTAAGCACAGTATGGACACAAGTCACAATGTGACACACTCTACGTCACCTACACAACACTACATAGACAACCAGCAGACACTGAAATGGCATCTACAGTAAGGGAATGTGAGCTTATTGTCTGTTTTACTGTTTTACTCTCTTTGCCTTTTCAAAATAATAGGATATACATGATATCAGCACCCAGTTCAAAAACCACCATCTATGATAGTGTGGGAGGGGTATTCATGCACAAGGCATGTACAACTTCTGAATCCAAAGGCTTTGGAGAAACATCTGGAAAAGAATTGGAGACCTAGTGGACCTAAGATCAGTTTTATCAGCAATGATGACATTTACCATTCTGGCCTTTTTTGCTGCTAAGATTTCCTGGAGATTCAAAGGTTTGAAACAGTTTTGAAATGGCAACACTGAAACCTACAGACTAATCAAAACTTTTGAATATGGTTGGCAACACAATAAAGCTGCTCGATTAGTGGCTTTAGCCTGTAAACATCAGATTGTGCATGTGCTAAATCGCTGCAGTTTTCAAAAACGTGGTGTCGGTTTTTAGATTGATGTCCACACTCAGAGCCAGTCGTTCATAGCTCACTTCAGCTAACCATGAAATCAATGTTCCAGAGGTTTGAACCTTGAGGTCAGTCATCCATCTCAGTAAAACAACTCCCAATCCCTAAATCTGTGTTTTATTATGGATGGTGTATTTCAGCTGTGACCAGGGAGAATTTTTAAAACGCAGCAATCATGGGATACTTTTATGGATTGGTATCAGCTTGGCTGTTGTTGGGTCCAAAGCTGGTGCCTGTACTAAAGATAATAAAGATAATTTATGAGTGCAGACCCGTCACTCTGCCACACAACTGTGAACGGACTGACAGTGTCCATCAATAATTATCAGTTATATACTAATAATTTATCTTATCCTAAACATTGTTCAACTCGGAGGGGCTGTGGCTCAATTGGTTCAGGAACAGGTGAATTGTAAGCGCTTGAACAAAACATTTTCACTTGACTTGTCTGGTAGTAGAAAGTTCAACTACTGTAGTGAATCTTTTGGTCGAGATTGACTTGAGATACTTTGTCTGGGAGCAGCTGCCAAGGGTTTAAAAGTAACAGATTTTTTATTTTTTATTTAAAAAATGTTTTTTTGTCCTTTCGGCTTCCCTTATCGGCGCAGCGGGTCATTGTCCGCATGTTGATTTGGCAGGTTTTTTTACACCGGATTCCCTTCCTGAAGCAATGCTCCCCAATTTCTACCGGGCTTGGACCGGCACTGCACAGCTGGGGGATGGGAATGGGTTAGGGGTTCAGTGTCCAGCCCAGAGACACTTCGAACACTGACCCTGTGGTCCTGCCTTACCATCTGAGCTACAGCCGCCCCCTTTAAAAGTAACAGATCTAGAACTAAATTTCGTATGAGGGAGAGGAAAATTTACTGTGGTGGGTTCATCAGGTCTGGATTTTTCAGATTTTACCACGTCTGTGTGCATATTGTGTAAAAGAGCAAAAACAAAGCGACAAATAATAAAAACGGTTTGTCCAGGAAACTACACTTTACGTGTTCACCCTGCTTCAACCTACAAAACAGTTAAGTTTCCTGGAATTTTTAGCCTCCACATCTGCCCTAACTTTAAAAATGCCTCACGTTTTAGGGACATCAGGATCGAGTTGTTCAAAGCTCTGTCTCTTGCCTACAGAGTGGTCAATTAAACAGCACCTGCCTACCTGAACTCCCTCATTCAGGTCTCCAAGTCTTCCCACTGTGCTCTGCCAATGAATACCATCTGGTGGTCCCATCACCACATAAAAGATCCCAAGCAACACTCATCAGCTCAGAAATCCCACGATGGTGGACGAGCCACCACAGCAGCCTCACTCCCAGTGTTCAAAACACTGCTGAAAACAAAACTCTTCTCCACAAAAAGTCTATTTGTTCACACACTTGACTCAGATTTCAGCTGCCTTGTACTTCACTTGTTAATCACTTTGGATAAAAATGTAAAGCAGTAGCCGGTAGCTTACACAGTAGGTTAAAAACCAAACTTTTCAATATTTTTTGCCTTCATATAACTTACAATAATAATTGGATAATTTTCTTTCATATAACTTCTAACTTTAGTGATAAATGACAAATGTGCATAACTCTGCCTATTATACAAACCCAAAGTGCAACACAGTTTTTTTTATCCAAACACACTTGATAAGCAAGTAAAAATACATTTCTGTAACATCCCTACATTTGTCAACTACTACTCTGACCTATGTTTTTCTCCCAGGTATTAGTCAGCTTTTCCATCTCCTGTCAGTGTTGTAGGGCAGCGATCTCATTTGGGTTATGAGGCTGGGTCGGCGTAACCTGGCATCCCAGTAGATCTGTACCTGGACTAAAGGGTCAGTGGCTAAACTCCCAGTTACTCCTGACCACATATCAAAGATTCCCTGGACATGACAATGAACCCCAAGCACATTACAGGTAGCAGCTTGTCCACAAAATTAAAAAATACAACTATGTCTTTAAGAAAAAGTAACCACTGACAATGTCTACGACTTTTTCTAATGAGAGAAGCACTTTTATTATTAGAACTACAGTTGCTATGAGGTAGATGGGGTTGATGGTTGACCAAGTGACTTCACAGACATGAGTTTGTCTCCACAGTTTCATCTGTAGTTTCTCTTTTTAAGTTTAGGCAACAAATGCACTTTGGTTTAGCCTATGATAAAGAGATAAAGAACCAGTGTAGAAGTCAGTCAAACTGCAGCCAGAAAACAAAAACTATTAACCCACTGTGAGTTTGAATAAATTCAAGTTCCTTGCCACAGGAGAGTGTATAGACAGTGGATTAGTGGGTGGACAACAACGACGGAAAATTGTGAAAAGACAAAGAAAATCCTGCTGAACACTGTTTGGTAACATAGGCCAAACTGTCAACTCTCTGAGGGTTGACTGTAATGGCAATGGAAATCTTTTGCTACTAGTAGGAGGAAAAGCCCATATCACCATATCAACAATCTATAGGAAACAGAATAAAAATACACAATAATGTGTATGAGATGAGTGTGTGAGATGTGGTGACCCCTAAAGGAAGCGACTTACAGAAGAAGAAGAAGAAAAAGAAAAACAAATACTAGAAAAGCACTGACAACCTTCTTTTGCCGTCTGCCTTTTAATAAATTGTCCCTGTTCTTTAGGCCTCCAGGTTTTCGACTGGTTTGTCATTGCTGTAGAACGGTGTATCTCTCATTTGAAAGACTCCGTGGCAAATTTGAGTGACTGAAGAGGTAGGAATCTACTTAAAAAACAAAGTTTCCTAGTTAGTATACAAGATGTTTTTGCAATTTTGTCCTCCAGTGTCTGAAATATAAACTCAAAACTTCCAACTCAAAGCCTAAAGGTCCCATGAGGAACGTTAGGTAACAAAGGTGAGTGTCACAGTAGTCGTCTAACCCAAACCTCCACAGGCTGTTTGTCATAAAACCTGCAGAGGCATTTATTGAAATAACACCCCTTTGGCACCAGGCCCCAAAATGGCACCTCCCTCCCTGTTACAATGGCACCAAAATTATGATTAGAGTAATACTGGTTTGCATCCTAAAGGCTTGAAAATGCTGGACTGGAGCTAAGCAAAGATAGTTTTGGGTTTGGTTTAATCAGAAATGTGTAGACTTCTACTTTTGGCCTTAAGCACTTAATGTCACATACTGTACGTACAGTAGACTCGTTTTGGACTTGACTTAAATTCTAGTCCCCTGTGGGAAGATCCTCTTCTTTTTTAGTGTAGACCACAGCAGTGGACTAGCTGCTAACACAGTGAATAGCCAACCTTCAGTCAATTCATGCCAGAGAGTCATACAAGCTACAAAAGTACTGTATATTGTCACCGTCGATACAGGCGACAAATTCCACAGCCCAAAGCGCCTCCTACTTTTGGGAAGCACACAGCACTTTCTTTTGCTATCATTTGCAGAGGAGAGGAATGAAAGAAGAGAGGTTGTAAAAATATACAAAGATCAACGGCTTTCGGCTTGTTCGATCAGGGATCACCACCATGGAAACCGTGTTCCGCATGTTGATTTGGCCTAAGTTTTTACGTCGGATGCCCTTTCTGCCACAACCCTCCCATTTTATCTGGGCTCGGGACCTGCACCGAGGTGGCTTTTGATGGCTGGGTGGGGCCAGGCCTGGTGGAGTGGGATTCTATCAAACGGAATTTTTCATCCCAACTGGATGCTCTGTCCATTGGGCCACCAGGCCCCAAAAGGTTCTAATAATATGATCAGTAGAAAAAGGACATACACCTTATGTTTCTGAACATTAAACTCAGTTTGTCTTCCCCATCTCTTTCTCTTTGTGTGTGTCTGGGACTGCACCCAGTAATTATTTTGGCTTGGATTAGATCTTTATTCAGCTAAAATATACAGAGATTACAGTCCTAAAGAAGTGGAGCTGGAACTGGAGCATTTGTTTGCATTCTCTAAGCTGCTCATACTTGGCTCCGACTTTTACTTAACTTTACTGATAAATTAAACATAGCAACTCGTAAACTTCATCATCTTCAAAAATCATCCACCAATTCCAGGGTTGTTGGTTCGATTCTCCGGTCACATGTCGAAGTGCCTTTGAGCAAGACACCGAACCCCACCTCAGCGTAGGACAGCTGCGTAGACGCTGCCCTGGAGAGAGACTAGTGAGGGAGGCCACAAAAATCCCTGTGACTCTTTGGAAGCAGTTACAAGCTTCAGTGGCTGAGATCAAAGAAACTGTGACTTCTTTAGAACATTTATATCTCTACTCACACAATCACTCACTTGACGTAATATCATACCTTGCTCACCTTAACGGAACCTTTGAGCTCACATAGAACTGTCATTACTGCAAATATCAAGAAAACCAAAGGAGAAGAAACAGGAACAAATGAGACACGTAGCAAAAACTGATCCCACTCATTTGTTGATGCATATCCAGTACGTGTTGTCACAATTAATAAATGATCTTGCACAGTGCATACAGAGTTTTTCTCTCCGACCAGATTATACTCAGCAGATGAATTGTATCGTAGCTTTGCTATAACACAGTTTTACAATGATAGAAGAGAAAAATCTCTTCGATGTTTGATTTGACTCCCCAAATGAACAGAATCAAAGTTCAAAGTTGAAATCAGACTGAGCCGCCTGCTGGGCCATTTGTTTGATCCACACCAGGCTTTGATTGACAGCTTTCAGAGTTTAGTTAAATAAATTAGAATAAGTTCATTGGGCGGACAACTGTAGACAGTGAATATTATACCTACAAATATATATCACGCTGGAAAATGGAAAAATAATTAGACAGCATCAAAAGTGTCAGATGAGAGGCCAGACACATATCAGACAACCGCACACATGTCAGACAGATCAGGTGGTATCTGTGATTATGAGACTCCCCAGAGCTTCAGCCAGAGACTAATGTTCTACTGCATTACGTCAGCAGCTGCATCTCAGGTTGGTTTGAGCTTTTTACGCAGACAGGCTTTATCTCAGCATAAGTCCCTAGGAAAAGATCCAGGAGTCCTTTCTCTCTGCTGTCTTCATTTGTTGCTGCTCACAAATTCAAACTCAACTGCCAAGTATTAATGTAGTACATGCAGAAGACTAGTGTCCACTGTGTCCTGAATATTCAGATGTATGATAAAGTCTAGACGAGGTAAAAGACTATTGAGCCCAGCAGAGACCTTATCTCCGTATATTTACAACACTGACCTAAAGCTGATTAGTTTCAGAAAGGTCTTCAGATAAAAGAGGGCAGAAATGTGCATAGCTTTGCACAAAAATAGTAAGTCAATAAAAGTGGCCACTCCAAATCCACTAGAAGAGCATTGTGTATGTCTGG
Organism: Channa argus; assembly: GCF_033026475.1. NCBI lineage: Eukaryota > Metazoa > Chordata > Actinopteri > Anabantiformes > Channidae > Channa > Channa argus. Next base: position 29,881,791 of record NC_090199.1, read on the forward strand.
GAGATGTTTTTTTGTTAAAATATAATTCTCCAGATCCAAATGACTTCAGACTTACCTGCCCAGCTCCTTTTCTTTTTGTTCCCTTTTTTCGGAAGTAATAATCATGAATATTAGAAAACAAGAAGGGAAACAGACAAGAGCTCTGTCAGTGGTTTTCTTCCATTAAAAGAAAACTAGATTTTAGGACTTAAAACTTGATTAAATGACTGTGACATTGTATCACAAATCCAGAAACGAAAACCTGGAGTGAGTGAAATATTGCTAGAGCAGAGCTGAAGACTGAACACAGATGGCAAAACAATCGGACTTAGCAGACGTGGAAAAGACCCAAATACAGATGCCCAAACACAGAGCACATGCAATAGAGGAAACTCCAAGTGCCTTTTAAGACACTGTATAAACCATGTAGGACACTGCAATAAAGTAAACTGTACTATCGTGCTTGAGAACCCTTTACAATAGCTTGTATTTCTTCTATGGAATATTATCCAAGGCAGCACGGTGGTGGAGAAACAAACACTTTAGGGGATGAGGTAGAGCAACAGGTCAACAGATGTAAAGACAACGACCCCTTAGTGTTAGCAACATTACAGATGTGTGTTGATTTCCGGTGGAGGCAGACTCTCGGCACCACGGTCAGGAGAGTCAGCAACATCAAATTCCTTGGCATCCACATCACCAAAATCTTTGAACTCAAACAAACGTGAAAAAAGATCTTAGCAGACGAGTCATTTCCAAATAAACTTGAAACATGCAAGGCCACCACTCATCATTTCATCATCTGGTAAGATGCTGGAAACTGTAATGAGACTCTGCAAGACTCTTTAGGGAGGACAGAGGGAGGCAGAGAGAAACTTTGGAGTCCCTCTTTTTTCTCCTTGGGACATTTATTAGAAGAGACGCCTGTGGAAAGCCACCGGCCTTGTGAGGGAGTCTTGTTGTTTGTCCCAGTTGCTCTCTGGGAGGCAATATAAAGTAATCACAGCACACACCTCCACAAAGTGCAATGGTTTGTTACCTCAGGCTGTTATCCAGCTCAACATTCATCTTAATTTTGTTGTTCAGTGACAGAAAGACAAACACCGTGAGCCGCAACCTTGTAGGTTCCAAAGTCTTCAAGTTTGATACTCATGGTTATATTACACAAGTTATATGCTGAGAAGTGTGTATTTATGTCTGTGTGTGTATGTTGCAAAAGCATGTAATGTCAGAAACCACAGCTTTTCTTTGCCAAACAAACCACTAGCTTGGTGGTCTCCCCCAGAGTCAGTAGTTGGGCTGCGCTCCTCTTTCTGAGTGTGTAAGTTAAAATTCATCATGGCAGTGTGTTTGTTAAGCAGTCAAGTGTTTGTGTGTCTGGCCTGACATACAAATACACACACAATGTGTAGGAGCAGGATGCTACCTCAGACAACAGTAACTGCTGATGTCATTTATTGCTGCATGAAACAGCTTCAGACTTTAAACATCTCAGAGCAGTAAACAGTTAGTAACTCACATGGACCACAGCCATTAGCAGCTTACGGAGGCTGGAATTAGTTTTTCGTTCTTCCACCTCATCCCTCCGTTAACTACAAAGCTTCAGTCCCCACTGAATCAAACAAGGATGATTATTATGTCGAAGACCAGCGAAGACCATTATCAACACTAACAGTTTGAAACAGGAAATTAAAGAGATTATACAGCTGGTCTAAATAGAAACTTGAGTGATATTTATTCCTATAGACATAAGCTGTAAAACATCGGGGCCATAGTGTAAAACCATTGTTATGTGTAAAATATGCACTTTGAAATTCTCCTAAGACTCAAATGAAACCACTGGGTTAACACAGCTAAATGACGTCCGTTACAATGTGGTGGTTTCAGCTGCAGTCTCCTTATTCAGGGAAACTTTTGGGCTGAACTGTCGGTGGAAGCATCGGCCTGGTTGCTCAGTCCACCTGAGTAAGGACACAGGAGGACATCTTCTATTACTTTCTGTGCTTCCTTACAGCTTTTTGTGCAGTGCTTCGTTCACCGTCTCATGTTGTATTTCAAAAGCCTGTGTAATTTCACTGTGTGTTTACCTGATTCCTGCAGGTAGAACTGCACTTCTCATTACTGATAACTGGAAAATGTCTCCTTATTGGAATATGATGCCATCAGGATGATTGTGGTGGTTACAGTCCACGTGACTGTATCAACCACCAACACTGATATGGTGCCGTCCCACTTCATGCCAACAAAACTCCTCTAATCATCCTTGGAGACGTGAACATAGACCAAGACAAATCTCAGGCTGCTGACGTGTTTACAGTTCTGACCATGTCAGCATCGGAAACTGGTCCCCACACCCCCAACCCACACTGCTGGCAACCACCTAAACTTCATTTTCCTCCGGACCTGCATCACAGACAACATATCAATCACTCCTCTGTGTTTATCAGATGCCTCTTGCATTCGTCCAGGATGCAAAATATTGCATCCTTGTTTTTATTTGCTTTTTACACATTGTCCCAAATATTTCGGAATTGGGGTTGTAAATAAACACCCTCATCATTCTACTTTGTTTGTGTACTCCGACACTCCTGCCATTCATGGAATGATACCTGAACTGGCTGAGCTCAATATTAAAGTTGTCAAATTATTTTTTAACTGTGTCTCTTTAACATATTACATCATCCATTCTAAGGAACCAACACCCAACCTGGGAACTCGGTGGGTTGGTTGGGCCTGATCTAGCTTTGCTGCCACAGATCTCAGGTATGTGTTAAAATTAATGTGCACACCAGGGTTTAGTCTGTTTTCCATGTGCCTGTTTCAGGTCAAATCAAATTGTCTGGATCCATAAAGACCTTTGCCTTCAGAGGTTGTCTTAAAAGTGTGATCTGCACTCAAATCAAATTTTTAACCACATATTCAATTTTGGGACGATGTAATCATATTTTTAAAAAAATGGCATTAGACTATAAACAACCAAAATTAAATTCCTAATAGCAGAAAAAAATTAAGATACACACTCACTTGACAAATCATTTTCAATAAATTCGTAACTGAACAATTTAAAAAGTAAGAACATTTGTCTTTGCTTTGTGCAAATCAAAGCAAAACTTGATTTGACAAACAAAACAGCATTAACAACACAAATTAGTAAAAAGTTGCATGATACACTGGTGAGGTATAACATTATGACCACCTGTACAATCTAATGCAGCAGCTCTGCCATGATTTCTACATTTACATGGTTATAATTTCTTATTTTTATGTTGAAAATCTCATAAAGATGATAACTGTATCGTGTGTTTATTATTTTTTTCACGGCTTTGGTCATGCTATTTAAAATGAATGAGAAACCAAATTAAGGCTTGAGAACAAACGGCTGATTACATACAGTGCAATTCATGTGACCTGAAAGCGCAGACTGTCCTATGGTTAAAAGCTGTGGGTCATTTAGCAGAAAGCTGTGCGTGGATTTGTGAAAACAGATCAATCAGTCACACGCAGAGCTGTAAGGAAGACTCCAGGTGAAATAGTTTTCATTTTAGACTAGTTTATTTCTCCACCTACTAACTGAACTAACGACTCAGTCACAATGCGATTTATAGTGAAGGAAGGGGTGTGAAGTTTTAATTCTGTTTTATTTGTCACTGCGGTAACCACTGTGTTAAATTTAAAGCGTTATTTATAACAGGATTCATGATTACGATCACATTCTGATGTAAATGAAATGTTGACACTGGAAGAAATATGGCAGCGCAGAAAGAATATTTGGGCACCATTTTCACTGCCTTTCATGTTTAGTGTAACTAAGAAATTGTGACTAAACTAATCTGAAAACTTTATTTGAAGGTGACATTAGTCTTCAGAATATCAAATTGGCATAATGAAGTGGATGTTTATCGAAGTGGACATATGTTTTAGCCTTTTCCATACAAAATACCTTCTTTATGTGCCTTTAATTCCATTGCAACTTAACAAGGAAAAACTGTTCAGGGAAACACAAAGATGGAATTTTATGCAAAAATCAAATTAATTAATTGTTTGAATCACACATTAGCCTGGGATTAGATGAGAACCCAGAGGACAGAGGAGGGACCTTGTTCTAGGAACAACAGATCAAACATTACAGACACTCTAAAGGCAGAAAACAATGAAAACTGCAATAATGTGATTAGATTCGATTTGATTCGATTAGATTACAAAATTGAACAATCCGCATGTGTAAATTGGATCATTACAGTTCAAATAATTGGAAAAGGTCATGGACTCACTGACACAAGAATGTACATGAATAATTAAGTGGGTCCCAAACCAGGAGACCGAATGACTTGTACTGATGAAAAAAGGACATTGTTGCAAACAGGCTGGCTGGAAATTTGTCTCTGGCTCTTAATACACTGTAAAAGGTGCAGTGGACTCACACAGAGTCACTACATACATACACAGTGTAGAGTCAAAAATTACTAGGTGTCACACTGAAAAGTTTCAACCATTCAACAAGAACATCAAACACAAATGGAACCAAGTGTAAAACAGCAAACATAGGCTGCAGGGGAAAGATTTACACCAGCTTTGCCCACAACAGCAGATTACTGCAGCTGCTGCCGACACTATACAGAAATCTGTAGTAGTTTGGATGTGTCTAGTACTGTAAGTTATTCTATCTTTAATAAAGGGATTTCGCTCAATAAAGCTATTATTAACATATTTATATGCACAAAAAAATGATCAAACAACTGTATCCAGCACAACTCCAGATAAACAAATCGGGCAGTGTTGAGCTTCGGCACTAAACTCTTATCAGTTTGGTCAGAACATTCCACTAAACGGGTTATTGAAAAAAAATGGCCTTTTCATGTCACTAGTTTGTGGGTTAACGAACATTCCTGTCTCACATTCCTGTCTCACTGAAAATTGGTAAAGTAATAACTGGCAGTGCCTGGTGGAAAATATGGAAGATTAGCTGAACTATGATAACTATTATTTCTATGCATATGGTATCTGAATAATTACAAATTAGAACATAAATGCGTGGCTTCAAAACACATCTGGGTTTTTCCCGGTGCAGATAAACTTTACAGCCATAACTGTCGTCACATTAAAGTTTTTGCTTCCATTTGTTTACAGAAAGTACACATTGTTTTCCTTCTGCATACAGTATATATAGACAATTTTTTTTGTGCCCTTCCTGGCACAAAATTAGCTGGAGAGATTATGTACATAAATCAGGGTAATATGACATTATAATGGTTAGTGGAGCATCGGGCAGCGGGCTGGGACTGGAACACTTGGGTCAGCTCCAAACAGTCATTCAGAATGAGTCTGGACCACGTCCAGCCCACAACTCTGGGATGATTCTAACAGTGTCAAATGATGTAATCAGACGGCATTTTGTGCGGATGTAGAAATTGCTTTACAGTAGACCAAAACTCCCAAATGTACCAAAACCCATGTGACAAGGTAGCACACAGTGCTGCAAAGAACCACTACCACTGCTAAAAAAATGCAGCTACTGTATCACTAATCCTGGTTCTGTGGTTACATGTGGTTTTTCACGTCCCTGCAGATTCAAGGTTCAGTGTCCACACTTAATTGGGATTGTTTTTAGTCATGCAGGTTCTTTTTATCATTTACCTTATTAATGCACCTTAAGCATCGCCTCATGTGAGTGGAAGTGAGTGTCAATGGACTAAATAATACTATTTGAAAGATTCTAAAAACGGTTTGCTGGTTATTTAAGAGAATCAACAGACAGAATTTTCTGTCCTGGTTATTGTCAATGCCACTTATTTCATGATGCTAAAAGACAAACTCACGTTCAAAACAGCAGTGTTCTAAGTGCTACATACTGATGACAGTCGGTGGTTTTGTAGTGGTTGTGACCATTACATCCACTGTTTCATTAATGCGTTAATGGATCAGTTAAAACAATGTCATGACACTTTTTTTATTTCTGTTCTCTCATGCAATCAGACTTTAAAGATGATGTCGGGGTGACTCTATGATCAGACAGACGTGTAATCTCAACATTAATCTAATGTCAAATTAAGAGCTGCTCTACTATGATGTGTAGTTTGCTCTCGAGGGAGGTGGAAAAAAACTCATTGTGTGCTTACAAAGGAAAATTTGAACAAAAAATTGCAGCACGCAAATCCAAGAATATGTCAACTGGAGGCCATTACCCATGCAGCAGGTCATAACAGCAAAAGGGTCCTCTACTAAGGACTGAAGACACTTCATGAAGGAATTGAGTGACTTTGAGACTGCACTAGTCATTAAAAGCTGAAAAAGTGTGCTGACTTTTAAGGAACCTCAGTTCCACTGAGCTATTTAAATAGTTCTTGTTTGAACTGTTCATTGCAAACAGCTGAAAGTTTGTATATTTGACAATACAATTACAATAAAATAGGAGTTTAAGGATTTTCACAGCGACTGCACCTGTTACACAGATAAGTATGCAGAAGAAATTGTTTTCTGTAAATATAAAAACATATTCTGAAAGTGAAATGCAGGTTTTCAGCAGAAAAACAGCCTGTCGGCCTCTCAGCTCCGACAATCTCAATTCATTATGCATTCTTTCCTCATTGACCCTCTCTCACCCTCCATTCACTCCCCTTCACGGCACACCACCACCCCCCCACCCCACCCCCACCACCACCTCCCATTCAGACTCACGCAACCTAAAGTACTGTGTGTCAACTGGTGAGGTCCGCAGGTCAGTCTTTGGAGGGTCTACGACCAACTGGTTAACCTTCAGATGTCACAACACTTTGAATGAGCCCTCACATACTTTGAGTTCAAAGAGCAACAAGGGTCAAAAGTGCTGCGTTAATACTGGGCAGTCGAAATGGGTCCCAGAGAGCTGAATCAGAGTGAAAGTACTAAACATTATTTTAACAAAACTCAGAAGATGTTGCAATGTAACAACATGTTGAGACATTGTGTCTGACCATCAATCCAGTCCTGAAACAAGCACAGAGAGACAGCCTATCATTACATTTGAGTAGCTCAAACTTCTGGAACTTTTGGCATTTAGCAGCAAATAATAAACAGAAAAGATTATTTTTCAATGAATAATCAACCACTGCAGCTCTAATCTATAAATATGACATGCTATTCTGATAAAGGAGAAACTCCAGCATGCCAGTGGTCATTCCAAATTCCACACGCGTGTTTTTTGAATTCTAAGCAAAAAAAAACAAAAACATTGGGCCCCTTCCCAAATAAGACACATGGAAAACCTAGCCAAACACAACATCTGACCTGATTCAAAATTAGGCCCAACTGAACAGACCCAGATGGAGAACAGCAGCATCAGCAGCAGCATGACACGCTCAGGGAAAATTATTGTCATCACTCCCCACACCCTTCTGTGCTGAACATCATGTAGCATTGCAGGTAATAATGAGCCTGTAGGCACTAAATATCAGCTTATCTGACTGAAATAATATTAACATAAGAATTGGATTGTTTATTTTCTTCCAAATAAAAAAAAATAAGTAGGCTACATATAAACTGTAACTTTTTTAATTTGAAAAGTAAAGGGGAGATATCTGAATAGCTAGGCTGAGGAGCAGCACAAATGGAGCTCTTTGGATTGTGAAGGTGTACCTAATAAAGTGGCTAATGACTGTACATTAGAAGGTTATTTTGAAAATAAATAAAATTTTGCATAGATTAATTTAATCAGATATGATGATGTAAATACTGGAGCTTAGCTTGTACCTTTGGAGTTTCGCTCTTTGTCTCTTTCAGTCGAAACCTTCACTCCCTGATTGTTTCACAGTGCATGACAGATTAAGTGCTGAGATAAACTGCTTATTTTTGGCTCAGAAAAAAGGAAGATAAATACAGGACTGAAAATAATGAAAATCAAAGTTTGTTTTTCTTTAGGGGAGTGTAGACAGCTTAGAAATAAAGATGAAATTTAAAGAGATAATTGAGGGTCAAGTGCATAGATCTTAATGGTTAAAAACCGTGTGAGTACATGTGCACATGAGCACATGTGAGTAATTTCATCCACCTGGCTTCCATCTATAAGTGATTAGAGATGCTCACACACACACACAGTGATTGGAATGGGGCGGTACAGAGGAACAGGTTGCTCCTAGAACTTGAACCATATTATTCTGTACAGGGGGGATCGTGTTGTAATGAGAAGATTTAAACTAACAGATCCAAAACGACCCACCAAAGACACTGATTGCACCCCTCCTAACTTTCAAATGAGTCAAACACTGTCTATCGTCCAGAACCGGTCTAACAAGATGGAACCAAGCCACTAATAGAAATAGACAAACTGACAGTTTAACATGAAGTTAAAACTTACTCTCAAAAACAGTTTGAACCAGTTTGAAGGTAAAAGGTAAAACCTATTTGTAGCCTTTACATTTTGCTACATGTTCTAAAATCCATCCATCCATTATTGAAACCAGTTACTGTTTCCTGCAAAGAGTTGTGGTAATGCCTTTCCCAGGTATGATTGGGCAAAAGGCAGGGTACATCCTGGACAGACCAGTCCATCCCAAGGCTGACTTATAGAAACGTGCAGAAAAAGATAACAATTCACAAAGTAATAATTTCAATCAAACCTTTAAGGGTCTGAATACTGTGTCACAGTCTTATGTTCACCACAACCGCTAGATGTTAAAATACATTCAACTTAATTTATATAGCGCCAATTCACAACAAGGTCCTCTGATTGAACTTTACAGAATAAATTCAGGACTACAAATACGTATAGAGGAAACTCAAAAATTCCCTTTGAGCAAACTCTAGACAACAGTGGAGAGGAAAAACTCCCTTAATGGAAGAAACCCCCAGCAAACCAGGCTCAGGGTGGGCGGCCATCTGCCTTGACCAGTTGGGGTGAGTGAAAAGTAGAGAAAGAAAATAAAAGAGCAACAAAAAGTGGCAACAAAACAAAACATCGAGCAGGTTGGTTGGACCAGTAGCTGCACACTGGAAAACACACAGCTCCAAAGTCGGGGACACCTGCAGAGAGGGAGACGGAGAAAGACAACTACAGGAAAAAACACACAGAGTTAATGTCATAGAGTGGTGACAATTAACTAAATGTGGGGTGAGAGGAGAGGGGAGAGGGACGAGAGGAGGAAAGGAGCTCAGTGCATAGTGGGGTGGGTCCCCCAGCAGTCTAAGCCTATAGCACGGTGTCCGCTTCCCGAATCTGAACTGGGTGCTGGTTCCAAACACCTCATAGTAGAGTTTTATCCTACTAGAGCACGTTGCTTTCAGAGTGCAAGTTTACTTTTAGTTCCTAGAAGTAGAATATGACGCAGAGCCTTTAGCTATCGAGCTCCACCACTGTAGAACCAGCTCCCAGTTCCGATTCAGAAGCCAGACATCTTACCACATTTTGATAAAGCCTATAGTTAGAATTGGCTCAGGTGGCTGAATCAGCTCTTGGTTATATTGCTATTGACTCAGTCTGCTTCCCCCTTCCCCCCAAGGCCATTCCCTGTTAATCTAGGTGCAAATACTGATCCTTTAACCATGGATGACAAACATTAGTAAATTCTTATCTAGACAGCAAACTTCTGGTGATACATCAAGAGCACTGCTTTTGCTTTTTTCTGAGTTAAAAACTTGACATCAGAATATCTTGAACCATCACTAAAGTCTTTAGCTCTTGGCATCCAGGGCTTTTTGAATAACTACATGAAATGTTTATTAAATATTTTCTTTTGAACCACTTAAGCCACTGAGCAACACAGATGTGCAGTAAAGCTCTGTCAATCTACTACTGCTGGATCGCTTTCCTTTTTTTTAATGGTTATTTATAGATGCATAGTTGAGATGGACACAACCTTCAGAAAGGAGCAATGAGACTGACCTGGATTGTCCACGGAGAAATCACAGAAAATTCCTTTGAAATTATTACTAATTACACCCTGCAGACTCCAAGGGTTTGTGAAATATGGGTGAAACATGCAGAGAGAGGGAGAGAGATGGGGGTTCCGGGGGGGGGGGGGGGGGGGGGGAATAAAAAGAAACAAAGGTGGTCACTGGGACAGAAAATAGAAAGTGCGTTCATAATCTTTTATTAGTCATTTTCAGCATGATGAGCTAGGAGAGATGTAGCAACATGGCCCACTATGACTGAGAGAGGTATTGACACAGACCTGGGGATACAGAGCGAGAGAGATGCTGGCGTTGTGTCAGGTATTTCACCACATTCATCAGTCTTCTTCAACGTTCAGGGTCATCAACAGATTACATGAAGGTTGAAACTTTCTGGTGGGCCTTGGGGATCTGCTAGAACCCATCATCACTTTAAACCATCATTGAGTTTCAAGCATAACAACAATATTTGACTTGGAAGAAAGGTTTTCAGCCCAGCTTGGCCAGAATTTCAATCAAGGTGTTCTGCAGGCCAAACCAAAAATCCGAATTCATTCCTGAAACATAACTCATGGTGTGTCTGTCCACTCAGATGGAAATTTAGCACTCAACATGAACAAGTGTTCATAACTGTAGAAGCAAGAACACCAATATATTTTTAATACGCTCAACAGGACACATCCGTAATCGGTTGCCGAATAGTACGCTACTACTTTTACGTAAAACCCTGCCATGGTAGACAGCCTCATCCTCTATTTGGGAAGTTCAGATTTAATTCACAGATCACTGTTATTAGTCAAGGAAAAGATGATGGAAATAACAGCCCATGCAAAAAGACTTGTATTGTAGCTGCATGTTTTTTGCCAGTTCTAACAAATCATGTGCAAATTTCCCTACAGCAAAACCCAAATTTTAACCCAATATGTTCTTCCTACCTGACATTCATTGCCTTCTGTTCGTTTGAGAGAAGTGTTTGGTGAGTTGACAAAGCTCAGTGAAATTAATTGCTTTGGAAAATGGCAGGCAGTAACATCAAGGCAGAAGAATTAGTAGTAAATGGAATAAGAAAATGCTAAAACACATCACCTTGAAGTCTAAATGAATCATGTGCGTATGCTTTGATCGTCAAGCCAATATCTGGGACTGAGGGTGGAGAAATACAGGCCCTGAAGCAGCAACTGAAAGTGGGAAGAAAGGAACAACACTGAAAAACATGGCTATATATGTTGAAGCTGCTCTGGAAAACACCATAATTAATGCTAAAACCAAATAGTTTGGAAACACAAAATAACCAAATCGTGCCTCCAAAAAAATGTGCTTCTCATACAATAAGTTAGATTTCCCAGAACATATTGAAGGACAATCTGAAAGGTGTTGCTTGTAATGATGAACTCATCCCTGCTACACTTTTAAATCCATTTCATCATGTCCTCATGTACCTGTTCTCTATCTGACATACACAAGCACTGAACAACAGGACTTTTCTTATTTATCTGCACTGTAAAAGACGAGCAAAAGTACTGGTATTTGTCAGAAAGATACTTGATACTAATTCTGCGCTGTGTCTGACATATTTATAGGCCCAGACTGTGCTAACAAGCAACATTTATCCCTGCTCCAGGATGTGGTGTGACCCTTTTAACAGTCCAAAGATGCTGGGGTGGTTTGTTCAATGAACTGAACATTCATTTTAGCCTTATGGTACGTTCACGCTACCACCAACAAATCCCTCGTCCAGTGAGAGCTAGTGTAGTCACTCAGTATACTGTGAGCTGCGTGAGACACAGACAGAAGAGAGACAGAAGGACCCCAGCAACGCAACAGATTACAAGTTAACCAAAGCTCAACTTTGTGCAAAGATGCTGACAAGAGCCAATTGGCAGTGTCAGGATTCTAGTGGAAACATAAGCAGAGAGTGAGTTTACTACCTGACATAAATTAATTTTAAACAGTACAGAGGAAAAGCTGATGACTGCATATTTATTATGTATTTAACACATTATGATGGCTGCTAAACCAAATTGCAGACATTGTTGTTGGACATTGTTTCTATTATGGTCAGAAGCATCAGAACAACCATCCAGTCACAGCATAGCATGTAAATAATCAGGCTCAGCAGCAACCCCCCACCCCCACGCCCCCCCCACCCCCCCACCCCAGAACTACAGCTCTGCCTGTCTTGACTTCATTGAAGTTGTCAGGTCCAGAAACTGTGCCAGTGAAATAGCACAGAATAATTCAAGAAAAAAACTAAATGCAATTTGGATTATGTTACATGTTCATATAGTAAGGGTAAATGATATGCTTATGTAATTTTGATTGTTTCTGCAGCCTGCCATTATAAACTTCTGTAGCTTCACCACTGACCAACTGAAAGTGGTTCACAGTCATGCTGACTATGTGCAGCTCTTAGTCGATCGCTGTCTTGGTTATCTTTACCACCATGGCAGTGCTCCTTCGAAAACATACAACAAAAGCGGAAAAATCCTGCAGTTTGAAGATGTGACAAACAAGGAAGCCAATACAAAAGCCATCTTGAAGTGCATGTCTGTAGACATACCGTAGCTTTCCATTTGTCCACATCATGGTACGAGGATGTGCAGAGTGTAATGAGAAATCCAGCAAGGACAACATTTCAGCAGTGGTTTCAGTGATGGCGCATGGATGAGTGCAAACAGCACATTAAGTCTTTAGGAGACCATTAAAACAAGAATGTAAATACACTGCTCAAAAGTGAGTAAATTCAAACCTGAGCTTAAAGTCTGTGCACTGTGATTCTGCACTTTTTATACATTCTTCTAATTACACAGCTTTTTGCACACTGCAAATGATTCAAATGAAACAGTCAGTAAGTTGCCAACAACATATGTAAGCAAATTAAAATGTAAGTACTTTGCTTTGTTTGGCCCAACGTTTTGGCACTGATTGTACTGCTATGAAGTTCTTTTATGTTGGTTTCAAGACAGGGGTTCAGTAACGTACTATTATTACTCACTAACGCCCTTATTTTGAAATACCATTTGGTGGAGAACCCGCAGGCTGAAATGGCTTATAGTCAGAAACGCCCCAAAGCAACGAAGCAAAAAGTGTTTAGATGTTGCAGGTCGAAAGGAAACTTGCCAAAGATAGCCAGTGAAAAAAAGGAGAGGGGGGACAAAGGAATATTAGGAAAGTTGTGAAGACAAATGGGACACAACAGGGTTCACTGGAGAGGCTGACGTGAGATTTTATTTCCATTCGCCACATGTAGTGTTAGTTGTTCGAGGCCAGAATTCAGACTAAGGAACATCACTTATTTAGGTTTATGGACATCATTCTGCAGCTGGTAGAGACAATGATGTTTATTACACTTCAATCTACAAATGTTTTGGACACTGGATAGTTTTCAATACAAAGCTGACATTTTGCTCTAGTGATAGATAGAGAAGACGCCATGGAGCATCCAAAGGAATTAGAAACTCTGCCCCTGTTAGGAAGTTTCCTCTGGGGACATGGAATATTTATCCAACTTCATAGCTGTCTGTTCAGTAGCTGAGAAAATAGTTTGATCTGGGCCAAAGTGATGGAGGAATTAACTGACTGAAGCCAGCTGCACACTTCTTGATGAAGTGTCCACAAACTGGCTGCATGCACCTGCAAACCTTCACAAGGACATAAGTGCAGCCGGTCCACAGACGATGGTAGCATGCTAGCATTGCTGTGTCTCATGAGGCTCAGAATTGCTTGCTAGCATGTTAGAAAAAACAGCTTTGTAAGCCAGTGACTGCTAACTGATGACTCTGCTCGTTCCACATAATGTTCTGTGTCAATTGCTTAAGGCCCCTTTAATTAAACCATTTGTAGCCTCGGATCATTAACAACTTAAATAGCATGTCCACGCAGGCCTCGTACGTCACATGTTTATGTCTGTGTGTTTGAGAAAAAGGCTAAAACATGCAGGTCTTTTTAGGTTAAGGGGTCCTACAACGTTTCTTTACTCATTGAGCTCAAGAAACCAATCAGGCAGATGCTTCCATTCAAAGAATCATACAGTACATATGAATATTCATGTAACAGGAGCAACTAGGTTTATTCTTACTCAAAGATACTTCAACATGTGAACCACAGCAATCAGGGTTTAAACCAATCTGGCAATTAACACACTCTAAGTCCCTCTAACTCGCAGTAGTATCTTAAAACAAGTAGATACATTCTCCATAATTTCAAAACCTCCTTCCTACTCCGAGTGACCAAAGTACTAAATGTTCATCAAAATCACCTTTTAATTTTTCCCCTTGGACAGATCAGTTAGTTTCCGCTGTTATTTTAATTCCTCGGAATAAGTGTAAAGGATTTAAAAGTTGACGACAGGAACTGAGAGAGAAACTCATCATCCCAATTACTGTGATCAAATAGCTGCTTGTTCCTACTTAGCACTTATCCCCCCTTTACGCCAGCCCTGTATCTAATGAAGCCACCACACACACACACACACACACTTGACCCATGTGACACCTCCATTCATTGGCTCTTTTCTCGGTCTAATCCTCCCCCTTGGAAAATATTCACTGCTCTCCCTCACCCCCTTCCTTTCCCATCCAGTTCCTCTGTTAATTTACTTCAATTCAACTCTGCTGTGCTGGCATAACATTAAAGAAAGGTATGTTTCAATTGTGCATCAAAGCAGCTATTATTACTGGACCTGACAGACGGATAATAACCTTTAAACAAAAGCCAGTTAATATTGGTGTTACCTTCCCTGTGTGAAACAATAACGCTTTAAAATGTAATACATCAAATGTGTTTGTGTAGCTCAGTCTGTCCTTGACTTCTTCGATCCAGAGGCTCAGCAGACAAAGATCAGGCTAAAGCTTTAATGATCTCCTGCAGACCACAGCAGATGATTACAATCAGTTAAGAAAATACATACATGCCTTTTGTTTTCACTTGTGCAAAGCCCCCCCCCCACACACACACACACACACACACACACACACACTCACACACACACACACAGGGGAAGTGAACAGAGACGCCTGCTCAAACTGTGCGAGAGGGAGAGAGCGAAGGCATCAGGAGTGAGACATTTTTATTTATTTTTTTTGAACATGTGAAAACAGTTTAGTGCCATTTGAGAAGAATTTTTGTGTCTACATCCTGGTTTTTAGCCTTATTTATATCATAAATTGTATAAAACAATTTTACAAAGTTCTGACAAATCCTACTTTTAGTTCTCTGTATAAGCTAAGCTTCACCAACAGGTTTGAATAAAACGATGAGATGAGACAACCCTGATGCACTGATGAATAACCAAATGGGCCTATATCACGAACAGGTCCTGCGGTCCGAGAGTTCAAGGAGCCCAGAGCCTCTGAGCCTCTGATCCTACTGTTCATAGTCCTTCTTTGGAAAACCTCCGTTAAACGACACAAAATATAAATATAAAGAGCCACAAAAACATTCAAAACAAGACAAAAATGATGAACGTGGACCTGACAAAATGATAAAACAAACAAAGAAAATGTGCCAAAACAGACATCGTGCTGATCAAAGCAAATAGAAAGGACAGGAGACCCTTCCCCTGTCTGCGCCAAAGACCCCTCTTCTCATAATCAATCCACAGATGGTATCTTCACTGCCCCTCAGTGAGCTGAACTTTACGTGTAAGCTGGTCCAGAATGTATCCATCTGAGATTAGACCGGATCCATTACCAAGCCTTTGATTTGTTGCTTTGGCAACCATATTTAATATCGGTCCGACCTGAATAACTTTACCTAGAGGGAATTGAAAGGATCAGGCTTTAATCCATCCTCAGTAGCTACAACCACTCATTCACTCCCCACTCCACGTGAGGGTCTCCTCAGATTCACCTGTGGTGATAGGGTGGGCTTACCTCTGTTAGTCCACTGGTTTTAGACTTTTAGCAAAAAAATATATTGTAATAATTACGTGTAATATTCAAATTGCATATGGTAGAAGTTGGTTCGTGCTTTATTTTGGAAAAATGTCCAGTACCAAAGCACAGAATGAAGAGAACTTCGGGGTCTCTGCGGACCCCTCACACAGAGGATCAGGTGAAACAATAAAGCACATGGAGCTGTGAGCGTGCGGTGGCACAAAGACCTCCAGCTTCACTTCGCACAAGTTTGTTCTCCAACTTACCGGCTCGTCCATCTGCTCCTGCTCGTAGTAATCATCATAGTCGCTGTGGCTGAAGTCGCTGGCGAGGTTGGTGTAGAGGAGATAGGTCAGTAAAAGAGCTATTCCCACTAGGTGCATGGTTATAAAGTCCGCAAGTGTTTAGGATCCGAGAAGCATAAAAAGGAATATTTCAAAATCCCTCCCCAGCGTCTGCGCTCCCCGCTCCGTCTGCCTCTGATAACACGCTTTCATCTGCACTCTCTCTCCCTGTCTCCCTCTGCCTCTCTCTCTCTCTGCCTGTCTAACTTTCCCTGTCTCCGTTTGTCTCTGTCTCTCTCCGGGCCCAGCGTGTGTACGTGTATGGTGTGTATCAGATGGAAACAGACAGATCCGCTGGTCTGTCGCGTTAATTAAGCACGTTGAGCCGCAAAATTGGAGAAAAATTGGGCGATCAGTTTTCAAAATAAAAGTCGCACATTACATTAGAAACCGTTCTAAGCGAAGCAACAGTTAGTGATATTTTCTACTGACCTCTGTCGTCAATTGATAGGAACTACATCACAGACCCCTGCTGCAGAGCCCCTTTCAACTTATTCCTCTCTGCTATGCAGCTGGCCAACATTCACCAGGAGCAACTACGTTGGGGTTCAGTGTCTTGCTCAAGGACACTTCAACATGTGACCTGAGGAGCCGGAGATTGAACAAACAGCTGTGAGGTTGGTAGACAACCGCTCCACCTTCCTGCACCACTGTCGCCTATAGAACATCCACCCATCCAGCGGGGGCTTTCCTCTGTACTTGTGTGGGGTTTCTCCCACACACCAGAGAAATGCAATTTAGTCAACTGGTGACTCTAAATTGCCAGTGAACATGAGTCAGATCCCGAAAATCCACTGCGGTCATAAACAGATGGCAAATTCAAAAAGTGTGTCACTGTTCAAATACTTCTGGACCTGACTGTACATGTCAGGCCTACAACAAACTGTCAACATGTTCAGGACCCTGCCCTCCACCTAAGACACCTTACCATAATGCGGGGCGGTGGTGTTGAAGGCTTCTGTGATTCATTAAAAATATAGGCAGCTCAAGTCTCCTTAACTACAGTTTGTGGGTAGTGCACGTCCAACATAGTCTGCTGATTTAAATGCAGTCATGCTATTCAGTGATCAGTTAGCAACGTCATGTATGTCATCAGTGTCAAGCAAAAGTTGCAATTGGTGAGATCGCTTACAGTAAAAATGACCACATCCACATTGAGTAGGTTGGATAAAGTGGGAGACAAACTGCAGGACTTTGAAATGAGAGCCACCAGTTTGTTAAGATCTTTTTAAACAAAATATATAATATTTTCCCGAATTCTAACCAACTCATTTTTGTGTTCTACAAAAGTTCTACCTGGGTTTAGTTTTGTAACCATGACAACAGAGGTATTACCTGATGTGCCTATTGGCAGGTACAGGTACCTGCTAAGCAATACTGTATGTACTGGCTAATAAGAGCAGATAATGCAGCACTGAGTAACTGGATAACTTCTCATTTGGGTGACAAATTTTATGACAAAGCACTTGAGAGTACAAAAAAAATTTTAAAAGTTACATTTACATCTTACAATTCCACCTCAAATGTATTTTGATCCAAATTCACATTTTCTATAATTGCGAATCTTTATTATTTGTGTGTGTGTGTGTGTGTGCATGTGTGTGTTTCTTTTGCACATGCACACACATCCACTAGTGAAAAAAAGTCGTACTTCGCAGGAGGTCTCTGTTCATCTCCGAGTTAAGCCAAGACTCTGTGTGTGAGGGGCCACTGTGCAGATATTGAGGGGATATGAAATCCCTCAGCATGGCTGGCATTCCAGTGAATCCCCCCCCCCCCACACACACACACACACACACACACTTAACTGGTCTTAACTGAATGAGTTAGCAGGAAAAGTAATGCGCCTCAAAAAAGTGGTCTCAAAAAAGTAGACAAAATAATGACTAAGACAAATGAGGACATACATGTGCATCTGCATCTGATCCTGGCTGCTAAACATTAGAAAAGTATAATGACTTAAAAAGTGACTGT
Organism: Channa argus; assembly: GCF_033026475.1. Taxonomy (NCBI): domain Eukaryota; kingdom Metazoa; phylum Chordata; class Actinopteri; order Anabantiformes; family Channidae; genus Channa; species Channa argus. The sequence continues at coordinate 29,899,825 of NC_090199.1, forward strand.
TTCAGAAAAGCATTACAGTTTCACTCTATGTGTGTGTGTGTGTGTGTGTGTGTGTGTGTGTGTGTGTGTGTACTCAGTCACCCGTTCGAACTGTGGGAAGTTTTAGTTGACCGGAACATAACAACAATGGTCAGCGTGGTAATAGGTTTTTTTGTTTGTGTGAGTGTGTGTGTGTGTGTGTGTGTGTGTGTGAGTGCATGTTTGTGTGTTAGCATGTGAGAGTTGTGTGTTAAAACCTTGTAGTTTTGGTATGTAAGTGTTGTCGAAAATGTGGATAATTTGCTGTTTTTTTCTGTTTATTCCTTATAAATTCGTTAGAGTCTTCTTCCAGGAGCTTCCTCTGACCACTGAGCCCTGGTCTGCATTCAAAAATTGTGAGGTGGGTCCATGCATTAGCTGCCATGATGTCATTGTGGAGGTTTGCAGGCAGCTTTTTCAGCAATATTGTTCTCTGATTAAATATTACAGTGTCCCATTTCTGCTTTCTGTGTTTTCTGTGGCCAGCTGCTCTCCATTCGTTGGGCATCAGTGAGAGGGGATTTGCCTGTTTTGGTGTTTTATCGAAGACAAAGAAAACTGCAGAAACATCTGGTGTGGACACGTCGATTTTGAACAAAGGCATTGTTGACAACAAAGTCTTCGCTCTGTCATTACTGTGTGGTGGATATTGTTTTAACCAGTGACCATACAAAGACAAGGACAACAGCCTGGTGAAAAAGGCAGTTTAGTGGGGTTAGAATGATCAGTTGCAAGATATGGACCTTGTAGATTACTTAACCTTATATAGACCCAAAAAGAGCAACAGCAATTTTTTTATTAATATTTTCTGTAATATAATTTCCAGATTTTCTTGGGTCCAAATGAGTAGAGGAAAAAATTGGTGTTGGACTTTTCCTTTACCGTCTCTCTGTTACACTCACACACACACAGAGACACACACACACACACACACACACACACACAGTGCCTGGAGCGTAGGCATGTTAGTGTGGTGATAAGCCTCTTTTGTTATTAGTTGACACTTCGACACTATTACTTAGACTGGGCCTGGGGATAAAGACTTAACCAACAGCTGGTGTGTATTTGTGTGTTTGGTTACTCAAAGTGTGTGTTTGAGAGCAACAATGCATCACAATGTTTTTTTTCACTTTTACAGTCACACTTTGTGTATCGTGATTTTACTTGACACAACAAAGAATTGGTCTTACGATTTTTTAAAATATACATTAAAATGTCCCTCTGCCTATTTGTAAATGAACCCATTTAAACCCAAGATGGTTTTTTGATTTTTTTTCATTTGCATTCATTTGTTTAATGGAACAATAATCTTATGTTGTAAATGGGCCTGTGAAATATTGTTATTGACACAGTCAGATGCAGAAAAGGTTGATCGTGACATTTGACCCTTATAGCAGCAGGTGCTAGTACGTAGCAAATAAACAAAAGAGAGATCAAATAAAGTAGATGCAACTATTTATTTTCACCTAATAATAACGGCAACATTAATTTTATCACAAGGCCAAACATCGAGACAGAAAATCATTCACATTTTCACACCTACAGGCTATTTAGCCCGTCCTCACCCAGTAACCAAACCGTATGTCCCTCAATTCAGAAAGAAAACCCAGGCGGGCAGACTACACTGGCAACCAATGTACACACAACAATATATTAGAGTGGCGAGAATAAATACATTTTTTGTCATAAACAACAAAAGGCTGTGTGAGTCAGTGACCTGATCTGAAATCACATTTATTTAACTTTAAGTATTCTTTGATAGAACAACTTGCATCTGTGGGTTTTTTTGTCTTGTTGCATCCTTCGTTTTCGGTAGCGTTTCAGATCACGGAAGGATACTTTTCATATATACCCATAAAGCTTTCTGAATTCTGTCAATAATGGTAAGTCGTCGTGTTCCAGAGTCAGCAAAGCAGGTCCTTACTACCACAATGAACTCATTTTATTTTGGGCGTCAAAGGTCAAGGTAAATGTGACCTCACATCCACCCATTCTTGGTTTGAAAGAATATCTTCAAATTTGCCTCAAACATCCATATGAAATTAAAGACAAACTTATACTTTTTTTTGGACAAAAGTCAAAGGTCAAGGCCACAGCGGCCGCACGTCCTTTTACTGTACTGGACATAATTTCACAAAAATGACTTGGGAGAAGTTGTTCAAATTTGAAAGAAGCACTCAGGCTTTAATGGCAATAAGCCAAAGGTCAAGGTCACAGTGACAGTGACTCATGGAGGTCACTCCCATTTCTGTACACACCATATCAGAGGGATGCCTTGAAGAATTTCTTTAAAGTCGGCACAAAGGGTTGAAGAATACACTGATTACATTTTGTTGGTCAGAGGTCAAACGTCAAGGTCACTGTGACCTCACATTTGTGCTGCTCTTTTGAAAACAACATCACAGGAAGGCCTTGAGGGAATTTCTTTAAATTTGGCACAAAAATCCACTTGGTATAAAGGATGAGCTGCTAAGCCTTTGACCTGGTCAGAGGTCAAAGGTCAAGGTCACTGTGATGTCACATCCTTGCCATTCCTGGGAACATATTATCCCAAGAATACTCGATGGAATTTCTTCACGTTTAAAACAGGCCTCCACCAGATCACGAGGATGAACTGATTAGATTTTGGTGGTCAAAGGTCAAAGATCGACATCACTGCAAACTCACATCCACCCTTTTGTAAATGCTATATCTCAGAAATGCCAGGAGGCAATATCATGACATTTGGCACAAACGTCCACTCAGACTCATGGATGAACTGATGTGAATATGAATCTGCTAAAACATGAATGTAAAACTGCAACTTGATGGGTCCAAGGGTGGAGGGTTCCTATTATGTAGCTTTAGGACTAATCAGTCAAATCAAGTCAAATTTATAAAGAAACTGGAAAAACCTAAACTTCCAAATGCAGTAAATAATGACTTAACTATTGACAATGTGAACTGACTGTTACACATTAGATGAAGACAGTGCAGTTAGAGCTTTGCTGCAGATGGTTCAGCTTTTGCTGTTCTCTCTCCCTGCATCCTCCAGTTCAAGGTTACATAAATAAGAAACCCTTGGCTCAAATCTGACCTTTTGGTTAGCCAACTAATTGCGTGCGCACACACGGGCACAGACACGCACGTAATACATCTAAAGAGTAACAGTTCAGACCCCCCACAAATATCTGTTCAATGTTGCATGTACTGAGGAGCAATTTTTGAGTATGTGTGTGCGTGTGTGTGTGTTTGTGTGTGTTCCTTAATTGGAATGTTGTGCTTTTAGTCGTGCAATCACAGATGTCTGTGGAATTTGAGCTGATATGAAAATAATTGCTTCACTTTGGCTGGAACAGACATAGTAACGAGTTGTGTGTTGACACAGTCAGAAAATAACACAATATGTTTTAACGTTTACACTTAAATTTGTTTTAAACTGTTCGCAGGATGTTTTTTATGTAATCCACTGCAGTGTTCTTCAACATTGAGCTAAAGTCCTTAACACGTCAGCCTGTGTGTTCTGAATGCTGGAGAAGAGAGCTGACAAAAGTCTGTGTGTGTGTGTGTGTGTGTGTGTGTGTGTGTGTGTGTGTGTGTGGCTTGTATGTTTGAAGACATGAAAATCCCTGATTAGTTCTTTAACATGATCAACACAGGAATACCAGACTGTGTGTGCGTGCGTGTGCGTGCGTGTGCGTGTGCGTGTGTGTGTGTGTGTGTGTGTGTGTGTGTGTGTGTGTGTACGTGCACGCACGATCCAACTGCAGCACACCTTAAAGTTTATTTAAACTATGTAACAGTAAAAATGCTTCTGCAGTGACCTGTTCTCAGCTGAACTGAAGGTTTCAACAACAGTTGCACAAGAGAAAGACCTTGAAATATTGACTGTCACTGATAAAATATCTTTTGCCCATTAAAGTCTTTAGATTCCAAAATGCACATGGTTCTTTAAGACTGTCTGGTAAGTAAGAACACATGACATATTGTGTCATCACGAATGACGATGACATACAGGGCATCGTGCCATTTTGGCTTTTCTTTTGCCATCTTTATTAGTTTGTTTGTTGGAAGTTATTAGTTTGTTGCTGTACCATGATGACCCACTAAAAACAAATGGTGTTTTTATCTTCCACTATATTTTAAAGTGTGTAAGTAGCCTCACTAAGTGTATTTTAGTTCTGAGTAATTTATGCAAAAGCACACTTTTACATCTGAAACAACTTAAAGTAAATAATTTAATTAAAGTAAGTACTTAAAGTAAATACTGGTTTCCATTTATTTTAAAGTGCATTAAAATAAAACCCGTGTAAAAACATTGTTAGTATACTTTCTGTATATGAAGACATGCAATTACTGTTAGTATATTTTAAATCCTTTTGCTAATAAAGGTTTCAATGCTTAAAACACACTCAAGTATATTTTTGTCAATTGCTCACCTCACACACATGCAAACTGCATGTTTCAGCATGTTAATCAGGCATTTCCCAAGTCTGTGTTTGCCAGGTCCTGTCAGAGTAATACCGTGGGAGAAACCACACACACACTCGCACACGGACACACACACACACACACAGACACATTCTTGTGTTTCCTAAATGGGGATAAACCCTCGGTCTTTAGTCTTTCTGGGTCAGTGGCTTAGTACTGTTTCCCTGTCTCAGCTTCTTTTCTGAGGACAACAGAGCACATTTATATAGTTGATAAAGAGGCCACCAGCAGGTCAACTAGTAGCACGTTCAGCCAGGAATGATTATTAGTTTGTTTATATGAAGCCTGACAATCTGCAACAAGCAGTTAGCATCACAGCCATAACTACAGAAGAAACAAAATTATAAAATATGTAAAATGGTTTACATACATTTACATACAGTAAATGTGTTTCATCATGCATTTAATAATGTGAAAATATTTGTTTAAAAGGCAGAAGCTTCATTTTACATGTCTGAATGGGTCATGTTTAAAGCTATTGGTGGTATTTTTAATATAACTTAAACTAAACAATAAAACCATAAAGCTGCTTATTCTTAATTTTTGTCTAGGACACATAATTAAAGAAGATATGCTTTTGTCAGCATACGATGTTCATTTGTCAACAAAATTCAGATTCAACATTACATTAGAAAGTTTAGTTGAGCTGAATCTTTTGGCCTCTCTTTGACTCCGGGGTCTATTGTGTGTGTGATGACAATTATGATGACAGTCATCAGGGAAGCTAGGAGAACATTTCTGCTAGATGATTCATTTTTAAATGGTCATTAAAATATAACGCTACATCAAAAAAAAAAAATTCCTCCATATTGTGTTGGTTCATTTGTGACAGGCAGCTTGACAAACACAGTTTGAATCACAATGAGACGTTCGGCATTAAATGAATTCAGCCTTCAGAGATAAATGATGAAGCAAAAATCCTCCTAAGAACCAGCCTATTCATTTATGTCCTCTGTCATGGACATTTGTTTTTTTAATATCTTTTGTCTCATTTGAACTTCCCTACTAAGATGTCCTCAATGGATGACATCCTGGTCTTTCCAGTGATAGTTTCACGAAGACTTTGTTTTCATGCTGAGACAAAATGGATACTTCAGCAAAATGCGCTTTCTTCTGTGGTTTTCATATGATAAAGCAGATTATTCTGACTTAATCCTACAGTTCATACATCGTCCCTTAGCGTGAAATACTCTGAAACTCTAGATGTGTGTTCAGTATAATCATCTCATCTTGGTTAAATGTCTTAGTCAAAAGAGGGACTTGTTCCAAAAAGTATATTTATAAGTATATAACCTATCCAACACTATTGCACCTAACACTTCAGATCAGATTTGTCCTCATACAACTAGCAATATTGCATTACATAAAAATGAAAATGTATAGTAACATCATAAAGTCATCTGTCTATTCCGTCATTTTCGGGTGCTTTGCAATAACTTCTTCCATTGTTGCTCATAAACAGCTGAAACTTGTCATCCATGGGAGGAAGTGTGGAAATGACACACCAACAACAGGAAAAAGGATCCAGGAATTTAAGGAATTGTCTGACATATGGAGATATCACAATGGGAATGCAGTAAATGTATAAATCTGTTTGTTTGAACGACTCATTTGTACGTGCGTGGAATGTTGTGGACATGTGTGACACAATGAGTGACACTGAAACCGTTAAAAAAGCATAGTTACTGACAAACAACACGTGTTTTGTGCGTGTGCGTAAGACAATGCCACCACCTGCTCCCTTTATGTCCAGCAAAGTTTATGACCCCCCCTCCCCACCCCCACCCCCCAAAAAACACATTACCAGAGACTATGAGACTATGTTAATGATGAAATGCAAAATATTAATGAGTCCAGGATTGTGCACGGAGGGGTTAGCAGCAGACAATCCCCTTAGATGATGATACAATAATAGATCGAGTGCAAAGTTAAGCCACACTCACAAGCATATTAAACACTTAATAACTTTAGAGTCCTGGAGGTAAGAGAAATAAATAAATATTTAAAGACAGGAGAATCTGATGTGATCTATGAAAGGCCCCACAACTTTGGCAAATTTATTTTGTCTTTACTGTGATTTTAGATGGGATTTTAATACTGACTGACTGATTTTGGTGAAAGTTTCCTTTTTTGTTTTCAAGCTGTGCTGTAGAAGAACGGTTGAAGTTGAGACAAGATGTGAGCCATAAAGTGCCATGAAATGACTTGGTTGTAAATTGGCCCTTTACAAATAAAGCTTAATTGAAAATTGATAGTGACAGAAATTTGGAGGGAACATGGGACCTGGGAAGAGTCAAGAGGTGCAAAATGTAACAATTTAATGAAGCAGGGAGCCCTAAGAGGAGGATGGAGTGAGATCATCTGGGATGGCACATCTGTTGACGGATCAGCGATGGCAGACGGGTGAAAAACGAGTGGACCCACCAGAAGAGACAAGGTGATGAGTTAGTGTGGTAGATGAGGGGGCCCAGAAGATCATGAGTGGGCATGAGCTGTGATTAGCAGATAAGTAAAGGACATTGTGCCTGGTTGGATGGTCTGATATTGGGAGCGGCTGGGGATAAGAGATCTCACACATGGTTGACTGGGTTACTTCAGACAGCTGTTCAAAGTTCTGGTAAATCTGAGCTTGTAGAAAGGTAATTACTTTCTTATTTCACAGTTACAGCTTATTCAAAAGCAATATAACCCAGGGAGCTCCAGCTGAAGACCAAAGGCACCTCAGATACAAATGTGTTGGAGAAGATCTACGGTTACTGTACTCACCGTCAAGTCTAGTTCATTTCATTTCTCCCGTTTTTCTGAGAAAAGCTGGTTGACCAAAACATCTGGGAACCACTATCTGTGACACCGGTGTCAGTAACATGAGTTACTATGTGTAACATGTTCGCCGTGAAAATGAGCTGCATTGTTTTCTCTGCAGTAAAACAAAAGTTTTCCAGGTTTTCTTGGGGTGTGTACATTAAGAGTTTCTCTGCAATGATGCCTGCCTTCCATTTTGTCCTGGAAGACCATGGGAATTGGTGTTAGGGGCCCGGCTAATACAATGTTATCATAGGAAATATCATAGTACACAGATGCAGTATCTCAGTGAGACGCACTGGTGTTCCACTTCCCATCCACTTCATTTCTGACACCATTACAATTCTACCATTCTGTTGAGGTGAGTCATCCACACTTACAACAATAGCACATTACTCAGCTTCTCTGGTGCATGCAAATATGGATCCTACTGGGATTCTTGTGCAATCATTCCCAGTGCTTACATAGAACTGCTGACCCTGGGGCTATTTATGTCATTTTGTCTTCAAAAGCAGCACTAATTGGTGCAAAGTGTTCCTGAATTGTGAGGTGCATGGGAAGTATCGTTTGATGTACGACATTCCTGAAACTCTGGTGCTGAGCCAGTGCCGGCTGATTATCACAATAGCAACAGAGCTGTTTAATGTACTGTAGTATTTATTTGAGCCTGTCACCAGGTGAAAAATGGCAGAAGTGAAAAATTGTCCATAAATTGTACTGCAGACCATTTTGACATTTCTAATTTCAGAATAGATTTGGGGGATCTAACACAAAATAAGCTGTTACAAAACAATGCTGGAAATAACATTTCCTAATATCTATCAAGTATCTAGTGCTTTTACCAAACAAAACAGTTTACAATGTTTATTCTCATTCACACACTCACACACCAAAGATGGCAGAGCTGCCAAGCAAGGGGTTGGTCTGACCCACCGGGAGCAACTTGGAATTCAGTGTCTTGCCCAAGGACATTTCGACATATGGACGGGAGAAGCTGAGAACTGAACCGCTGACACTGTGATTGGTGGATGTCTGCTCTACTTCCCGAGCTGATGGTATAACAGAGGCTTGTACTGACAATTGACTGAGCAAAGGTCATGAAAGGAAATTTTGAGAGCTGAGATATATTAACATCAGTCATCATTAGGTGACTAACAGAAGCAAGGATTCAGACACTCTACACAACCTCTCTGCTCCTGAATCCACTTATAAACACCCCTGACTTGTGACATGATTATAAATTCCACAAAATTTATATTGAAAGCCAACAATACAGTATTCTAACAAAACATCTAAAATGTAACCATGTTGAACATTTAGTTCAGGACTAACAAAATTCCAAAATAGCGTTTTTCAATGTTTATGGCTCAAATATTTGAAATCCCTTGATTTCAAATGTTACTTGATGAGAATCAGAGACGGATTCGAGCCTTTTATTCCACATTTACCCCAAATCCTACAGGTGGGTCCCACTGCCTGGATTATTTAGGGTTGCACTGCCACCTAGTGATTGGTGACAAAATAAAATCCCATTGACATCCTGTCATTTCCAGTTTCCTGATGGATAAACATTACAACTGCAAAACTCACCATAAGCAACAAACCGCTCACAGAACCACAGGAGATGCTAATGCAACAAACTTGTTTCATTGCTTAGATTTTTCCCTGTAAACAGGATAGTTTTGTCAAAAAAGAGCTAAACCAAGTGTATTTCAAGCCAAACATTTCACTGGATTGTACCAATTCATCTATGGGTTTTAATGAACTACTTGTTTTTAAGTAATTGATGAGGCCTGGTAATGAAAGTAGTTTGGATAGTGGAATAGGAAACATTTTAAATGCTGAGCCATATTAGGTGTGCAGAGTTGATTGAGCAGAACATAATGCATGTTAAGGAACTAAATAAAAAGACAGTCACAGCCATAAAGAGCTAAAAATCAGATGATAATTTTAGTGAAGCTACAAAAAGGAGAAATAGGACATTTAGACAGTTCAAATTAAACCACACATTGGAGGAACTATGAAATTCCAGCATTGCACAGCAATAATAACAATTCTGGTCACTTAAAAAAAAATAAAAATAAAAACTGTTGTAAACATCTATTGCATCTTTAACTTTTTTTTTTAACTTTATCTCCAACATCTTTAACATCTTAGCACAAAATCCAAAAGTAGCAGAAAAGTTCTGTGGAACATAATTTAACAGGGAGATTAACATACTTCCTACTGATGTATTCTCTATTCTCTAAAGAAAGAAATATAATGGATTCCCATTTATGTCTTGAATCAGAAAAATTACGATAGGTCAAGCTCAAAGAAATGGTATTTGCAGTTCTGTTTTATGTGGAGAAAGTCAATTATATGCTACATTGTAAAAAAAATTATACAGAAATTTTGTGGAATTAAAAACTTAATTAAAACTTTTGTAGCTAACTTAATGTGAATGTGAAGGTTTTGTTAATTTTAGGTTCATTAAGAGTAGAATGTCTAATTTTAACACACACTTAGAATTTAATAAGGGCACAGAGAGATGCCTTCAGTGGTAAATTGTAAAAACTCCGCACTTATTTAGTGCTTTTCTACCTTAGTGATACCCAAAGCGCTTTACACTGCTTTCACACTCACCATCACAAACACTGATGGGGGAGCTGCTATGCAGCTGGCCAACACTCACTGGGAGCAACTAAGTTGGGGATCTGTTTCCTACTCAAGGACACTTTTGACATGTGACAGGACGAACTGGGTATCGAACCAAGAGTCCTCTTACCCTCAGCTGTTGTCTTTGTTCTGATTTTGATACAAAATGACTTTGGCAGCTGCTGCTGGGAGTTCTTTATGTCAACATCCATCCATTCATTATCAGCAACTGCTTATCCTGTTTAGAGTCAAGAGGAACCAGGTTCTTTACTGTGGTGTGGATTGGGATTAAAATTCAAACATGTTAATATTTTAAACCTTAGTCCCACCATTTCTTTACTAACAATAGCCCCATGAAGAGTCATTAATGCAACCACAAGGGAACACAAGGCAGTGACTTCTTGTGCCAGTCCTGAGTCTGGATAAATGCAGAGGATTGTGTCAGGAAGGGTATCCGACATAAAACACATGCCAAATTAAACCGAATCTGACTTCCACACAGGACCGAATCGGTCGGGGCCCGGGTCCGCCACTGGTGCTGTTGACCTAACGGGTACCGGTGGAAATTGGGCTACTGTTGGACGAAGAAGAATAGGAGGAAGGTGTGTTCGTAGGCAGAGAGAAAAGAAGAAACCCAAGAGTGTAGGACTGACAAAAGAGAGACTGTGAATATATCTGTAGAAGGATGCTGAGGTTGGAGCTGCCAGGCAGGAGGTCTAGAGGAAGACCAAAGAGGAGATTTATGGATGTAGTGAGAGAGGACATGAAGTTAGTTGGTGTGAGAGAAGAGGATGCAGAGGACAGGGTTAGATGGAGGCACATGATTCGCTGTGGTGACCCCTGAAAGGGAACACCCGAAAGGAAAAGAAGAATAAGTCCCATGGAGATTCATTGCTCCATCCATAAATTCAAGTCTGCAGCATGTATTATAAAGAAAGCCTAAACTATGACCTACATGAAGTATCCTTCATGTAGGTCATGTATTACAGGATAACTCTGTATATTCACAGATGTTCTATTAAAAAAATACTGGGCACACAGGTGCTGCTTTACATCCCTGAGTTCCAGGTAGCAGTGAAAAACAGGGCAACACACCACAAAGAAAATAAGTATGCATAATCACTTCTGATAATTTGTTGGCACTTTTAGGAAGAAATTCTGGTAAAATTATTATGCAAACAATATATGTAGTCTGCATCATGGGGCTCTGGGTGTCGCTTTGCTTTCGGACACACAGGAGCCAACTTCAAACATCAGGGCTATTACACCTGGAGCAGCTGAGCATGTACCGCAGCAGATATAATGAACAAATTCAAGAAACTAATAAAAGAAAAGTTGACATTACATTAGTTTGTTAGGGTATAATTCAATGTTGTCTTTAAAGTGTGTTTTTTACAAAAAAACTGGGATAGAAAAGAGAATTTCATGTTTTCCCCTGCTAATCGACTCATCCACATTCCACTCCAGTAGGTGGCGGTAATGCACCTACATTCTCGTTTTCACAACCGCAATTAGGAACTGAAGAAGAAAACAAATAGGAAGTAAGTTTGTTTAAGTCTCGCGAACTGCTTTGAGCGTAGAGTTCCATGAGGTGTCTGCAGCACGGACAGAGTAGCTTCACAAGCATACTGGTAAAGTTTCGCTACAGTTACTCTGCCTACACTCGGCGGGGAACTGTTTGTGAAAAGGGGTCTGGGTTTGTTTAAGCTCTCGGCTGTGGAGTAGTTAACGTTGCATGTCATAACTTAATTTTAACGGCGTTAGCTCTTTTTAGCCTCCACTTGTGCCCCTCGTGTCAACATATGACGAATGTTGTCGACCGTCAGACGCATCGAGAAAAGAGGCAGTCGGAACGTCAGTAAAAGATGATCAAATGTCTTATTAACGTACAACTGACGAAAAATATTTTCATTTTGATAGTTCGACAAATAACTATCAATAGTGATTCTGCATTTACCGTTGGAATAGTTGAATGGCAAATGTCTGCTGTTTGCCATTTGCAGATTCGCGTGTCTGTGAATTAAACGTATGCGGGAATGACGGGCTGCACAAACTGGGCCAACATTAGTTAGCAAACGTTAGTGAGCGTGTTCCTGAAAATGAATTTCCTTCATATTAAGTTGCCTCAGGCTTGTCATAGGGATTTTTGTGCTTTTGTTCTCAAATATTCTTTAATAGTGACACACTTTTGGCAGGCCATGAAAAAACAGCAGCAACTATGGCAGGTTGTTGAAAAGTGTGGTGTTGTTTTTTGTGCAGATATGTCATCAAATACACACATTCATCCAGAAGAGGTAGGAGGAGCTACACAGACGGCCTCAACAGCAGCAACACTTTCTTCAGACAGTATGAGTAAACCAGAGGACTCTGACAATGACTCAAGGGATTGTGGCAGGTATTTCCACACACATCCTTGCTCGATAAACAGCTTGCCATGTACCATTACAAGAATTTATATTTGATTCCAGAAAAGATGTATGGAAACCGGAGGAGGAGATGGAGGTTACTAAGACAACACAACCAGAAAACCCCACTGCAAGCTTCAACAGTGCAGATGTGTCATCAAATACACAAACTCATCCAGCGGAAGCAAGAGGTACAAAGACAGAATCAACAACAGCGACACTCTCTTCACACAGCATGTGTAAGACAGAGGACGGCGTTGATAATGGATCTAAAGATTGTGACAGGTATTTACACACTCATAGCCCACAGTTTGATGAAAGACATGCCTTAAATGGTTTTACCTCAGACATGCTGAATACCAATACTGTGCAAACAGTCTGGCCTGACCTGATAATATGGACATGCCTTTTGTAGCTTGCAGGTAACCAAGGAGGAGATGATGGAGGTTTCCGTAACAACACAACTAGAAAATCTCATTGTAGCCCCTGAAAATGCGGAAGTGTCATCTAATACACAGACAAATCCGGAGGAAGCAGGAACTACACAGACAGACAGTGATGATGAGTCAGAGGATTCTGACAGGTATTTGCATTCACATACATCAAAGTTTGATAAGAGGCTTGATATAGATGGTTCAAGCCCAGAAGCTAGTGTCTAGTAGCTCCATTTGTATGTGTTTCTAGAAAAGTTTTTAAACGGGAAGCAGAAAGGAGAGAAAAAAACTGCTAACGCTAATGCTCTGATCCTCCTGTTTTCAGTGACAGCTCTTCCTCTTCTTCCTCCTCCTCCTCATCTTCCTCATCCTCCTCTTCTCCCTCTGCTCCGGTGTTGGATGACGATGACGATGAGGGTTTTAGCCAGCCAGCCCCCATAAAATCTAGAGATGAAGTTCTGCTTGAGGTCAGTTTGTGATTATGTCTGTTTCTTAAAAATCAAAAACAGGATGCGCTTTTAATGTGTGGTCTAGGAATCCTGTTGTGTTCACTACAGCCATTTCCAACCTCTTTGCAAAGTCTTCCACCATTTGTCCTCCTGCGTTCCTGTCCTAAAGACCAAACTTGCCCATCAAACCTGCTCATCACCTCTGTTCCCTTCACCTACATGCCCATTGAAATCTGCACCAATCACCATTCTATCACTTCATCTAACTAACTCCAGAATTTATCTTTCTCTTTTAACTCACATCCTACCTGTGGGGCATAACCACTAACAACATTGAACATCACCCCTTCAACTTCCAGCTTCAGACTCCTCAACCTGTCTGATGCTCTTTTCACCTCTAGAACATTCCTCACAAACTCCTTTCAATATAACTCCTACTTCGTTTCTCTTCCTATCTGACCCATGGTAGAACAACTTGAACCCTGCTCCTAAGCTTCGAGCCTTGCTACCTTTCCACCTGGTCTCCTGGACACACAGTATGTCCACCTTCCTTCTCTGCATCATGTCAACCAACTCTGTAGCCTTCCCTGTCATAGTCCCAACATTCAAAGTCTCTACTGTTAGTCGTACACTCTTGGCTTTCCTCTTCTCTCTCTGCCTACGAACATGCCTTCCTCCTCTCCATTGACCAACAGTTGCCCAATTTCCACCAGCACCCTGTAGTTCAGCAGCACTGGTTGTTAACCTGGGCCCTGACAGATCTGGTGTGGAAGTCATGATTCGCATGTTTTAACTTAATTTAATGTGTTTTATGCCATATGCCCTTCCTGACACAATCCTCTGCATTTATGTAGACTGGCACAAGAAGTCACTGGCTTGTGACCCTTGTGGTTGCATTGTGAAATCACTGTTAAGTGCCTTTCTAATAAACCTGTGACCTACTACAGCAATAGAATTAATGTAATGCATATCCCAAATGAAGCAAAATGGCAGAAAGACTCTTCGATCCTCACAGAAAGCATAACACAGTGCACTGTGGTATTTAGTGTATCTATTCCACAAATAAGATGCAGTTCTTATTTTTAAGATCTAAGGAGCCCTCCACAAGCTAAAATGTTATGTCGCTTGTATTTAGGACCTGCCTGCAGTGGAGGAGGTGCGTGTGTCACTACCAGAGGATGCAGAACTGCAGCCTGTGGGAACAGTCACTAGTATTGTTCAGCAGCTTGGTAAGCATGCACTTTCACACTAAAGTGACATTTCAAGGTCATGTATGTGATTACTAAATTATGGGCAGAGCTCTCTTTAACAGCATTCTTTGTCCGTGCAGTCATTATCCAGTCTCTGAAAGACACGCCCCCTCTGGCTGATGACAGCATCATCTTTAGATCTGATAGGCTGGCTGTGGGGAAGGTGGGTGAAACCTGGCTCTGTGTTACATGACATAAAGCCTACAGTGATGTGAGGTAAACGTGTTTTGGGGTTCTGTGCCTGGTGACCCCACCAGACATAAGAATGTTCAAATTTATTTATATAGCACCAATTCACAACAAAGTTATTTCAAGGCACTTTAAGGAATAAAGTCAAGACCAGTAGCTGCACACTGGAAAACACACAGCTTCAAAGCCGGGGACACCTGCAGAAAGGGACAGAGAGAGGGAGACAGAAGGACAAAGACAACTACTGGAGAATACACACAGTTAATTTCATAAAGTGGTGACAATTGTGGGGTGAGAGGAGAGGAAAACTAGAAGCTCTATCATAGAGGAAGGTTTTAAGCCTAGACTTAAAGGAGAGAGGGTGTCTGCTTCCCAAATCTGAACTGGGAGCTGGTTCCACAGGAGAGGAGCTTGATAGCTAAAGGCTCTGCCTCCCATTCTACCTTTGCAAATTCTGGGAACCACAAGTAGGCCTGCATTCTGAGAGCAAAGTGGTCTACTGGGATAATATGGTGCTATGAGATCTTCTATATATGATGGAGCTTGAACATTCAGAGCTTTATATGTAAGAAGCAGAGTTTTAAATTCTATTCTAAATTTAATGGGAAGCCAATGGAGAGACGCTAGTGAAGGTGAAATATGATCTCTCTTGCTAGTTCCAGTCAGTACTCTTGCTGCAGCATTTTGGATTAATTGCAGGCTCTTTAGGGAGTTACTGGGGCATCCTGAAAGTAGGGAATTACAGTAGTCCAACCTAGAAGTAACAAATGCATGGACCAGTTTTTCGGCATCACTTTTGAGACAGGAGGCTCCTAATTTTGGCAATGTTCCGTAGGTGGAACAAGGCTGTTCTAGAGATTTGTTTTATATGTGAGGTAAAGGTCAAATCCTGGTCAAAAATCACACCAAAGTTCCTTGGAGTAGTACTGGAGGCCAGAGTTATGTCATGTAAAGTAACAATATGGTTGGACATCATGTCTCTGAGATTTTTGGGCCCGAATACTATGACTTCAGTTTTGTCTGAGTTTAGAAGTAAAACATTGTGGGACATTCAGGCCTTTATGTCATGTGAGCTTGAAGCTTGATTAACTAATTTTTTATTTTTTTTAATTTTTTTTCATCTGGTTCCATAGATAGATATAGCTGGGTATCATCAATGGAAATTTATGGAGTGTTTTCTAATAATGTTGCCTAAAGGAGACATATATAAAGTAAAAAGTATTGGTCCTAACACAGAGCCTTGTGGAACTCCATAGCTAACCTTTGTGTGCATGGAGGATTCATCATTAACATGAACAAATTGAAATCTATCAGATAGATGAAATTTAAACCAACCTAGTGCAGTTCCTGTAATTCCAATTTCATGTTCCAGTCTCTGTAATAAAATGTTATGATCAATGGTATCAAATGCAGCACTAAGATCTAACAGAACAAGTATAGAGATGAGTCCAGTATCTGAGGCCATGAGAAGATCGTTGGTGACTTTTACCAGTGCTGTTTCTGTACTATGATGAACTCTAAATCCTGACTGAAAGTCTTCATACAAATTATTCCTATGAAGGTGATCACATAATTGTTTTGCGACTACTTTTTCAATTATTTTAGAAATAATGGGGAGATTAGATATTGGTCTGTAATTGGCTAAAACACCTGGGTCAAGACAGGGTTTTTTAAGTAATGGTTTAATTACAGCTACCTTATAGGCCTGTGGTACATAGCCTGTTTCTAAAGATAGATTTATGATATCTAATATGAACGTATCTATTAAGGGTAAAGCTTCCTTGAGCAGCTTAGTTGGAATAGGGTCTAACAGACAGGTTGTTGGTTTAGATGAGGTAATAATTGAAGTTAGCTCAGAGAGATCTATGGGTAAAAAGCAGTCTAACAGGGTTTGGGGCCTTATCGATGATTCTAGCATCCATCTGTAATATTTGGGGGGAGGATCTGGTGAATTCTTTCTCTAATAGCTACTATTTTATTCATAAAGAAAGTCATGAAGTCATTGCTGCTCAGAGTTAAGGGAAAACTAGGCTCAACAGAACTATGGCTCTTAGTCAGCCTGGCTACAGTGCTGAAAAGAGATGGGGGGGGGGGGGGGGGGTTGTTCTTGTTTTCCTCTATTAATGATGAATAATCTTTGTTCTGGTATCACTGAGAACTTTTTTGTACATTTTTAAACAGTTTCTCCAGGCTAAAAGATTCTTCTAACTTTCTGGAACAACACTTCCTTTCTAACTTTTGTGTTGCCCGTTTTAAGTTGCGTGTTTGTGAACTATACCATGGAGATCACCTCTTCTGGTTTACTATCTTTTTCAGAGGGGCAACACTATCGAGTATTGTACGTAGTGAGGCTGCAATAGAGAAAGAAGAATAACATTATTCTATACCACAATGTTAACTCTACTATCTAACGTTGGCTAACTACATACTCTGGAAGTATTTCACACAAACACAATAACGATTGTTGATTTAAAGATTTTAATAATAAAATTAAAATAAAAGATTCAATGTATTTTCTTTCACAAAAAACAGAGAATGACATCAGCAGGAGGAAAACTTTTGATTGAATGGGAATCTGACACATTAATGTGTAGTCTGACTTTTTCACCTTACATTTCACAAGCTAATTGATCCAAATACTGAAAGGCCTGATTAACTAAGGGGCCTTTCAATAATGCATAATAAGAAACGTGCAGGATATTTCTTCCACATTTAAATTACATGGAGCCCACACTGATATTCTGAATGTAAAATAGGCTGTGCCAGTTGTTGAAGGACACTTGAAGAGTCTTCAGAAAGTTGATGCATGTTGTATTAATAACAACAGTTAATTTGTAGCAGGGATCTGTGTTGTTGATGGTTCATTAAGTTTTGGTTTTAGACGGCACAAAAATAAATCTAAAGTCTCCGGTTCATCTGAAATTGAGATTGTGGACACTTTAAGATCAAAAATTAACTACTTCATAAAACAATAAAAAATCAATATGTGCCGATCAATATTGTGGTGGACTACAAAACGTCAGTTTGTGAACCACCGCACACCACATTTGTCACTTGCCTGATCAGGCGATTGCCAAATGAATTCCAAAGTCTGACAAGTCTTGCATAAAATCTTAACCAAGAAGGCACAAAGCTGTAACTGCAAAAAGTTGGTTTCTAATGTTGTTGTGTTTGTGTATATTAGGTGTTTGAGGTGTTTGGTCCAGTGTCCAGTCCCCTTTATATTTTACGGTTCAACTCTGTGGACCAGATAACCAGCAAGGAGTTGACAGAGGGGCTGACTCTTTATTATGCACCAGCCATCAAACAGTACACAGAATACATCCTCACACAACGGTTAAAACTGTAAGTATACACTCACACTTACTGGGTGCATTTAGATCCGTATAACAATTAGTTTGTTAATTGGTTGTCAGGCCTTGTGTGATGGATTGACATTTATTTCTGACCAAAGGTGGCTACTGTAGTGACAATGTTTTGCTTCAGTTTAAAGGGATCAGATGCATCTTGGAAGAATGACCAAGAACCACCAGAGGAGGTAAGTACAAACATGAAGTACTGTTCTACTGATACTCTTAAAGAGCCTGGCGAGAGTCAAACACAGATCAAATGATATTTGCATCTTCTCAGCAAGTTTATTAATCCCATCATTTTGTATTTCATTTCTCTGGGCTTGTGCCAAATGGTTGGAGAGTCATCAGTACAGCTTAGTATCATAAAGGTGTCCACTAAAGGCTGGGTGATGTGCAAAAAATGCATTAGAATAATTATTTACTAATCAGTTATCACAAATAAGGTCCTTAAAGATCCTGACAAACTGGTAAGGCAGCTGTCCACGGACCACAGGGTCAGTGGTTCGATCCCTGGTCGACCCTGCTATATGTCGAAGTCTCTCTGGGCAAGACACTGAACCCCTAACAGCCCACTC
Source organism: Channa argus (assembly GCF_033026475.1). Lineage (NCBI taxonomy): Eukaryota > Metazoa > Chordata > Actinopteri > Anabantiformes > Channidae > Channa > Channa argus. The sequence continues at coordinate 29,918,407 of NC_090199.1, forward strand.
CCATCACCAGCTGTGCAGTGCCGGTCCAAGCTCGGTAGAAACTGGGGAGGGTTGTGTCAGAAAGGGCATCCCGTGTAAAAGAGTCAGCAGCTTTCAGCTTGGCCCTTCAGCCTTCAGGGGTCTCTACAGCGGAACATGTTCTGCACGTTGATTGGAATGTGTATTGTGTATTTTCTTTTTTACGCCGGATGCCCTTCCTGCCACAGCGCTTTCAGTTTTATCCCGGCTCGGCACCGGCACCGAGTTGCCCCATGATGGCTGGGGTCAAGCTCACCTAACTCGCCTAAATCATCAACATTTGGTTTCCAAAGTCAAACATTTATTTAAAACTGAGATAATTTTAGTGCAGTGAATGAGGTTAAAATATTGTACTATGATTATACCTGTATCTGGAAGGTCAAGGTAATGATGAATCAAAATCTACACCAAATCTATCACTTTGATAAAAGGGTTTTTTTGCATCATTCAATGATGTAAAAAACAAAACTTACAAATAACTTATAAAGAGGAAGTGTTTAACATTTTTAAGTAGCAAACTTACAAACGTAATAGTACCTCAGATAAGTGCATACAGTCATATTATTGTTAAAATAAAACATATGAAAGGGCTGGAGGGTCAGCACGTTTCCACAGACAACGTTTACTAAAGGCATCAAATCTGAAAACCTCTACTGATGGACTTTGTTCTTAACAAATGAACAGAAGAACAGAAGAAGTTGATGTACACAGTATTCTACTGATGCTCATTCCTGGCATCAACATCAGTAAAGCGTTCTGACCTACACTTGTAGAAAACCTCTAGAGCATCATCACCTTGAATAGTTAGTTTTTGGGGCTGGGCTCAGTGCCAACATTAAGATCATGTAAGTGACTAAAGCTACACTCTTTTATTGATGATCTGTTTATACCAAGAGTAATATTTGGCAAATTTATGATTTTGATATGTGAAAAATAAAATGTATTTTTTTTCTCTCCCCCAGGCTTTAGATTATAGCGATGATGAAAAAGAGCATGAAGCAAAGAGAAAAATTAAAAACTCTAGAAAGAGGAGCGATGTTAACAATGAAGGTACTCTCACACACAGTCGATGTGTCTTTGAATAGCTGCTTTAGTTCAACCGTAGTCTTTATCATTTTTTTTTTGAATAACATTTGTTAAACTGTCCACTGGACTAACAAAGTCTATACATCTGTCTAATAGTTTTTTTTGTTTGTTTGTTTTTTTACCTCTAGATAAACCTGCCCAAATTACCCAGAACACCTTGCTGCAGCAGCAACAGAAGCATGACGTCAGAGGTTTCCCATCGAGACACGCAGGACCCTCATTCAGGCCCCAGAATCCGAGGAAGAAAGAGCGACCATTCAGACCCACACACCCACCATCTAGACACACCAGTGTGCCTCTCATGTATCTCCCACCTCCTGGCTCTTACGCTCCTCCACCCCCTCACCATTATCCTCCTCCACCCCCTCACCATTTCCCCCCACCTAGCTTCCCTCTTTACCCCCCTCCGCCATCTTTCTTCAATCCATCTTTCTCATCTTCTTTCTGGCCACCAAACTCCATTCCTTTCTCTGACCTCCCTCCTCCTCCTCCTCCCCCTCCTCCTCCACCACCCCAGTAATGTCTGACATGCTCTGTATATGCACACACGTTTTTGTTGATTCTTGTTAGATGAGTATGTCATTTGCAGACTGTCCAGCTGGAAAACCGGCTCTTGTTTATCAGTCACCAGCTCATTTTGTTTGTAGTAATAATTAATGATCTCTGATTGAAAATATGAACCTGTGTAACTGCAAGGGCCAAGTGTTGTGCTGCAACCAACCAATGTTCAGTGTTTTTAGGTTATTATTTATTTCTGAGTATTTTATTTGTTCACTGAATCGCTTATTTTTTAATTTTATTTTTGTACCTATTAGAAACCTGGTTACATGTATACATGATGGCAAAATTTTCATTCTCCAGGGGAAATCAGGTTTTTCTGATCCCTTACCCCAGTTATTTACATTTAGTTATTCAGCAGACGCTTTTATCCAAAGCGACTTACAAATGATAATGATAAAATGATAAAAACCAGTCTTTTTGTTTATTTGACAGGTAAGAAATCAGCTCATTTGAAAAGCAGACTATAACCTGTTTACTCAGGTGGATTTAAACAAACTAGCTGGGAAGTAAAATATGCTGATTCCACTGTGACTCAAGGCCAATGACAAAATGTAAATGACTTGCAAAACAAGCAGAAGCTGCATATGTGAACGAGATTTAATTTCTGAGATAATATCAGTATAAAGCTGAGGGATTTTCGGCCTCAGGTCAGTTTACCAAAAAGAAATGATGGCAGGCTTGATTTCTTCCTATACGTTTGTAAATATAGTCAAATATTTCAGTATTCTTCACACACGAGGATTAGAGTTATACAGTGTGCTTACTGAGTTTGGGGGGGGGTATAAAATTTGATATCAGCTGCAGATTTTTATTTCAAATGTGGACTTGATGTATGCATAGTTGCTAAATGACTAAAATACCAACTACGTTGAAGTAGAGCAGAAAAGTGTTAACACTTTGAGAAATTCTATCGTATATTTTTATTTTTTTGTTGTATAAAAATGCTTTGTAAATATCACCATTTCAAGAACTGCATCAATGGGAAATATCTTTGTTTTAATTGTATGGTCAGTGTTTTGAACTAAACTTGTATAAAATGTTTCCGTTCCAGAAGAATTACACGGCCACGTGATGAGGGAACTATGAGATGGTTGACGACGTCTTGTTTTTATTGTACTCAAACTGAAAAAGTCAAACTGCAGTCAAAAAAGCAAACGTCCATTAATCCTCCTTTAATTTTTATCATCGGTGCAAATTGCGAAAAAGTTAACTTTTGGCATTTTACACTTGTGTTGTTAGTCCTCACTAGTTCTTTGATAAAACCTATTGACCTTTAACCACACATACACCTTTGCGATATGACCTACAGAGGTGACTGGACTTGGGGACTAACTGGTTCCAATGTGAAATGCAAGTCAGCTGTGACTCGACTTGAAGGCATAAAACAACAAGGCAGCGAATATAGTTTCACCTGTCTCATGTTCTGACTGTCTAATGGAACAGCTCCTGTTGCGCTGCCAAACGTCACAGTGGTTGGTGGAGTTGTAGAGTGCGTTAAATTAGTAAGTCATTCTATTGTTGTGGCCACCATATTTTAAAAGAGTGATATTTCTGTATGGTCTTGTTCTTACTGTGTAAAGAGTCTTGACAAGATTTTTAAATTAAATTTTATAATATACTTTATTTTTCTGCAATGGAAATTACATTGCAATATTTTTTATTTTATTTGAATGCACATTTTAATCACGTTCTGAAATATTTCACTGAAATGTAAGAGTTTATTGCTGATACACATGCAAATTAAAGCTACTGAATAAGCACAACTGGAGGGAGAATTAAAATATACTCTAATAGAAAGGAACTGAATGGCTTAAAGCAAAAACCTTAACTTTAAGGTTCTTGGCATTAACCATGTTGTACATGTTTTATATATATATATATATATATATATATGTAGTTAAATTAAAATCATAATGCTAAATATAAGCAACCAAAAATAAGTAATTCCACACAAATGTATTAGTTTCATCCCCTTGTACCGATTCCACATTATTAAACAAACTTAAACATGCAGAGTTTAAGTGAGTTCCACTCAGTTATCTCTTGCTACAGCAGCTGATCCATGTCAGCTTGCCCATGTTGTGGAGGTGGTGCATGCTGAAGCCACATGAGGAAATCAGGATAAGCCATAAATTGTAAATGTAAACAACACAAATCCTTCTCTCATCCCAAATATGGCCACTAAATGTCAGGACAACTATTGGAAGGTAACAGGTCACTCCATAAATCTGAACTGATACACACACAAAGGAAGCTTTCTTTTTTAACCAATGGTTAGGACTTAGTTTCTGGGCCAGTCTTCTTCCACCAGCATTCCCTCCTTTTTGTTTCCTGCCAGCTCCTGGAGGGGGGCGGATTACGGCTTTGAGGATGAATAAATTACTGAGGGTAGTGATGAGGAAAATGAGGAGTAGCACAGTGTATTGAATTAGGAGGAACTCCGTAATATAGTCTCTGTGAGTAGCACACAGGGTAAAAGCCACAGAGCTGATTAAAAGGACAGATGTCCATACTGGAGCCAGTAAAGCTACCCGGTAACGCAAAGGCCTGCATCTGAGAAAGACAATGGGATGCTGCACAGCTAGGTAGCGTTCCAGACAGAGGACGGCCTGGAACAGTGGACGGCCATAATTCACAAGAGAGAGGAGAAAACTCCACATGTGCTGAAAGAATTGATGGATGAAGAAGATGTCCGACATGGTCAAGAGGCTGACGAAGGTGAGAAATAAATCGCAGACAATCAGGTTGATACCGACCAAATCTGTCTTGTCTGTTATTGGAGAAGCAAACTGCAGCCAGAGGGTCCAGCTTTTTAGAGGCAAACTGAGCAGGGAACTGGGAGATTAGTGCTGCTACTGAAGTCTGAAAGACCTCATACAAGCAGGAAACACACGCCTCTATTGTGCTGTTTGGGACTGTCGCCAAGTGGACACTGCTGTGGGGCCAAGTCATGGCCAATTCTGCAGGGAAGAACCAAAAAACATAAGTGAACACAAGAAACAATATGTGTGGAAATATGTAAACATACTTTCTGTCTACGGCTCTTATTTTGTTGCACTTTAGCCCGATTTCCGGTTAGTTTTTTTGTTTGTTTCTTTACTCACCTCTTTAGTCTTTAGTCTCTTTAGTTCCCTTTTTGTTTTAACCCAACTCTCCCCCCAGTTTGTCTGCGTAGTTCACTGTCATATACCTGGTCCATGGTCAGTGCAAGTTTGCTTAGTTATGTTGTTTACCCACTTTGGTTAATTCTTATTTATTAGTCTGTGTATCCGATTTCTTAACTATTTTAAAGTTATTTCTTAGTTCCTCCTCACTTGGCTCTGTAGGATTATATCCTTATTTCTTGTTTTATCAGTCTGTCCCTTGTTTGTTTCCTGTCTTCCTCTGGAGGGAATTTCTGTTTGCCTTTTGTTAATAAATCCTTTACTTTAATCCCACTTCTCGCCGTCGCCTCTTTTGGGTCTGTAATACTCAAGTCATTACACTTTACCAATTCAAATTCCACTGCTAAGTGCTAAGTACATTTACTCAAGTGCTGTACTTGAGTATTGAATTTTGAGGTACTTCTGCTTAAGTTACTTTTGGTCCACCACAATTTTAAAGTAGATATTTTAATTGTATTGCATTACATCTATATTAGATCTTTTGCAGATGTAGATTCATTAAAAAAAAATAGAATTAGCTAATACATTTTTGTGTATACTTTAACTTGAGTAATAACTCTTGAGACACTTCCTAGTTTAGTTTATTTTTTTTATTTTTTTGGTCTTCTACCACCAAAATTCTGAGATTTTTGCTTTTTGTTTTTGTTTTTTGTTTGTTTTTTACTATTAACCATTTAGTGTTAAACACTCTGTCACACAAACTATTAACTCTCACCTGGTTGAACACTTTGGTTGACTAACATTAAAATGGGAACCTGGCAAATGCAGCCAGCACTGGGTTGTCATACGTGAGCCAAAATGAACACAAAGCATGGAATTTTGTATGCATTAATATTGTACTAATAATAGGCTAAAACATAAAGTACTAAGCTACATTTATACACATACTGTTGACTGTGTCATGTGCTGCATAACCTGCTGGTAAAAATGACAAACAGAACAGTTTTCTGATTTATTTAGCAAAGTTAAAACTATTAATTATGTATATGGTATATAATACATCCATCCATCCAATATCTGTAACTACTTATCCTATTAAGGGTCATGGGGGGCTGGAGCATATCTAAGCTGTCTTAGGGCGAGAGGCAGTGTCCACTCTGGACAGGTCTCCTGTCTGTCTCAAAGGGACACAGACAGACATACACAGACAGGCAATCATTCACACTCACATTCACACCTACAATATTTAGAGTCGTATTAATGTTTTTAATAAAGAGTAAGAAGCGTGTTGTGACCATATTTAAGTCAGTTAGGTCGTTGACTTCCCTGCTGTGTTTCACCAACAAAACACCAATTTACATGCATGAAGAGACTGGATAAGTGACATGGATCCTTACAGAGTTACAACAATCTGCATCTCCATCTTCAGGATCCTGAGAGGAAAATAATGATAAGAAGAAGGAAGAAGAAGAAGAAGCTCATAAAAGCTTTTTGTCTCCTACAAAGAATCAGGCTTCCACTCTTTATAAGAGTCCCAGGTCAAAAATGGCTCATGGGAAATAGAAGATGAAATAACACAAAGTGACATTGACATTCTGATGGCTGCTGCTTGGTCTGCTACAACGGCTCCTCAGCACACATCTCTGTCTCAACTCCACCCTGCTCCTCACACTTTACCAGTGTTTTAAGCAGCTGCTCCATCAGGCACCTTCTCTTTCAGCCTGAACACTCCTCTGTCTATCTGCCACCAACACGTCCTCCTCTTCATCTTCCTCCTGACTAAACTCCACTGTCTGCTACTACCTGGCTACCTCCTGCATGCCTCCCCTTTTTTAAATAGTGAGACCACTTCTCTCTGTTTTCAGCAGCTCATAATATCAACATTATCAAATTTAATTGTATTCTTCTTTGCTGTATTTTCCCTATGATCAGTTCACACTTTGAGTATTTTGATATTACCTTCAAAGTGAAATACCCTTAAACAAAACACTGACAGTGAGCAATTCGTTTTTATTTGACTGGAAAACAGCCATCACATCATTGTGCTCTCGATGACACAAATGCAAAACATTCTGGCTGTAAAAAGGGTCATTAAACAAACCATTTGAAGTAGGCACTGATGCTAAAACAGTATTTTATGTCTAACTAAAGTTTTGTCAGATCTTCACTACAGAATGTGAAAATACAAAGCAAGATTATTGGTGGAGTTTATTTCACAGCCTCTCTGTGGCCATTTCTTCAGCATCCATCCTAGGAAAAACAGGCGTCCTGCTCTCTCTAGGGACTAACACTATGTCTGTCTGTGTTAATTGGTTTAGTGCAGTGATTGTCTCACCATTGATTCCTTTTAATTAAGAAAAGAATAAAGTGCTGTATTGTGAAATATGTAAAGCAAACCGATTGTCACATGTAAAACAACATTTATTAGAAAGTAGTGGGTGCAAAGTAAATATATTTGCTCTTATATGTAGGAACAAACTTGCTGACCTTCAGCCACCCTGCAGGCAGGTAGAAGGCAAAGATATATGTGTAGCCTGCAAAACTTACATCACAAAAGCCAGTACAGCAAACAGGTTCTTACTCCAAACAACACAGAAAACTACACTATGAAGTATGTAGTACACACATTTGCAGCTTGTAATTTAATCACTGGAACATACTCAGTTGTCATTTACCCTTTTTCATTTACCAATCATTCTCAGGCCTTTAGATCAATTTACTAATGTTTATCAAAATCGTTTTTACTCACTTATTTATTAGGACGTATGTGTTGGATGATGTAGGTCTTCACAGTGTAGGTGACATGAGCTATAGAAACATGTAAAGGTAACCACACCTCACCTATAAGTCTTGTATTTGCATACCTGTCAAGAAATCATTGTAATAATTAGTCATTTTCATTTAAATTCACTCATGAATAAAATTACAAATAATGTGTTTTACAGTAATAGAGGAGTCTTTATGGAAAGTTATTGTAATGTTATGCTTGGTTTACAGTGATTATGAGCTGCTGTAGCTCAGTTGGTAGGATTCAGTGGTTCCTCTAGGCTTCATGTCTAAGCTTCTTTATTTCTTTAGGCAAGAGACAGAACCCCATGTTGCTCCTGGTGAGTGAGTGGGTGGTGAGCACCTTGCATGACAGCCGCCATAATCGGTGTGTGAGTGTGTGTGTGTGTGTGTGAATGAGAAGCAAGGTTGTAAAGCACTTTGAACAAAAGCACCTTACAAGCAGACCGTTTACTATTTACCATCCTAAACAGACCAGAAACCATACAATTTATACTTTTTAATGACTTACAGTGTAATTTGAGCAAATGCAACCGCAAGGGGGCACAAGCGAGTGTCCAGTGTCTTCTTGTGCCAGTCCCAAGTCTGGATAAATGCAGAGGGTTCTGTCAGGAAGGGCATCCGACGTAAAACACACACCAAATTAAACATGCGAATCGTGACACTGACTTCCAAACCGGATTGGTCGGGGCCCGGGTTAACAACGACCACCACCAGTGCTGTTGACCTACTACCGGTGGAAATTGGACTACTGTCGGTCGAAATTGGACTAGTGTTGGTCGAAGATGAAGAAGGAGAGGGGGAAGGTGTGTTCGTAGGTAGAGAGAGAAGAGGAAAGCTAAGAATGTAGGACTGACAGTAGAGACTATCACAGGGAAGGCAGGAGAGTTGGTGAACATGATGCAGAAAAGGAAGGTGGATACACTGTGTGTCCAGGAGACCATGTGGAAAGGGAGCAAGGCTAGAAGCTTAGGAGCAGGGTTCAAGTTGTTCTACCATGGGTCAGATAGGAGGAGAAATGGAGTAGGGGTTATACTGAAAGAGGATTTTGTGAGGAATGTTCTAGAGGTGAAGTGGTGGAAGTTGAAAAAGGAAGAATGTTGTGTAGCTTTCAGGGAGGAGCTGAGACAGACTCTGGGTGGTTTGGAGGTGCTTCCAGATGACTGGTAAATGTTTTCTACCTATCGGCACTCAAAGCACTTTACACTGCTTCTTATTCACCCATTCACACTCACAATCATACACACACTCATAAACCGATGGGGGAGCTGCTATGCAGCTGGCCAACACTCACCCGGAGCAACTAAGTTGGGGTTCAGGACACTTTGACATGTGACTGGAGGAGCCGGGGATTGAACCAACAACTGTGAGATTGGTGGACAAAAAAGGCCCTTATCAAAATGCTGATAATAAATAAACACATAAGATGTATTTTCTTATTAACACTTTTTAAAAACACTATACAATTTTAAAATATATGCTGTGATATTAAAGGTTCAAGAAGAAAAATACTTTATTTTACATGTTAAAACAAACCACACTTAACAGATTATGGATTTATTAAGAGTTGTGGCTTACGCTGGGTTTATGCTGATTACTGATGCGGTGTAATTATGGTTCATATTTTGGACCCAAAAATTAATCTGCGAGATAACCTACTCAGGTGCTTCAAAAAAGAAGCACCTTTCAGTTATGTAAAATATGGCCATTTCTCATTTACTGTACTATTTCATGAACTACTACTTAGTATGTTTATTAAAAATAATGCACTTTTTGAATCTAAAATACTTAAAGTACTCTGATATATGGACAGAAATGATCAGCATTTGGACTATGTTGGTTATAAACAATGACAAAAGGACTTCTCCTTCTTATTCCACTGAAATGTTCACAGAAAATTTTATACCAAAAAAAAAAATGTTACTGTCTCAATAACTTGTTCATTGTTAGGTGTTGTCTTGGTCTCATATTGTCACAATGTGAACAGTATGATTAAGGGGACTGTTTGAATACACATTGTCATTGTACCAGAACATTTAGGTGCCGATTTATAGATCAGACATGATGCAGACATGATACATTGAACAGTTGGACGTGCACGTTCAAAAGTTTAGAGAAAGTCAAATTAAGTTCACCTGTAAAGGTTGTAGTGCAGGTTTAGGTGCATTCTGAAATTTCATTGAAATGTGGGAAAACTGAAATGTTGTATGGCAGCAGAGAAAAAGCTATTCAATGGACATTTGTTGTTTTTTTTTATGCAAAGAGATTTTATCGTGAACTTGCGCTATATACAGTAAATAAAATGGAATTTGGGTTGAAGACAATTAAATATCTAAAAACTAAATAGCAACTGGAGCGAGGAGGGTGAAAGACAGACAGATAGATAGCTCACACACACACACACACACACACACACACAAATTGAATGTCATGCTGCTCTGGGTTTTGCATTTGGTGTCTGGGCACAAATGGAACCACCATCACTCACATCAGTCAACACTGCCTGCCAGCTCTCAGGTACACACAGCCAAATCCTTCCTTTACATACAGAGCATCACATTTACATACACAATTGTACTGTGTATGTTTTCTGATATGTCCATTTGGAATTTGCATTTTCTATCTGTGTTTTTTCTCTCTCCTATTATAATAGTTTTGTGCATGTTGTCTTTGGAACACATTTGACTCGTGGCTGCTTTCTGCTTCTAAGGTGTCAGGAAGTGTCCGAATCCAAAGTTCTCAATGAGGCTCAGCAAAGTACAGTTTGACTAAACATTACAACAGGTACTTTGTACAGAACAGGATGAGACAATAAGACAATCTTTCATGGTAAACATGCTTTACGGTCTTTCAGGGACAGTGGTTTTCTGAAGTCTTCCCGAGCTCATGCAGAGATTACTCCAGATTCAGAGAATCTTTTATTGAAATTATGAATCATAAAATCCCCAAATCCTTTTCAAGTTTACATTGAGAAATATTATTCTAACATTGTTGATTCTTACTGTTTATTTTGTAACAGTAGTTAATGATTTCTAAATGCTTTTGATTTACATTTTCCACAGTGGTATTTGAATAGGTTTTAATTTGTTTGTTGTTGTTGTTGATTGCTTTTGCTTTTAATTTAAAGTCACTTTTGCGTGCTGGGAGCATCACGGTGGTGGAGTAGTTAGAGCTGCTGTCTCCCGGCCAGTGTCCTCTGGGTACTCTAGTTTCATCCCACAGTCCAAAGACTTGCCCGTTAGGTTAATTGGTGTCTCTAAATTGTCTGTATGTAGGTCTGAATGGTTGTCTGTCTGTGTATGTATCTCTGTGTTGGCCCTGACACAGACTAGAGACACGTCTCACCCAATGACAGCTGAGATAGGCTCCAGTCCCCCATCACCCTGAACAGGATGAGTGGTTACAGATACATGATGGATGGATGCGTCCCCCTATTCTGAGGTATCTTTGAGTCCACATGTGCCAAATTTTGAATGCACAGGTAGACTATCCAGGAAACCAACTCCAAGACTCTTTGGACTTTTAATAATTCTTTCATTGTACTTCACTGAATGGAAGTTATAACTTTTTTAGGGTAATTTTACTTTGGTTTTGATTAATGAGCTTTTTTTTTTTGTTCAATTTATTTAAACACACAAACATTAACTTGTAACTTTCTATAATAAACCAAACACATTTTTTGCTTAGTAATGGCTTATTAAATAATGGCTTATTTAAAAATGTTGAACCACAAGTAGACCTGCATTCTAAGTGTTCTACGGGGATGAGATGGAGCTATGAGGCCTTTTATATATAATGGTGTCACAGTCCCCGTTTTTGGACTTTAGTTTTGTTTAGTTTGCTCCTGGCTTTTATTTTGTTAACGCTCAGCACCACTTCCCAGTTAGTTCCTTAAGCTTCTTGTTTCTGATTAACCCTGATTGCTTTCACCTGTGCCCCCTTGGTTTTATACCCGGCTCTCCCCACCGTTTGCTGCCAGATCGTCTCTCCTGTGTCCTCTGTGAACATACCTGTGGATTTTCTATGGGCTTTGGACTCACCTCCTTCCCCTGACATAATACCTGTGCTGACTCTACACATTTTGAGTGATTTTCTGTTGTTTGCCTTTAATTTAAATAAACCTTCATTTACTTTAACACCTTCCCTTGCCATCCCCTCCTTTCGGGTCCTGCTCAAATTAACATACACTAAAAAGTGTGACAGATGGAGTTTGAAGAAGCAGGGTTTTATTAATTCCAGTAACCACTTTTGCTGCAGCATTTTGGATTAATTGCAGGCTCTTTAGTTACTGGGGCATCCTGAAAGTAGGGAATTACAGTCCAACCTAGAAGTAACAAATGCATGGAATAGTTCACTTTGAGACAGGATAGTCCTAATTTTGGCAATGTTCCGTAGGTGGAAGAAGGCTTTTCTAGAGATTTGTTTTATATGTGAGGTAAAGGACAAGTCAGAATCAGAAATAACTCCTCCTTCCTTGCAGTAGTACTGGAGGTCATGTTATGCCATCTAGAGTAATGATGTGATTGTTGAGTGGCCCCTCTGCTCGGAGTTACTGAAGCACAAGTAGAGGACAGAGCATGACTGATCGCCTGCCACCAATATTCAGTTTATACTGATCATAATCTTTATTGTTGGTATTTTTTATGATCTGATCATCATAAAATAATACATCAGTTACATGTACATCTAGCCTCAGTCAGTGGTTTCCTTCTGTTTTGATCTGTCTGCCCACTTGGTCAAAATATAGATGGACACAAACAAAGGCTTGTGGGGGGGAATCAGGCCAAGATTATTCAATGAAATCTATTCTTAGCATACAGGATTGGAAATCAACAAAAGCTGTTATATGTGGTCTCCAGAGCACCAGACTCTACATAGGCACAAAGTGGTGAAGTCTTTGAAATGGCCAGTGGAGGGCAGCAGTACGTTTTTGCTGCGTCTGCCCTAAATCCCAGAAGAAGAAGAAGACTAAGAACGATGGCCATATTATGGGTGATCACGAGCTGAACGCAGCTGACAAGGAATAAAGTCTTTGCAGGTAAACAGCAAAAAACCCACATCGACTCATCGCGAAAGGTATTTATTGAGCGTCCAGATTGCGAAGACGTAAATGGTGCGAGGGTCTACTGAATATACCAGAACATCATGAACCCGGCTTAGCTTGGTCGCTAATATAAGCTAACATTATTTATGAACAGCTTAGGTTGCATTCAAATACCCCGAGTGGCTGGTAACATAACTTTGTATGGTCCCACTGTCTTTCCCGTTTGACATTGTGATTATTTCCAACAAATAAATAACGTATTCCTTCATGTTATGGAATTATAAACATGTGGTTTTGAATTCTATTGACTGTGCTCGTGCATGTGGTCTGTTTTGTAACATTACGCCTTTAAAGCTAAATGACAAACGGCTGTTGTGGCTCCGGGGCCTTGTAGTAATTTAGAACACGAAGGCGTTTCGTGCTGCAATAACAACGTTTTCAGCAGAATGTTAGCAACTACTGAATTTAAACTAGAATTCTCGAAACACCGGCAAATTATATGACCGGGAGGAGAAATGCAGGGTGGATAGAGACTAGGAGCTAGATACGGTCTGCATAAACATCCATGGTGAAATTAATGTCAACTCGTGCGGCCCATAAAGACAAATCATGTCAAACAGAGAACGGATGTGAATACAAATTTGGTCCAAACATTAGTGGATCGAACAAAAGACAGAAATAAGAAATAAAAATGGATTCCATATTTGAAATCTTAACCAATTTTTTGCCTAGAAAAAAAAAATAGTATGCAACGTCTGTATCTAGTTCTGGAAGGATTAATTTTGCGAAATTCAACAGAATATTTCATAATTCATCTTGAAGCTACATAAAGCCGATAAACTTGTTAAATCTGTCAGTTTTTTTCCAACCTGTATCTTTTGTTATGACCCAATAAAAATAGAAATGACAAAAGTATCAATTAGATTGTATGTGTCAATAATGGTTATCTACCTACTGTATTTGTGTTGTTGATGTTTCCATGTGTGTGGTTTTTGGTTGGTGACATTTCTGGATTTGGAGTGCGTGTTCTTTAATGTTAATGATTAATGTTTCCGTGCATGCTTTATTCTCGGGGGCGACAGCATGTGTTGCCTTAAAAAAAAAAACAACTTTAAAGCTTCTGCGTTGATCTCAGTCATTCAGCCAATGCTAGAAAGTTTACATGTAATGTTTTCATTTGAACGGTTTGTCTTCCTGTCAGACCATTGAGACCACTAATATCGCATATCTGTCTGTTGAGTTAGAGATGGTATAAATTCAGCAAATTGAAAATAATTGTGAGTTAAGCATACAACATAGCATTTTGTCATGTTAAAGCCTCATTTCAAAATAGTTTAAATTAATTAGTTTCCTCAGAATTCTACAAACAATAACCCATAATGATGTTTGTTGGAAATCTTTGCAAATTTATAAGAAATAAATAAAATAAATGATGTACATACGTATTTACAGCCTTTGCTTAATACTTTGTTGAAGCACCCTTAGCACCAATTACAGCGTCAAGTCTTTTCAACCGTTGGGTTTGGGGTCACCTTCCAGACTAAGGCCCTTCTTCAGGCACCTTTTACATTTATGGATGATGGAGGCTGTGCACTGTGCTCATTGGGGCCTTCAGTGTTGTAGAACTTTTTCTGTACCCTTCCCCAGATCTGTGCCTCAGTACAATCCTGTCTCAGAGGTCCACAGACAATTCCTTGAATTTCATGGCTTGGTTTGTGCTCTGACATGCACTGTTAACTGTGGGATCTTAAAGCCAAATCAACTGAATTTCCCACTGGTGGACTCCAAATCAAGAAACATCTTAAGGGTGGTCAGTGGAAAAAGGATGCATAACTCAATTTTTGGTGTCATGGCACTTGCTTTTTTATTTTTAATAAATTAGCAAAGATTTCAAACAAACCTCTTTCACGTTGTCAGTATGGGGTGTTCTTTGTAGAATTTTGAGGTAAATTATGAATTTTAAAATTAGATTGTAACATAAAATGTGGGACAAAGTTAAGTGCTGTGAATACTTACTGGATGCACTTTAGATGCTTTTCTACATTAATAAAGTTATATAGCATTAATGTAGCACACATTGTATGTCAGATACTATCTACTTGGAGCAGTTAGAGTAGACTAGTATCCTGTCGCTGACATGACAGTTCAGTAACTCTTGTTAAAGGAAAGCCAACCTTCCAGGGTTGGTTAGAACATATAGACCACAACTTTTATTCTGCGTAGTGTAAACATATCTCAAAAGTACTTTATTTCTTCCTCTCTGCTCTGCTCAGTTCCCCTACATGCTCCAGTTAAATGGCTTTGCTTGACTCTTTACATGCTCTAATGTACTCTACACTGCTTTTCAGGTAGTCGCTGTTATGAAATTGAAATAATTAAAAATATTTAATGTAGTAATCAAACAAATTGTCGCTCCACATTCAAGAGGTTGAGCCTTGCTCAAAATCTAGGCATTGAATTCACCTCTCCGCATTAAACTCTCCACATTAAAAGAAGTCATGAAGCATTTTTCTGTAAAAGAAGAAAAAAAAGTTTAATACTGTAGCTTTATGACAACAATCATGTATGGATTTTACTGGCTTTATGGAAAGAAGTGTACACTAGAAGTCAATGTGGTGTTTTTGTATTTTAAATATATTGCAGAACATGGTAAGTATAGTTTAGAGTTTCTGAGCTAATGTTATCTGCTAAGAATATGCAGGCAAAACTGGATAATCTGATTATGAGATTGTGGGTTGTGTTTTCTTTTTGTGTGTGAACATTTTGACAAGGTCTTAATGCCACGTTTGCACACATGTCCGCTGTGTTGCAATGTTGCTCATGCATTTTAGGGAGGTGTTTAGTCAAAAGCTTAATTATATTATCTATTTTTATTTATTAATTTCAGACGTTGCAGAGATGACATAATTGCCGTTATTGTTTATGCTTCTTTATTGTTTCATTGTTGTTGCATAATGTTGCTTTTGCTTTCCCATCTTGAAAGAAAAGCATGGGGGATGAAATCTAAAAGCTGACCACATTTATGTATGCTCTGACAAAAATTTATAAGGGATGAAATCACAAAACAATTGAGGATGGAGTCAACTTGTTAAAAAGCATGGGAGAAAATGGACTATTACTACTATCTATTTTTGACATGGAAAAACTGAACCTTGTTTATAAGTAATAGTATATTTCTGCTTTCCACCTCACAGCCTCGCTGTGCAAACAGGCAATAACTTGCATCTTGCTCCTACCCTTCATTTGGAGCCCAGTACATCATTCTAAATTTTAACAGCACCAGAGGGGCCGATTTCATACTTGGACCTGTGGCTGGGGCTGCTGCAATGTCAGCTCTCTAACTGGCTCCGTTTAAGACTCACGACAGATTTCTCTTAAACGTTCAGCAGCCGTTACTGTTGGACACCAGTGGCACAACAACAGGTGTGCAGCAGCATTGCCTCCTCATCTAGCCCTCCCGAGTCTTCTTAATAGACAGAAGGAGTCAGCTTTTGGGGTTAGCACACAAACAGCAAAACCTACAGAACCCCACAACCGTAGCAATGTACCACCACCACTCCCAGCAACAGGGACTACAGCCCTTCTCTAATGAGCCCAGGCCTCCTCATCATCAGCCACCTCCAAATCAACATCAGAATCGCCCTCCCTCTGATATGTTGTCACAGGGTATGGGTTTTCAGTTTCCTCGTCCTACTCAACTTCCCGATGAGCTTGAGTCTGCCCTGGCTATTCGGGGTGCCAGGGACATGGACCACCGCCTTATTGACCACATGAACCAGTCAAACCACCACCAGAACCAAAGCTCAGCTTCTGGGATCAGTCAGCATGGGAGTTATGGATCAAATCCAGTACCACACGCCTCAGATCATCCACCTGGCCATCAGCAAGGAGTAGACTGGTCAAACTACCAACCTCCAACTAAACTGTTTGCCAATCTTCCAACTAATTCTAGCCACCAATCACAACAACATCAGGGTCCACAGCAACAGCAGCCCCAGAGGAGCCATGCTGGAGAAAGCATCCCAGGCTGGACGGCCACTGTCAGTGACTCACAGCCGCAACAAGCCAGGCACACCCGTGGTGGTGGTGGGGATGGTCAGGGTTTGTATACACCAGAGAGTGCAGGAAGTATTTTGGCTAGTTTTGGACTTTCAAATGAAGACTTAGAAGTGCTGAGTCACTACCCCGATGATCAGTTAACCCCCGACACTTTGCCATTCATACTGCGTGACATCCAAATCAACAAGTCTGGTAACCAGAAAACTGTGGCTTCCACTTCTTCATCCTCATTGTCACATGGCATCTGTGAACTTTCGCTACCTTCTTCCCAATCTTCACAGGAAGTGCCAAGCCTTCTTACTGTTACGCAAACTGCGGGTAAAGTCATTGACTATGGACATGCCAGTCGGGCAAAGGATGAAAGTAGTAGCAGAGAGACTTTTAAAAGAGAGCCTCTCTCCAGTGAACGGACAGTTAAAATGTATCCAGCCTCATCGTCCTCATCGTCGGCTCCAAAAGTGGATAAAGCTGAAAGGCGACAGGTTCATTTGCAACACGCTGAAACAAGCAAGCACGGAGACCGGGACTATCGGAGGACGAGTGGCAACCATCGTAAAAACAGTCGGTCATCTGACAGAGAATTTCCACCATCATCCAAAAGTCGAAATTTAGACCGAGACTACAGGCGTGACAGAGCGAAACCAAGGCCCCCGTCTGAAAGCGGAAGTGAGGATTCCTCAAGACACTCTCTCTCCTCTTTGTCAAGCTCAAAACCAATCGGCAGCAGCAAGAAGTTTCCTACTCCAACCATGATAAGCGATTTCTCAGCTGTGTCTCCCAAGGTGTATCCCCATACCTGCTCCCTGTGCCACATTCAGTGTGATCAGGAAAAGGTGAGTGTCAACTTGCCCTCGTACCAATGTCCCAGCAGTTTCCTAAAAGAAATTATCTTCTGTAATCCTTCTTCACCAGTTGTCAATACGTGTGAGTTTGATGTCTCTATAAATTCCCATTGCCCCTACAGTTGCTCTAAGTGATGTAGATACAGTTCCATGGCCTAATCTATGGCACTGTGGAAGCCGTAAATAAATGACACATACAATTGTTTAATTAAATTAAAAAATTAATTAAATTAAAAGAAGTAAATACATATTATGCAGCCGTCATTCGAAAATAAACCCTTCTTTTAATTTTAATGTACAATTATCTTTTATTTCAAAATTAAAACTTTTTTATTGCACAGCAGAAGTGCTGCTTCTACATGTGGGATTTTACCACAGATTGATTTATCTATAGTTGTTCCCAAAGTGTTAATTTCACATAGGCAGGCAAACTTGTCATCTTTCACTTTTTTATGTCCAAATAGGTCACTTACGTGAGTTGTGTTAATGCCTTTTAAAGTTTTCACTCTTTCTTCAATGTGGGACGTAACATTATTTCACCCATGTTCCAAAGGGATATGAAAGCATAGGCAAACATGACATGAGAGAGCAATGTAATGCATCATGTGAGGGACTAAGTTGTTAGCAAATCTCAGTGGAAATCAACAGGGCTGTAACAGTGCACCATGGCATGATATTTTGCAAATAGGGCTAGAAAGCTGCTGTCTTTAACAAAACTGAATTTTGACCTAAGATTCTGAAAGATCTGTTATCTACACTAAGTTTTTTTTTTTTTGTATTCTTGTCAAGACATGAACTGTCAGAATCAAAATCTGGCTAAATCATTACACCCCTAAAATTCATTAGGTTCCAGGTTTTCATTGCTGCTGATTGTTGCCGTTTCTGGGTAAAATGTCAACCCAGCCCTAATTACCTGTTGCTCACTAACATTAAATTCATGATGAAAGTTAATGATGGGCCAGAATACTATGTGCTGATGTGGGTTTGTGTGGCCTTTGCAAGTCGGTTCAAAACAGATTAGAAGGCAGAGGCATCGCAATACTTTGAACAACTAAAGTGGACTAAGGAATTCTGTAGTTGTAACAAGAATGAGATGTCTTGTCCTGTGAATTCAAAATTAGTGTATTAGCATTTTTTTTTTCATATCATATGAGTAAACCAAGCACTTTAATATTTAAATTCTGCTGTTTCTGGAAAATAAGGTGCATTAAAGTCAGTAGGTTGTTAATGTGTTCATATGTAATATCCTACAAATTTAATCAAGATTATGTCTTCAGGACCTGTGTGTGTGTGTGTGTGTGTGTAAAATGGGGTGTTACAGCTTTGTCTTTGCAATATGTGCATGCACAATATTCACCTTGCAGGACTTGTTGCCATTTGTATGAAATTGTAAAGTCTAAATTGAAAAGTTATTTGTTTATGCAAACTAGTTGGCAAAGGGTATTAAAACAAAAACAGTCATGTCACATAGATAGAAATATAGAAGGAAGAAGAAAAGAAATATATCACATGTATGTGTTTTTTACAGGTATAATGAATAGCAACTCACCCAAAGTATATTTAAAGAAAATTATATTTCGCAATGATTTGACAGCAGTGCTGGCTGATCATATCATTACTCTAAGCTTGGGAAATAACATCTACCATAACCCTGCTCTTTGACAGACATCACAGCATGCAAATATTTCTATATTTCTTTCTATTATGAAAAATTTGCACCCACTCTTCCTGTAGATACCCATCTCAAGTTTTGTCTTGCATACAAGATATGTTTAAGATGTACCCAGTAATTTTTAGCTATTTTCACATAAGGCAGATGTGGTGGTTATTTCAGAAGGGTCATATTTCTTGAAGTAGTTTATTTTGGATTTTAAGATCTTCTTTGGATTGTTTTGCTTTTGTAGAAGCCAGACCTTTCCCATTTCAGTCTTATGGCTTTGTGAAATCAATTCTTCCCTCTATCTGTAAATGTTTCCCATTGCCGATACATCCCAAAGCAGAACATTTTCACTGTGTAGCCAAAAGGAGAGTTTTAAGGTTCTTACATTTTAAGTTATTAATAGTGCATTTTTATTTTTAAATGGCTCATTTTAAATGAATGCTTGGGGTTGAGATTGAACTTACTTCTGTTCACTTTCAAAATGCACTAAATATTTGTACCCAGTGGTGACCAAAATTTTGCATACAATTATAGCCTTCAACCTGCAAAACCCTTACTTTAATAATGAGTGCTAGTTCAATTTCAATTCAACTTTATTTATATAGCGCCAATTCAAAACAAAATCATCTCAGGGCACTTTACAGAATAAAGTCAACATTATAAAGATGTATAGAGAGAACCCAACAATTCCCCCTGGAGCAAGCCATAGGCAACAGTGGAGAGGAAAAACTCCCTTTAACGGAAGAAACCTCCAGCAGAACCAGGCTCAGGGTGGACGACCATCTAGCTCGACCGGTTGGGGTCAGAGGAAAGGGGAGAGAGAAAAGAAAAGAGCAACAACAAAACATCAGGCAGGTTGGTAGGACCAGTAGCTGCACGCTGGAAGACGCACAGCTTTAAAGCCGGGGGACACCAGCAGAAAGGGACAGAGAGAGGGGGACAGAGGAGGACAAAGACAACTACGGGAGAGAACACACAGAGTTAATGACATACAGTGGTGACAATTGTGGGGTGAGAAGAGAGGAGAGAGGGTCAAGAGGAGGACAGGAGCTCAGTGCATTGAGGGGTGGGTCCCCCAGCAGTCTAAGCCTATAGCAGCATAACTATAACTAACTATATGCTTTATTAAAGAGGAAGGTTTTAAGCCTAGACTTAAAAATAGAGACGGTGTCTGCTTCTCGAATCTGAACTGGGAGCTGGTTCCACAGGAGAGGAGCTTGATAGCTAAAGGCTCTGCCTCCCATTCTACCTTTGGAAATTCTGGGAACCACAAGTAGGCCTGCATTCTGAGAGCGAAGTGGTCTACTGGGATGATATGGTGCTATGAGATCTTCTATATATGATGGAGTCTGACCATTCAGAGCTTTATATGTAAGAAGCAGCGTTTTAAATTCTATTCTAGATTTAATGGGAAGCCAGTGGAGAGAAGCTAGTGAAGGTGAAATATGATCTCTCTTGCTAGTTCCAGTCAGCACTCTTGCTGCAGCATTTTGGATTAATTGCAGGCTCTTTAGGGAGTTACTGGGGCATCCTGAAAGTAGGGAATTACAGTAGTCCAACCTAGAGGTAACAAATGCATGGACCAGTTTTTCGGCATCACTTTGAGACAGTATGCTCCTAATTTTGGCAATGTTCCGTAGGTGGAAGAAGGCTGTTCTAGAGATTTGTTTTATATGTGAGTTAAAGGACAGATCCTGATCAAACATAACTCAAAGGTTCCTTGCAGTAGTACTGGAGGCCACACTTATGCCATCTAGTGTAACAAGATGGTTGGACATCATGTCTCTTGAGATTTTTGTGCCCAAATACTATGACTTCAGTTTTGTCCGAGTATAGAAGTAAAAAATTGTGCTACCATGCTCTAGTTCCCTTTAAAGCCTCGGACCAGATATTTGACCCCTACATTGTGACACTGTGTGAGTTTATGTGCTCTTCTTTAACTCAGCTACAATCTGATTCTTTAGCATATTGTTAAATATTATGTATATAAAGGAGAAACCTGGATATAGTAGAGCTCTGGAAGATGATATCACTCAATCTCAGAGTCTATCAGTCAAATGAAAACACTGCCATTTTGGCAGGAGGGATAACACGAGTGATTATCACAGTATTGTGATAACAACCATAGGAAGAATGGATGATGGTTATCATAAAGGAGTAATTTCATGTATGACATCACACCTTTTGAAACTCATTCCTACAGCAATCCCATGGTCAGTTCTTGATTAAATATGTTATAGCCTACCTCTTCAGACTAGTTAGATAACTTAACATGATTAACAAAACGTGATTATGACATTAGCAGTATGATCGATGGCACTGTTGGTAATAATAAGTAAAGTATAAAAGAATCTGAATGAGTCTAAGGATATGGGAATTGCCCTCGGAGCTTGGATGAGTGTTGTTAAAATGACATTTCAGGTTTAGAAAATATAAAATGTTTAATGTATTGAGTTGGGTAAAATAGCATGTATAACCATGCATTTGGAATTGAACTCTAATGTCTTGTAATCCTTACTACATCCATATATTCATTTTCAATTTATACTAGCGCCATGTACTCCTGTGTACTTGAGCGCATTAACAGAATTAGTCATATGACGCCCGGAGCATCATAATCGGGGATTGAGAAACCTGATTCCCCTGGAGACCACATGTTTCTTTCATATGTATGTAACCAGGACTCTAACCTGGATACACGCTGGACAGTCAGACTAAAACATGAACTACCACTACATGGCCTGTAGAGCTCAACATAACTTTGTTTTCACAGCTGCATATTTAAGAACAAGATCATTGGCTTTCGGCTTGTCCCTTCAGTGGTCGCCACAGCAGAACGTGTTCCACATGTTGATTTGGGATGAGTTTTATATGTCTTTCCTGCCGCTACCCTCCAATTTTAATCGGGCTTGGGACTGGCACCAAGGTAGCCCTTGATGGCTGGATGGGGCCAGACCTGGTGGGGTGGGATTCAGTCTCAAACCATTGAGCCATCAGGCCCCCCCTTGCATATTTATAAAACACTGCTATTTAAATGTACTTTTATTAATTCTTGTCCTTCACTCTTTTCATCAGAACCAACGTTCAGGTTCTGTGATCAGTCAACATAAAAGCTTTGGCTCTGTTTTAATACAACTCGCCTCCAATAATCAGCCTGGCTACCATCAAATATCACATTAAAATTTTCTCGAATGATATTTGACTGATTTCTCCAGCCACAATAATCATGAAATAAATCGATTTAAACTGGCATTTCAAAGGGCTTAAGGTTATGCATTAATGAAAGAGATGTCGGTTCCACTGTGCTTCAGTGTCATATGTGTGTGAATGAGAGAAACCCAAAGGAACCAGGAAGTTATTGGGAGCACAGGTAAAGAAGGTGCCGAACTTTTAAGTATTTGGGGTCAGTGGTCCAGCGAATGGCAGTAAACAGCTGTGCTATAAAACAGCAGTAGGATCAATACATGCGTCTCCAAATTGAGAGGCCATTTGCATTTTGCAACAGTTTACATCTTGCTGTAGCTCTATGTTCCTACTGTAGCTTTATTTACCTAAATAATAGGAGTATGGCAACTGCGTTGATGTAGTTAGTTACAAAAATATGTCAATTTACAAAATGTGCATTGACCCAGCGCAAAGTGGGATAGAAATTAATGGTACAGAAAGATACTGGTACTTGGGGAAAATTTTGGGAGAATAAAGAAATGACCTCAGAGTGTCAGATTTTGTTGTTAAAGGTTAACTAGAGCACGGAAATATAGATATTTGTGTCCTGAAATCACAGGAGATGAATTCTTCAAGACACCACTAATAGTAGTAAATAAGAAAATAAACTTGTGGAGCAGCTTCTCCTCTGAGTCTGAGTGAAGACGGAGCTCAGCCAAGTGCAGAGAGGGAGCTTGGATAAAGTCAAAATTATTCGACTGGAGACTCGTCCTCAAAAGATTTGAGACTCGACTCAGACCTGAGAGTTGGGACTTGGAGTAGGATTTTACTGCAAGTTTAATCATGGTGCACTAACATTATATAAACAACCAACCAGTTATTATTCTTATTCTTTATTTGGTACATTTGCTGTAGATTAGATGGTGCAGAACCATGTTGCTGCCCCTCACTGGTTTTAGTTAATTAGTTTTATTTTAACACAACTGTACATTAGAATAATTAAATTTAGACATTATAATATAATTATATTATAAATTAAGGTTAAAACTGCTTAATTTTCAGCACAGTACCTACGATGAGATTAAATATCCCATATTATCCAATATTTAGTTTTTTAGCAGTTTTAAATAACACAATTTCCATTGTGTCTTGGTTGTTTGCGAGCTAAACATCATGGCTCAACTGTTGACTGGTCGCAGCACGTACATGTCTGTGATTAGAGCAGGACAGGAGTTTTTAGACAGCAGACATTACAGCTATAAACAATGAAATAATGACTTAGAAGAGAGCATTTGAATATTTTTTTTAAAAGCATGTTGTAGACTTGATCCATATGAGTTGTATTTTTTTTTTTATTATATTGTAAAAACTTATTTGTGGGTAAATTGCTGTTGTGGTTGGTGATGTGTGTTGGAATATGACAAAAAGGTTTGCACTGCATTTTTAATATGTAACAGTGGCTAGTGACATATTTTCTTGCACAGCATTATTTCTATTCAGGTCTGCTTGTGACATTATCCTCTCCAATTTGTCATTTGTCTTCAGGATTGGGTTGACCATATTAACACCGTTAACCACACTGCTGCCTGCAGAGACCTACACAACAAGTGAGAAACATTTCGTGTGCTACTGAAGCTTTGCATCTTCAGTTCATTAATATTATTATGTTACAGTTGCATAAGTAGTCTGCAAACTGCCACATGTTTAAGTCATCTGTACCAGTCAATATTCCAAAGTGAACTATACCATGTTTTTTTTTTTAATATATATATATATATATATATATATATATAAAATTTGTCAAGCCTAAACAACACATAGTAAAGACCTGCTGTTAACTAGTTATTGATCAAACATCTACTGAAACAGACTCCTGCCAACTGACCTCAATAATAAACACATATTAGCATTATCACCTTTCTGACAGTTTCAACAGAAAAACTGAGAAATTTTAACCTTGTAAAAGTAGAATTCATGGCAGAGCCACAATATTGGATTGTGTTATACTCAGGTGGTCATAATGTTATGCCTGATCAATGTGTAATTGTATTTGAGCATAATAAATGACATGCTAACAGATATTTGTGTGTTTCTGAAGGTACCCTGAATGGAAACCAAATCTGTCCAGGTCAGTAGACTTTATAATAATCTGTTTTTAGTCATAATCAGCTGTCCTGTTAGCTGGCTAGTTGCAAGCATTTTAAACAACTTTGCTGTGTATATATATATATATATATATACAGCCAATCTGACACACTAAACAGTTGTAGTGAAAAAATAAAATCAATTCTGATGCCTTGTCCGGCCTATACATGATAAGGAAAATGTATTTATAAAACACATTCATGCAACCAGACGTTGAAGCCTAATTTCAGTGAGTAGGATTAGGCTGGTTTGAAAGTGAAGGTATAATAAATGTTTGGAACCTTAATAATAAACTGATGTAAGTAATCTTTTAAATCCTTTGTTTACTAATTGTCATCACAATTGATATGCTTCCTAATTAGTAAACAGAATCCTCAACTCTTAAGCCGCCATTTTGTTTAGGCACCAGAAAGGCCTTTAGTCTAACACCTGTCGCAACTTGCATCAGTGAGGGTGTTTGTAATTTCTTTGCTTATGTCAATGCTGTCTTTAATTCAGTCAGACCAGACAATATGGCAACTGGGGTTTGCGGTATCCCAAGGATCGCTCTCCATCACATTCCAAATCTCGTTCCCACTCTTGTTCTCCACCCCAAAGTCCTCACAACAAACACAGGGGTTGGCCCAACCCCCACAGGGCACATGGGAGGCCTTACTCTCCTCAACGACACCCTCGCCTCCACCACTACACAGGTATTTTAAATAAAAACCGTGAATTTGAAATTACTACTGAATATGTTAATTATGACAAAACATGTACAGTAAATAATAAAAACTAATGAACCGAAATCACTGTTGGTAAAGGGTGAGCTGATATTAACCCCTTTGTGCTTACAGGTGGTTAACCCATAATGACACATCAGCATTTATTAGTTCCTAATATTTCTTATAAAAATATTTATATATTAAAACTACCAGATAGTGTCAGTGTTGTAGCAGTTGGTAGTTTTATCATTTCTTATTTTACCAGTTTTTTCCTCTGTGTTTATTGTAAAACTTGGTGCTGAAGTTAAATGAGAAGTTTACTACATATGCCTACAGCAGCATTCTCAATTTAAAGCCGATGTTATTAATGCACAGTGTTATCAGTAAGTAGCAGAAGGGTATGTATAAACAGTTAAATATCACATTATACATTGGTTACTTAATTTAGTACTGGAGTGCATTATATTAAGAGGTGTCTCCAGTGTGTAAATGTAGAATGGCAGAGCTGCTGTATTGGGTTGCATTATATTGTACAGGTTTCCTTATGAAGCAGTGACTGTATTATAGTATTATCCACACTTGTAAAAACTACTGAAAAGTATAGTTTTTATGGACGTTACACTGTACTTCCCAATCAAAGTTGTTTTGGTTGTTTTACAGATGGTTAAAAAAATGATTCATGTTGAAGACAATACATTTGGTACAGGGTACCGTTTTCTAAAGTCACCTGTTTGCTTTTTTTAAGAACACAGGTTGGAACATCACCACTCTGGCTCACATAGTCCCTCTCACCCGTATCAGACCATCTCATCTGTCAGAGAGCATCGGCCTGACAGGAGGGACAGGGAATCATCAGGTCAGTCCAGTGTTCCCGACACATACAATATAGTATAATTGGCCACTTTTTTTTTCTTTTCTTTTTTGTTTGTGTTGTTTTGTTAACCACTGTAAAGGGCTTTGAGTGCCAATAGGTAGAAAAGCGCTATAAAAGTGCAGACAATTTACAATAATTGCAATTACAATTTGTTTAACCACTGCAACACTGTAAAGGAAAGGGGTGCACTTGATTTATAACAAAACAGAATGCAAAACTAAAAGCACCAAATGTAACTGTGTGAAATAATTGTTTTATCTCAATTATTCTGTTTTTATAATTGTTGGCAGTCATAGTTAGTCACGTAATTAAAATGCCATTGAAAGAGACACCTCTGAACAATAACTGTGCATTAGTTCCAAAACCTCTGAAAACAGAAGTTAGAAAGTTAATATTATCGACAAATCGATAATTCATATTGAACTTCTGAGTCACTATAGAGTCTTGCTACAGTATGTGTAATTTGACTTTAATACACATTTTAAAGTTATGTTAAAAGGGGAAATTTCTTCTGTGTTCACCTTAAAATTTAAGACGCATACAGTGCCAACATTCATTATTTGGTCCAACAGTCAACAACACAAGTGGAAACTTAGACAACCTTTTTTTTTTTGGTATCGTCAAACATAATATGTGGCGGGTGTTGCTCAGTTGGTAAGGCAGTCGTCCACGAACTACAAGGTCAATGGTTCTATTCCTGGTCATTCATGGGTCTGTGTCGAAGTGTCCTTGAGCAAGAAACTGAGCCCCGACTTAGTTGCTCCCTTTGAGTGTTGGCCAGCTGCATAGCTCCTCCAATCTGTGTATGTATGTGAGATGAGTGTGAATGGCTGAATAAGAAGCAGTGTAAAGCGCTTTGAGTACCAATAGGTAGAAAAGCCCAAAAAAGTGCAGACAATTTACATTAGCATCTCTAATAATGTACACAACCAACCCCCCAAATAATGCAGGTTTTCCGAGCACAGTGTAAATAGGCTTTTACTTACTTAACAGCATATATGATATATCTGAAACCTTTAATCACCGTCATGCGTGGAGCCGTCCTCATTGGTGACCGTATTTGATTACAAGCTACAGGTACTACTAAACTGGCAGCGAAAGTGTCAGAAGCCAAAATAAAATGCTACAGTAGTATTACAGGATGTTCTATAGATATTACTGCATAGTTTCTTATTTATAGTGACATCAGAGATGAACACTAACAGCAGTGGATGGTGGCAATAAGAGAGTTGTATCTTAAAGTAAATGTGAGTAATCAGACAATTTCCTTCCTGTGTACCAACGTTTCCACAAAGAGAAAAGGTAGCTAGTTGAAATACCTTTACAAAACTTAGATTACTTTGAAAAGAAAACTGAAACTTGGGTAGCAAACAAAAGCTATACAGCAACCAGTGCAGGAGCATGTGTTCACATATGTCCTATTAGGGTTTTTGTCAACATGTAGATGATTTAAAAACTAAAACTTTACTAAAGCAAACACAACAAGCCACAACATAGCAAGCAGCTAATAAGTTCTTACTTATTGGTTCAGCAGCAAGTACACCTGCTCAGCACTGGTCCAGTTAAATCTTTAAACTCTCAAAGAGTAAAGGTTAGACCGAGAGAGCAAATTGGACTCTCATACTCTCTTCATTGCCCTCTTGCTGCACTTTTCATTGAGTTATGCCCAGAGAACATGTGGTGTATTATGAGAAAACAAAGGTAGCGTCTTACTATGCTATAATAAAGTGTTAGGCACTTTTCATGACACTGTTGTAGGACAAGATGCCAAAGTAACATCTTAGAGTAGCTGGCTATCATGGCACGCTGCCGCGATTGCAGAGATCAACTTTGTGTAAGTCAGTGTGCCATCGAAACATTTCATATGGAAGCTTTAAATAAAAAAAAAACATCATCTGACATCATCTTTTCAAATGCATCTAATTCTAAATACTAAATGAAATTCTACTTTTTGTAAATCTTCCTTGCATAGTTTCTTTATGCTCTCTTGTCATCCTGTGATTCATCAACAGGGGGCTCATTTCACAGCGGTGTGAAGCGTCCACATGAAAATGCCAACCGACACCCATATTCCACCAAATATGGACCACATCAGCCTAACAGCAAAGCTTTTAAGAGTTCCACAAAACCTGGAATCAAGCTGGCAAGAGCCAAGGCCAGTGACACAGTGGGTGATTTTCATTTTAGTTTTGTTCAGCCTTGCTTTACAGTTGCTTAGGTAGATTGTTGGTTCAAACTGGTAACCAAACTTTTACTGTTGGCTTCAAGGATGCCAAGCCTCCACCAGCCAAAAAGAAGAAGAAAGTGGTGACTCAAGCCTCCCAGGATTGGTCTGTGGCAGATCGTCTGGTTTATCTGACAGGGATTCCGAAAGATGCCTCCGAGCAAGAAGTCACAGACTTGGTTGGGTACTTTGGCAAGATCAACAACGTCATTCTCATGCCATGTTCTGAGGAAGAGGGAGACAAGAGTGAAGGACAAAAGGTGCTACAGAGTGCCAAAGGGATGAGGTTCTTTTCTAGACTAGCCTGGAAGTTGGCAGCTCCCAGGTTTCCCTTGACAAAAAAACATGACATTTTTCCATTGGCATTTGGATTAATAGCGAAAATAAGCTCCAAGTTTATAATACTCCATTTTGCTTAACAAGATGGTCTTCACAGACGAACATCACTTTTATGATATTCTATATTCCTATCTATTTTCAACTTTATTTATATAATGCCAGCTCACAACAAAGTCATCTCAATGCACATTACATAATAAAGTGAAGACCATAAAGATATGTAGAGGAAATCCAGAAAATCCCTCTTGAGCAAGCCTATAGGCAACAGCAGAAAGGAAAGACTCCCTTTAACGGAAGAAACCTCCATCAGGCTCAGGGTGGGCAGCCATCTGCCTTGACCGGTTGGGGTGAGTGGAAAGTGGAGAGAGAAAACAAAATATCAGGCAGGTTGGTAGGACCAGTAGCTGCACACTGGAAAACACACGGCTCCAAAGCCAAGGACACCTGCAGAAAGGGACAGAGAGAGACAGAGAGAGGGAGAAATACATCTACAAGAGAAAGAAGACACAAACTTAAGACACAAACATGTCAGGCAGTGGTGATATATAGATGTATAGAGAAAGAAGAGATGAGAGAAGCTCATTACAATACACTGGTATTTACTGATTAATTTTATGTTGTTATGTAGAATAAAATGTGAAAATCTCTGAACCAATGATTCCTCCAGAACTTATTTCTTAGATAAGGTAACCAGAAGATAAAGGAACCAGAGGCGAAAACTTTCTTACTGATTTCTGGCTTTTACTGCTCAATTCTGCAGCGCTCTATTTAAGTGTAATGTAATGGATAATGTTGCATATTGTGTAAAAGTTTTCTTTTGAAAGTGGGTCTTTGAAAGAGCCGTAATTGGAATAATGGTTAATAATAGTTTCTCTGTAATTCCTTAGTCCTAAAAATAGCAGTGGTATTTACAGGGAGACAATGAAGGTTTCTATTTGCACAACACTGTTCCACATCTTCATATTGTCACTCTCCCTTGTTGCAGGCGTCTGTATGCATGGTGAAGGCTGAGGACACTCGAGCTCTCGCTAACGCTACCAACCTCTCCATCAGAGACCAGCAAATCACTGCTTCAGTAGCCAAGGTACCATGTGGAAAATATACACATGTGGATAGTACATAGTGTTAAAATCAATCTATTCTTCGAAAATATGAAGCCACACCACAGAAAAGTCTGAATGCATACGTGCAGTTGGTAGTAGAAAGTGGCCACTTAAACTCAAAACATATTGCAGTTCCTTTTTTTATATTTTAGATTACAGCAAACATTTTATTTCTTCTAGAAACCTGAAGGAGGACATTCTTCTGATGCCAACAGCAGGTTTGTGTCAGTTGTCTTTTTCCTGCACACTCAGTCTGACAGTGACAAACTTGTACTGGCTTCTTTCATATCTTAATTTTTTTACTTCACAGCAAATCCGTTCAAGGACAGGACAAAGGTGCTGCTGGGGAAGACTCTGGTAGGACAACAGAAACTGCTACTTCAGTGCTCAGTATATTGCCTTTAAAACACTCTTTTTATTCTATTTAGATATTTTAACTATGCTTGACCAGCTTGTGATATTATGCTATTACTGGGTTGTAGCTGTGGCGCAGTTGAAAACATAGTGGTTGTAGCTTTGCTTAAATTTTCCCTCTAACTTGTCACTGCAGGAGGGGAAGCTGACCAGAAGACTTCTGAGGAGGTACGTGTGCCATACACACACCTTTGTACAAAATGTAATAAACTCCCCACTGTAAAGATGTACAAATGCTATAGAATCAAATCCTTTCTTGCATTGAGGTCTGTCAAACTGGGTTTCATCATTATTGCTGTAGCTTTTAAATAATCATGCTCAGCAGACTCTCTGCCAATATTCAAAAAACTGCTGCTGCACTTAAAAAAAAAAAAAAACTTCCTTTCTGCTCTTTCTTGCACTTGCATCTCGTGAAATGTAAACACTTTTCTGATAGGACTTTGCTTTGATGTTTTCTCCTTGACTTAGATTTTTGCCTGCTTTGTATGACTAAATGACTAAATGGAAATGTAATGTAAATGTAATCAGTGTTGAAGTATTTTACCTACACTCGAATGTGTCTCCTTCAGAAAGGCTTGGTGTTGATCACAGGACTTCCTGACAGTGGTTGGTCAGAGAGCGACATCATTGAGCTCATCCAGCCCTTTGGAACTCCATCTGACATCATCATGGCAATACAAATTGGAAAGGTTAGTGCACACAGATAATGCTCACACAAGATGCTGATGCAAGTCCTGATACCTTGGGTGTGTGTGTGTGTTTTTATTTTGTTTTTATTTTTGGGGGGTGTTTTTGGTCTAATAGTTCAGGCAACATGTGTTCAATATGGTACAGACGCTAAATGATGAAGTCGGTGTTCTGTCTGTCAAAAAGCCAATAAAACACTCCAACCATGAAGTTTTATCTGTGTACTTTGGAGCCATTATTCACATAGCTGATGTGTGAGGATGACAGTTACCACTGAAAGTATGTTTTTGTTAAAAATGATCAGTGGGTGTGAATACTACATTATATTAAGAGTGTTCTTTATTTTTGTATGTTTAGGTACTTGTATCAGTGCTTGACACTGAGACTGCTCAAGAGATAGTAAAAGTACACACTTTCATGCCTGCGAAGATTAAAGACAAAAAGGTGAAGATGACTCACCTGAAACAGTGTATTGGCCTGAACACACCGGTAGGTTTCTTTCCATTAACCTAAAACTTTAACAGTTCATTGATCTTTTTTCTCATCTGTTGTGTCTAACATTTGAACAGAAAAAATAACTGAAAAACTCTTTATACAGGTGGCACTCTACAATTTATTGATGGGCTCTACAGATCCATTTGTGAGTATGTTTATGAGTATATTTTTTTTGTTCTCCTCCTTACATTTATTTTGTTAAAGTTGCTGTAAATGTGCCAGAGTTTGACAAATTGCAGTTTGTCATTAGTAGTTTCTCGACAGTAATCAGTGTAATTAACATTCAAACCTGGTTAGTTATTGGAGGCCCTGTACGCAGCTGCACCATAGTGAATGCATGACACACAACAGCTCTTTATGCTCAATACAGAGTTGAAGTTTCATAGTTGAGTCTTCATATGCTGTGTTCTCTGCATGCACCCTCATTTCTGGCAGCTGGTGTCTGCTATAATGAGCCTGTAGGGTTTTGCCGCTGCTATGCAGTTTGCTTTCTATAGATTTGGACAAACGAGAATCTTTTAGAATCCTCTTTGCGCCTACAATTCACAGGTACCAGGTGTTGCCAAAGGTCAAGGGGGTGTGAAACTATCCTTTGAATAGTAATGAATGCAAACCAACTTTCATAGTTTGTATTGGAGTAATTTAGCAGCTGTCTGATAAGTGGTTGAATGTTCCTGCGCATCTTGTAGGAGAATTCCACCCCAGTCGGCTGGAGCAGTCTGTTGGTGATCAGCAATGTTCCCAACACTCCTTCTGCATCCTCTGAGGTCCTGAAACTGGTGCGACGATTCGGGACTGTCATTAAGACCCTTGTGCTCAACAATATGGTGAGGGCTGTTTGTCATGTTAATCCCTCATGTCCTGAGCCGCCAATGTCCTCAGTAGAAGGTATTATGTCCTAATTTCCTGTCTCTTTGTGCTCAGGTCATTTGCAAGATGGCAACCGCAACCATGGCCCTTTCGGTCTACAAACGCTTCCAAACATTTCCATGTATCATCCAGAACAGCCCTCTGTTCTTCTCCCGCAAGCCTGACCCCAAAGCCAGTACCCA
The DNA here is from genome assembly GCF_033026475.1 of Channa argus. NCBI lineage: Eukaryota > Metazoa > Chordata > Actinopteri > Anabantiformes > Channidae > Channa > Channa argus. Next base: position 29,950,770 of record NC_090199.1, read on the forward strand.
GACAAAAGTCATCACTGCTTACCTTGATGCACCAGAGGTCATTAACTTTGATTGCACCAATATTTCGGCCTTAGTGGCATATATATTCCTCAATCTGTCAAATGTCTGAATGCATGTCTTTGTTGTGACACCGCTCAATACGTCTTTACATCTGGTCATAGGATACATCTGCAAATGGCAAGGCCGACCCAACGGCAGCATCTGCCGGTGTAGAGGAGAGTGAATTTCAATCGGGGGAGATGGAGATGGATTCTGATGAGAAGATGAAAAGCAAAGAGAAGGTGGTGGATGAAAACAAAGCCTTGGGAGAAAATGAGAGCAAAGATGAGCTTACCAGCATTGTTTCTGACTCTGCCACTGCACCAGAAACTAAACCAGCAAGAGACCTGGAGACAAACAACAATAAAGCATCACTTGTAAAAACTGCCATGAAGAAGTCAGATGAGAACAAGGAAACTGGTGCATCGGAAGAAGGAAATGACAAGAGTCTAGCTGGTGAAGAGACAAAGCCATGTAGCACTGGTGGCAAAGCAGTTTCTGGGGATACAGACATGCCAGCGCTCCCTAAGGTAAAATATTCCAAAAATATCCGTCAGCTGTATATATCCAGACCAAGGCAGGGCAGGCCTAAGCCAAGACCCTAACACCAGACACACAGCAAATACTGTACAAATATGTAGATAGTTTTGATTGGTCTGTTACTGGGGTCTTGACTTGGTCTTGATATACACTAAGGTCTCGTTAAGGTAGTGTCGACTACAAACACTACAGCCAGACTGGTTTTCCTAAGTAGCCATTCTTAACAGATTAATTCCTGTTTCACTAGGTTACTCAAGAAATGGTTAAGGCTCTGCTTGTGGAGTGTCGAACAAGGATTGGCAGCCAACCCAAATACACAGGAACTGTTGGAACTGCTGCAGAACAGCAGGAAACACTAACGGAGAAAGAGCAGAGTAAAGAAGCCCTAGAGAATACAAAGGAGCCAACGAAGAATGACTCAGAGGAGGAGCTGAAGAAACAGGAGAGGGAGAGAAAAGAAAGACAAGCCAGAAAGGAGAAGGAGGTTAAAGAGAGAGAGCGTAGGGAGAAGGAGAAGAGAGCATGGGAGAAGGAGGAGAGAGCTAAGAGAGAGAGGGATGAAAGAACTAGGAAAGAGAGGGAAAGGAAGGAAGAACTACGAAGGGAGTGGGAGAGGAGAGAAAGAGACAGAAGGGAGAGAAAGAGGGCGTATGGTGAAGACTTTTCAGGACCGCGGCCATCTTTCAGGTCTCAGGGAGCAAAGTACAGCTCGTTTAGGGATGAGCACCATCCCAAAATGGTAAGAACACATTGGTAGATTAAAAAGTGTAGAAACATTAAGGTTACATCTCACATCTTTAGTGTTTGCTTTAATTTTTTGTCTTGCTATGTAATCAGGAGGAGGAGGTAGAAGAGGAGGAAGAGTTCCCATTCAACATGGATGACTTTGTGACTGTAGATGAAGTAGGAGACGTGACCGACCTTCCTTCACCTCCTCCCATTGTTTCCACACAAACCACAGATGATGGGGAGGAATCTCCTACATCTGCCCAGGTGGACCCTTCAGGGGTGCGTTTAGCTCATCTTCCACGTAAAAACAATTCTTCACGTAGTTAATTTGGTGTCTGAGGCTTCATTTTTAAATGTAACAACATTACCTGTCTTCTTGCTGTCTGCTTCTAGGACACACCCAGGGAAATTACTGCGGAAATTACTGCAAACACCACAGAGACCCTGGTGAAGTCTGATGAGCCGGTCTCAAAGTCTGAACCCGTGACCCTGGTCCTCACCACTGCATCTGAGACTGAGCTCCCACCTCAGACAGGTAAAACCTCACAGGGATCTAAACGCCCAGTTTCTTAGATATTTTATCTTCAATTCATTTTATCTGAATATTGTCACACTTTGTCTGATTTTAGAAACCACAATAAAAGCCACTGTGGGCTCCAACCCAGACATTGAACAGCTTTCCACGATTGCCCACGCAACGTTAGACAACCCACCTGAAGCTGTCCCTGAGGCCTCCTCAAACACTCCACTAACAGGGGTTGAAACTGCAGATAGTGAGGAAAAGAAGAAAGAGCAGGATGCTGCCAGTCAAAGCCAGGCAATGGAGGAAATGCTGCAGAATGAGGAGGACAAAGACATAGGAGTTCTCGCTGCAGAAACAGGTATTATTATTGAATTAAAACCCTGAGTGGTACCAGCACATTGGTGGTTAAAGAATCCGTTTTGTAACCAGGACCCTTGAATAGGTTTGGAACATTAGGATTTGATACAGGAGAAATTAAACTTCCCTTAAACTTCCCTATATCAAAATATGTCTCTACTTCTAGCTGGAAAATGCCTCCAGATGACATCACTTAGAGAAACCTTCAAGTTCAGATTATGTAATGTTGCTCATACTGTGGAGTTCCAGAGCTCCCCCAGATGACATCATTTGAACATCCTTTGATGAAAAACTCCTCCAGGTGATGTCATCTTAAGGAGTTTTTCAGCTCGAAGCAGAGATAGGGACGTTTAAAAGCAGTATTGAACATTTGCAGTGTTAACTAAAGCCATAGAAAAAAAGTTGAAAATTGGTGAAGTCGCCCTTTAAGTGTACTACAACAAATGAAAATGGTCCAGAGTGCCAGCACTTTTGTCCACCGGATTCAGTGTCTTCATTGACACAGGAGGGAAGCCTGGCTATGTGTCCACGAACCCTTTGGTCCTGGGATGCCTGCCTTACAAACTGAGCCACTGCCGCCCCATGTCTGTGTACATTAAGTTATGGTTTGCCAGTTATCTGCAGTGTGTATGGGGGGGGTCACACTTCATGCTTTTTTGTAATTTCAACACCAACTACTGAGTAAAATCAGGCTGCGTGTTCATTAAAGACAACATTATTTTTCTGCCAGGAAGCACCAAGGAGTCTGAAGACAACGCAATGAAGAGAGAGGAGAGTGTGAAACCGAAGTTACAAGCAGAAACGTCCCTTAGTACTGACTACATCCTTCCTCCCTTTGACCCCAGCAAGCCAGTTGGTAAGACATGTTTGGATTTATTCAATACAACGGCCAGTGTTTTGCTGCCATATTCAGCAGTGATTTGGACGTGTTTATTTTGTGTCCGTGTCCCTGTAGGTATGGAGTTCCTGGTCCCAAAGACGGGTTTCTTCTGTAAAGTGTGTAATCGCTTCTTCAGTGGAAGCAAAGAGGCCGAGATGAACCACTGCAAAACTGTCAAACACTACGAGAACCTACAGGTACACAACAAACACCCTCCATGTTAAGACTGAAGGCTGTTGCTTTTCACTAGTTGCTCAGGTATACGTCCACACATTTGTTTAATTTAGGTTCCTCATTCATTCTCTTCTAGAAACATTTGCAGAGCATGAAGACTGAAAGTGCCAAAGCTGACTCCTGCTAAATGTGGCTATAATCCTTTGGACTGATGTCATTCCCCTACTTTTGTATTGTCTCGACATTTCTAAATAAAGGTCCAGATTCTCATGTTGATGTAGATTAGTGTCATAGCCTGTCTCTGTTTAAATATGTGCTATACTTTTGTTGCACACTAAAGAGAAACCAGTAGAAACTGTACAGCTGTTTTAGGAGCCCAGCCTACTCAATAAAATGTCTCTACTACATTGTCATGTCTCCTTTACTTTTTTGCTGTAAAATCCACTTCAGTCTATTGGCAATTTTATTTTTTAGCAAGTGTTGGTTTCCTGTTTTTGGATGGATTGGGTTATACTGCATGTTTACAGAACAGGGAGTAATTTGTCCGATGTTCTCAAACCATCGCCATCACTATAACAGTACATCAATTTACATTGTTGAACCAGCATTTCCTCCTTTTACCCCCTTTACTCATAGAGCTGTCTGCATGTTGGAGTCTATCCACTAAAGTCTATTCACTCTTTATTCCCTTGCTCCCTTGCGTCACCATTTATTAATTTTTTTTATACCGATACATCAGAGGGACAGCTCATGTTAGATGTGTTGGAGATAAAGTCAGAGAGGACAGATTGAGGTGGTTTGGACATGTTCAGAGGAGAAACTGTGAATATATCGGTAGAAGGATGCTGAGGTTGGAGCTGCCAGGCAGGAGGTCTAGAGGAAGAACAAAGAGGAGATTTATGGATGTAGTGAGGGAGGACAAGAAGTTAGTTGGTGTGAGTGAAGAGGATGCAGAGGACAGAGTTAGATGGAGGCACATGATTCGCTGTGGTGACTCCTGAAAGGGAACAGCCCAAAGGAAAAGAAGAAGACATGCTTTATTATGCTGAATGTAAATGGTAAATGGTAAATGTTGTGCACTTATATAGCACTTTTCTACCTATTGGCACTCAAAGCGCTTTACACTGCTGCCTATTCAACCATTCACACTCACACACACCGATGGGGGAGCTGCTATGCAGCTGGCCAACACTCACCGGGAGCAACTAAGTTGGGGTTCAGTGTCTTGCTCAAGGACACTTTGACATGTGACAGAAGAAGCCGAGGATTGAACCAACAACTGTGAGATTGGTGGACGACCACTTGTGTCCTTATTGAAATTTCGTTGTCCACAGAGAGAGAGAGAGAGACACTGTGGAAACAATAAGATGTATGGAAACAAAATATATATATTTTGTAATTATGGGTTATTTCTAAGGTTAACTACATTTTGTCAGAGCACTTTTTACTTTAGTGTTGGCACCTTGATCACCGTTACTTTCTACGACTCACACCAGAGCAGACAAAGCATGTGGCAAATTTACCATGTCTCATTCTCCCTTGTCCCTGAATATACCTGACATTAATCTCTGATGAAAATACTCAATAAACAAATGTTAAGCTATAATGTGCAGATGTGTTGTGCTCATAAACCACTTAATGTTAGATGCAAACTATGCAAACTATTTGCATGATATATAATCTCTCATAATTTGGGAATTGAGTTGTGCGCTGAGGCAGCTGGGGTCAGGTGGAGACAGAAATTAAAAACTGTTGTTGTTTTGATATGTAAGTTGTATCTTTTTATTTTATTTTTAACCTACACTGCACATTACCAGGTTTTGGCTCTGTTCGGCAATTCAGTGACGATCAGTCCAGCAACTTCCCCCCCCAGCAGCAGACGACGTTCTATTCAGGAATTAAAGCTACAAAATGCAACTCAAATTCTCACCAGCGTGAAGCTCAATATTACAAGCTCTGCTCTCACTATCCATTAGACTCTGCACAGCCCTATAAGTATTAGTTAAATTATAATACAAAAGTAGCTTCAATTTAAAGTTTGATGCTTGCAACACACTCAAAAAAAAGCTGCGCCCAATGCCTTTAAATGATACAACAGATGCACCTTTCTGGAGGATTTCAAAATGAGCATGTTAACCCGTAACCGATGAGGGTATTAAACTTGGCTATAAAGGAGCATCCACAAATGGATATGGGTCATGGCTCAGCACTTTGTTGCCAAAAGTCCTAAAAAAAATGATCAATCAATTCAATGTAAAAATTCCCAATGCACAAGATTGCATGGTTTACAGTTATTTTTGTCTTTATAGTTTCATTTGAGTGCACATTTGCTGTTTTAACATATAACAATTAGTATCTGTTTATTATAGTGCAGAAACTTAGATTAACTGAAATAACAAGTACTTTAACATAACATCCTCATTTTGTACTTTTGTCGTTATAACGCAGATTCTACTTTAAAAACACACTTTCAGTTTAGCAATGAGTGTGTCCAGAATGTTGCTAAGTTCTATAAGTAGATGATAAAAAGCAATAGATATTTATCCAGGAAGCCTAGATGTCCAACTGTCCCATCTGCTTAAAACTCAGTATGGTTGAGTTTCCTGAGATTTTCAGTTTCTACCTGCCTAAACTGTTAAAGGTAAATGTTCTGCACTTACATAGCACTTTTCTACCTATTGGCACTCAAAGCACTTTACACTGCTTCTTATTCACCCATTCACACTCAAAATAACACACACACTCACACACCGATGGGGGAGCTGCTATGCAGCTGGCCAACACTCACCGGGAGCAACTAAGTTGGGGTTCAGTGTCTTGCTCAAGGACACTTCGACAGGTGACTGGAGGAGCCGGGGATTGAACCAACAACTGCGAGATTGGTGGAATGTCCTGCGCCACAGTCGCCCACAAGACGCCTAAGTCAACTTTAAACAAAGGATCTAATAATTCATGAAGCAGTTGCCTATATGTTACACATCAGGTTGAAAACCATCCAAAGTTTTAAGTCCTTTTCCTCAGTTAACAGACACACTTTGCTAGTGCGTAGTGGCTGCATAACCTCACCTGCCTCAAACTAGCTGCACCTGGCTGATTTACATTCAGACCTAACCTACTTTAGCGACTGGTCTTGGATGGATTAGCTACTATTAACTAATCATACTAGGCCACAAGCTCTAGAAACTTATTTTTCTGTAGGAAATGTTAATTATTGCCAACATTACCCATCAACCCTGATCTTTATTTCTCCATATTTCCTCTTTATTTCATCTTAATTTTTTGTCTTTTTTAATTTATTTCCCAGTTATGGTATTGGAAATCATAGTATTGTATTTTGGATACAGACTTAATTTTTGAAAGTTTGGAAAGTTTTAAAAGTTCATGACTGTGGCTGTGACACCACCATCTTACGCCATCATCTTATCTCCTTATCTTATCTGGGCAAGCTCGGTAGATAATGGCATTTCAACCAAAGAATGACTTTTGCTTGTTTCCTTTAAACCTAAAATATAACCCAAAAAGGCCAATTCTAAAACAAACGACATAGTGCATGTGAGCAATCTGAAACCCAGGAGTCCCTTTTATTTTAGACAACAATGTCCACATCAGGGAAAAAGAAGACTGTTGGTTTGAAAGAGGTGTGAAGGAGGCTATATCCAACAGAAGGGGTCCTCGCCACACAGGGGAGGTGGTTTATACAGTAAGACAAGATCTATTGTCATTGTACATGTACAATGAAATTCTGTTGGAGCACCGCCTGATGCCACATACACACAAGTTATCTACACAAAAGGAAAAAATGAATACATAAAATAAAAATAAAACAATTGCAGATACTATTTACATGGCTACTAGTCGTTGCCGGTGTACAATATATTGCTAAGGAAATGATTCAGTGATATTGCACAGGGTGTATGTCATAAAAGGTATATGTTGCTCAAGCATATATTGTATATAAAGCTGAATATTAATTGCACATATTTCCTGGTGTGTGTGTGTGTGTGGGAGGTTGTAACTCTAGTGTTCAGGAGTGCAACAGCTTTATGGTAGGAGCTCTTTTTCAGGCTTTTTGTGCATGAATGAAGTGTCCAGCAATGTTTGCCAGATGGTAGCAGGATGAACATCTCGTGACTCAGGTGTGAGGGGTCACTAATGATGGTCGTGGCCTTCCGAGTGCAGCAGGTTCTGAAGAGGTGATCTAAGCTGCGCAGATGGGAGCCGGTGACCTTCTGCAATCGATTAGCTGTTTTCTACGATACAGCCAGAATAACATACTGTGATGCAGTAGCTGACAGACTCAATCACTGACCTGTAAAAGGTCACAGGCAGTAGTTGTGGGAGTCGTGCTTTGTTTAACAGCCCCAGGAAGTGGAGCCTCTGAAGCCCTTTTTTGGTCGTCGCTAATGTATTACCAGTCCAGTTCACGTTCCGGCTGATGACCACTCCGAGGTATGTTTAGACCCTCCACCTCCTCACCATTGATGTAAATTGGATTATAAATATGAGGATTCAGCTTCCTGGAGTCTAGTATCATTTCCTTTGTCTTGGTTGCATTGAGGATCAGGTTGTTGTCCCAGCTCCAGCTCACCAAGTTCTCCACTTCTGCTCTGTAGGCTGACTCATTGTTATTGGTGATCCTGCCTACAAAGATGGTGTCTTCCGCAAACCTAAAGGTGTTCGTCCTATGTGAGGGTTTGCAGTCAAATGTTTAGAGGGAGAAGAGGCCCTGTGAACATCCCGTGTTCAGTGTGATGGCGGAGAATTGCTTCCCCAAAAGCACAATCTGTGGTCTGCCAGTGAAGAAGCCAAACACCCAGCTGCACAGGTGTGTCGAGGCCCACGTGGTTCAGTTTACTTAACAGGATTTATGGGGGCAGTTGAAGGCTTTTTAATCAACACTTTTTTAAAAACACATAACTAAATGTGGGGGAACAGAATCTCCACAAACTCCACAGAGTTTAGAAAATTGCCACACCAAGCCAGCTAGTTAGATCTGATGAAGCCATTTAATCAAAGACTAACTATCTTCAACAAATCCAAGCATCTCCAGTTGCATCCTGACAGCACCTTTGGGATTAACCATGATCTGCATGACCGAGGATCTTCAAAGACACTACACAACACTAAAACACAATGTACAGATCACGAATTTAAGTCCTGATTTGATTTGCACCTGTGTTATTGGAGCTTGTCAATAAAAAATTGAAATGATTTGCATGTCATGTGATCCTTTGTCACAGTGAGTGTGAGCTGATAAATGTGCTCAGGTGTGCAGATGGTCAGAGTGTGTGGATGATGCCGACAGAAAACAAAGACTGAGACACAGGTGAGTTGGCATCAGTGCAAGAATTTCTCCGCAAAGCTTACAATCGATGAGAAGAACATTTCAACCTTCACATCCTACTTTAACGTTTTACCAGTGGATTCTGAAAAGGTCAGAATGAATGTGCTGAAATATTTACATACCATTTATGCATCAGGAAAAATATGGCTGAACCTTCTTAATTTTCAACGATGTATTTTAAAAAACTCTGAGTAATTCCACAGCTTTCCGTGAACAGATCTGTGCCGACCTCCCTTCACAACGTTACAATGAACCTCTCCCTGAATTCCAGCTTGCCCATCCCCACCTGCGGAGACTACTCTCCCGTGTATCTGTCCTCACGAACCGCTGCCTACACCATCAATGTGGTGCTCGGACTCCCCATCAACTGCTACATAATGAGGCGGATTGTGACGGGAGCAGTGGAGATGACCCCCTCTGAGTTCTTTACTGCCAACTTGGTTGTATCAGAGCTTCTCGCCTGTTTGGGATGTGTGTTTAACATACTGTTCAGTATAACCAATAGTTTGTGGATGATTGATTTGTGCATATTTTTTGATTCTTTCTTATACTTTTCCCGGCCTCTGTTTCTGACTTTAATGAGTGTGGAGCGCTACCTGGCAGTTCTTCAGCCTGTGGTTTTCCTCAGGTGGAAGCCCCTGAGGTACAGGCTGACCTCATGTAGTGTTGTCTGGCTGCTTGATTGTCTTTTTTCCATTAGTTATTTGTTAGGCATCACAACAGATTTCGTGTATTATGGCATTGCGACCTTTAACATTTTGATAATTTTGGCGATGTTGTTCTGCTGTGTGTCCGTGCTCAGAGCTCTGACGTGGTCAGGACCAGGAGGCCGACACAGGCAGAAAGTGAGTGGTGTGAAAAACAAGAAGAAGAGAAAGGCTTTTAATGTCACCTTGATAAACACATCAGTGCCTCTCAGCTATACCATATATACTGTAATGACACCATTTTATAGTGCTTTCAAATACAAGGAGTGTTTCATTTTTCTGTCTATTATATCATCACTAAATGTTTTGGTTGGCTTTATTCATCCTTTGCACTACCTGAAGAGATTAAGGAAGCTACCCTGCATGAAAATAGAATGAGGTAACTTGCATTCTTGTACTGCAGACATGGTCTCATGTTTGTTGTAATTCTCGAATAAATGATTTCTTCTCGACTTGAGCTTGTTTAAACAAGAAGTACAGTGCAGCACATACAGTACATAGAGTATCAGTTCAAATTGTCCTGACGACAGCTTTTACCTTTTACATTTACAAGCTCCAAGACAAACACCAATCAGCCACAGCGTTACCACTGCTGGTTTTAATAACAGCATGGGGTCTGAGCAGTCTGAGAGAGGGTAGAAGTACACAAACTCAAAAGTGCAAGTACTGGCCATTAAAAATAAAAGTACTCCACTAAAAAACTATGTATTTTAAACATAACTGATTATAGTAATTATGTCAAAACTTGAACAGTAGTTAATTAATAAAAAAGGTCATTTTGGTAAAAGTGGAGCTGATTTCAACCACTTTATGCTGACATATGGTTTACACATAATGATACAATGATACATTGTTTATTAGTTCGTCATGTTTTTGAAAAAAGCATCCATCCATTAACTGTAACCGGTTATCCTGTTCAGGGTCGTGGGGGGACTGGAGCCTAACCAAGCTGTCATTTTGTGAGAGGCGTAGTCCACCCTGGACAGGTCTTTAGTCTGTCTCAGGACCAACACATGTCTTTGGACTGTGGGAGGAAGTACCCAGAGGGAAACTCCACCACCATGCTGCCCTATGAAAACCATATCATATGTTGATATTAAAACTGCAAGGTGGTATAAATGTTGTAGCTGATCACTGTATATACTGATGGTTGAGTCTCCTACTGTCATAACACTGACACACATGCATTTTATCTCTGTCTGCAAAGAATGTGGGAACTCCAGCCTTCACAACCATCATTACGGAGGTACAGACATTACAAACATGACTCAGACAGCCTAAGGTCTTTGGCAAGATTCCTGGTGACTCAAACAATGGCAGTCAAATATATGTAAGATACACATATATCACCTGTGAGTCCAAAGCTAAAGACACGGGCTGAAAAAAGGCAAAACACAACCAAACAGAGAAAAGTGCTTTTCATCATTTGGTTGTGTTTCTTAATGCTGTGCCTTTGTTTTCAAAGTGACGAATTGGTTTTTGTATATTTGCTTGTATTTTCTCAAAGTGCAGTTTTTGGAGCTCTCAGAGCCATATCTTCATATGCGCATATGATGCAGATGTTTCTTCTTCCCGGTGGCTGCCTTGGAAACTATGGAGGGTGGGGTTGGGGCTGGTGGTCACATAAACAATTGGTTGAGACCCTTTAGAATCAGATGCTTTTCTACAACTTTCCTCTTGTAACATGACATCACATCTTTATCCTACAGCAACATTTTCACTGTATGACAAGAGTGAAACATGAGCTGTCGATAAAACATCAAGATGGAATATAGGTCAGAATGCACAGCATTAATGAACCACAGTAACTCAGTGACTCCCACAGGTGAAATGCTGATTTATAACCAGTGAGTCTGATTTTTACATCAGACTCACTGGTTATAAATCAGCATTTCACATATGTGGTTATGTTGTAGCTTTGGTCACTTGCACCTGATGTATTGATGCAAATGACTGCACATATTCATACTGTGCTCTGCCACCACTGCAGAGTTAACTTTTTTTGATAAAATCCTCAACAGAGTAACATTACTTCAGAAGCAGATGGACCTCGACACAGAAAAACTAGGAGATCACTTTGCTCTGATTTATCTGAGAAAACCTACAGAATCATGTTAGTCCCTCCGTCTATGGGTCAGGTGTAAAAACACACAGATAGGCAAAGTGAACTTTAAGGTCAGGAAACAGTTGGAGTCCTGGTCGTTTTAAACACATATGAGCACAAACTACATGTGAGGATAAAACATATTTTTATCTAAACAACTAAGTGGTGGCAATACAGAGGAAACTTTGCTGTTTGAGTGGTCACCATTTCCTGTGGGTCCCCATGCTCCTGAGCACCTAGGGAATCAGAGCCTATGATAATGGTTAAAAAAAAATTGTAATTGAAATGGAGAAGCTATTCATAGATAACCCGTAGTTCAGTTGAGCTGAGGATGGGTATAGGGTGGCGAGCAGCATAATCATCATCATCACACATGTACCGGTTTCTGCGCCATCTTGCTCTAATGTGCGAGCATTGGGTGATTCTTACATCTTCTCTTACATCGGGATAGAGGAACAGAATTTGCCTGGTCCTGTACTATTCAGTGTGCATCCTTAAGTGCGACTACTTGCTGGATGAGGCTCACACTTAAACCAATCACGTACATGGTGTTTCTGATCAGTTTGACGTTTAACATCAGCTCTTTTTTCAAAACCAAGAACAAGGCCAAGTGACTCCAACTGACAGTTAATAGAAAAAAATGTAGTTTGATAAAGTAGGTTGTGTGCAGCCTGTGCTTTTTCTCATTTTCACACTAAACTAAAACAGATAACATGTTGCGTGTAAAGAATGTAGACAGTTTATTATTTTCCTGTTTCACTTTGAAAGTTCAGTTCAAGAAAATCCTGTGGCCCCTCCTCCTTTTTACACAGGGACACGCCACAAAAACAATGAGAAGTTGTGGGATTTTTCATAAAACGTTGGGAACAATGAGTGAGACACAATTGTCAAGCTGAACCTGTAAGTCATTTTGTCATTTTAGGCTTATCTACTGTCCTGATCAGGGAGGAGTGTGAGCATGCTGGAGAAGTGGGGGCAGAGGTAGAGATTGTTTGTCAAGGCATACCTGCACCTGTTGAGCAGGTTGGATTGGATAGACCTTATGAGGGAGGGGTCTACAGCACAATGACAGAGAGATGGAAGGAAGGGGGGAAGGAATGCAGACATACAGAATAACAGGAGGAGGACAGACTGTTTAGAGGGACAGTTTTAGTCAGCACTGACGTCTTGGACACAGGTCTTAAACAGTATTGCCATAGAAATCATAGGAATCACTTCAGTCCATAGACAGGTAAGACAACTCTTAACGGTTTCTGCTTAATAGACTAAACGGCAGTTTGTGCTAAGTTTGCAATTATTTCACACCATTACATGCAATCCAACAGTAAGTAGATGAGGTAACAGTTGGTACTAAATGTACTTGAGTAGTGGTACTTTTTGGTTTGTGATTGTAAATACAAGGAAATACAGTTAAAAGATTCTGGTTGACCACAGTTTTTGCTGTGTGTCCAGTGAAGCCACATTAGTTTGCTCACGGTTTTACCATTATGAGCAATGTGACTGTGAGTAGTGTGTGAAAGTATGTGAAAAGTAAATGTTAAACAAATATTAAGACTTTAGGTGTTGGTGCATGAGTAGAGATAAGTACTTTCAGTTATAGTTTAGAGATCACAAGTCACATTGATTATGAACCTATCTGTTGTTGGACAAGTGGGAGTGACGTAAATGTAACAAGAGAACAAGAGATAATGGCAGAAAAGAGAGGAGCAATCAACATGTGGCCAAATATTCTGTCTACAGCAAACAGATACATTAACATCGAATTTAAACTAAATTCTTGTACTGTATGAATAAAGATTTGTTGGCAGATGGTACCTATTATTTTTACCTTTTTCTATTATGAAGTGTCTTTATTTAACCAAAGTTCCAACAGGTCATTATAGCAATGCTCTTTATTAGAATACAACTTCACAAACGCATTAAATTTATACAAAGTAATAAAAAAAACACAAAAATGTGGATCAGGGATAAACTTTGTGAAAGGGCTGTCGGCTAAACTAATTGCTTTTTCAGAAGGGGAACTAGCTGAACAGGCTAACAAAGACTGCACTGAAGATCAGTGGAAAAGATTATTTTGTGATGAATTGAAGTTACAAAATTTGCAATCATGCACAATATGTGGGACGAGTTAGTGAGAGGTAGAAGAATGAGTGCTTGTAGGCTTTGGTGAAACATGGTGGAGGGTGCATCATGCTTTGAGAGAGCCTCCCCAAAAGAATTCAGATCTGCAAAGAGAGGTCACACTAAATAAATACACTGGCCTCTGGTATTTTGTTCTGATAAAACATTGTTGACTTTTTAATAACTTGTATGTGTTTATTGTGTTTTCTATTTATAACTTAATAAAGGGACCTAAAAATACATCCAGATTGGAACTGTCACTTTGCTACAACAGCGAGGCTAAAAGACCTTCGCACAACACTGTAGGTAGAAGGATGAAATTATTACTCAAATCTACTGTCTCCGTCTGCTCTGTTGGTTCTTTTCACTATACTTTGTCCAAACTTTCCAGCAGCTCCCATAATGTTCCAGACAGTGAAGGTTCTAAGGGGCTGGACAAGGGGCCGTGGCTAAATTCTGACCTTTGAATGTTACTTAAGAATCATGACATAGAGCAGCTCCTCACAGCATTTACACTAACTACTACATTTTAAATCTTTTTTAAAAATCATTTAAATAATTGGTGAATAACGAAAAGCTCCTAAAATTGTACTGGTAAAAGGCAAAACCAGAGCTTTGTAGGGGTAGGGTGGGTTATTGGCGTTTGGGTATTTGCCTCCCCTTAATCAGTTCTGGCATAATATGTTGACTTCCTAGTGCTATTGCTCATATTATGAGACCACTATGAATGAAATTTCAGACACTGGCTCATGTGATTCCCACAGTCTAAATACAAACATACAATCAACAGTATGTCATTTCTTCTCTATTCCAGTTATGATTCCCGTGCTCAGGTAGTTTACTGTATTAGTAACCCTTAGTGATGACTCACCAGTGGGGAACTTGTGGAACCTGTCCTGCAGCTGTATGTGTTTTCAAGCTGCGTGTTATAAGAGTCCCAGGAACGAAATGTCTCTCTCAGCATGTGGGCTGTTTTTCATTTCTACCATCTATAGAGGACGGGTTACATTTAGAAAGAGCACCAGGGAATGTTTGGGAATAGTTTTAAGGTGTGTGTGTCTGTGTGTGTGTGTGTGTGTGTGTGTGTGTGTGTGTGTGTGTGTGTGTGTGTGTTGGTGTATACGATACCTGCTCATCCTGCAGGTGGAGAACTCTAGCCAACTGGCTACAGGGTGGATCAGGTTAGATCTTGTACAGATCACCCCGGTCATACAAAAAAACACATATTCATGTTCACTTTCACACTTGCAGGCAATTTAGAGCCACAAATGATAGTAAAACTACATGTAGTTTGGACTGTGGAAGGAAACGGGAGTATTGCTTATGTCATGCTTCAATGAAGCAGTATTGTAGATGCTAAATAAACAGTGGAGAGTCATTTTTTTGGTGGAATTGAAAGTTTATTTAAACTTGGTTTGGCTATGAGTGAAGAGGTACCACAGCATAACTGGTCTGATAATTCTTATGATATTTACAGTGTATGTGTGCAGTGGATAATGCAAGATGTTAAGCACTATTGCTTAGAGCCCGTGTTTAGAGAGAGAATTGAGGCTGTTGGTCATAAATTCCATGTTCCGGTTGAAGAGGAATGTGTTGATGTCCATCTGTCTATGCCGAGAGGGACCCTTGGTGTTAAATGTGGAACTAAAAAAAATAACTGAAATTCTGATGTTTCATTTGTGACTGTCAAGGTGGGTCAGATTTGAACTGCTGGGGTAGTAACAAAGCGATGGTGGGAGGCAGGCAGGATTTTAGAAGAACCAGTAACAGTGTCCTGAAATACGACAATGTTAATGATGGGGGTGTGGAATTCGTTAAGCGCAGTGGAGTGCTTTAGGACAGGCACATGGGTGACTGTCTCTCCTGCCATGAAGAACCTGCAAAGGAACCTGCGATCTGGGCTAGAAGTCTTTATCCTACTCTGAATTGAACAGTTGTCAAAAGTAGACAGCTTGGGCTCTTTGTTTCCACAAACTGTGGAACTACTTCTGTTCTCCTAAGTGAACACAGAAGTAAATGAGCTCATCCAGCACATTCCCACTTTCAGACCAGTCCCCTTGCGTTTCATGCTGATGCTTAAGGTACGAATTCACATTGGTTATTGATGCTTGGAGCTCAAAGCAATATAAAGTGAAAATGTCTCATAGGGAGGTGGACAGGGTGATGGATGGTAAACCAGGACACAGGACTTTTCCAGAGGAGGCTGGGGTTTGACTCTAATGCTTTCATGATAATCGTAACACAATGTGGTGCACGTGGATTTGCAGTAAACAGTTTGCAGCAACTTGTTTTTATGTAATATATCTTGTGTAAACTTGTCCAGAATTCTTTGTGCCTACATCAAACCTTTGTTGTTTCTAAATGTAATCTTATCCTGAAGTTTTTTTTCCCTGACACCAATGCAGTTTTTGTGTGTATATAAACTTGTTCCTGTGGCATCAAAAGGTGACACTGCAGTGTCAAATACCGATGCCAACTGGTACCTGTCACATCAATATCATATGCCAATGGATGTACAAACGGCGACTGTGGTGCAGGAAGGTAGAGCGGTTGTCCACCAATCTCACAGTTGTTGGTTCAATCCCAGGCTCCTCTGGTCACATGTTGAAGTGTCCTTGAGCAAGACACTGAACCCCAACTTAGTTGAGTTGGTGAGTGTTGGCCAGCTGCATAGCAGCTCCCCCATCGGTGTATGAATGTGTGTGTGATTGTGAGTGTGAATGGGTGAATAAGAAGCAGTGTAAAGTGCTTTGAGGGCCAATAGGTAGAAAAGCTCTATATAAGTGCAGAACATTTACCATTTACAATCTGACACCTTAGAAAGTGTCAATATCTGAGGCTGTCAGATGAGCAGGTGTTGGCTGGACTGGGGTAGAGTTTATAAAAACTGTGTTTTTCTGACCTCACTCTATTTTATGCTTGTACTTACAAAATCACAAGGAGAGATTCACATAAAATGACTTGGGACATTTGCATGGGACAAACTAACCTGTCCTCAACAGAGTGCTGTCTACAGGGAACTGTCTAATGAACATGGGCAGCTGGTATTTTCCACCCATATTCTTTAAAGGCCTTTTATTTTTACCCTTTCCTTGGGAGCCACATCCCCCCTTTTCTTCTTCATGTATTTTTAATAGTTTTTGGAAATCAGTTTTGGACAACAATAAAGCTCCCTGAGCCAGATGAATATCAGTACTTTTTATTTAATTGCTTGACAGTAAGAATTACCAGAGTTAACCTTTAACTCTGGTTTAGCCGAGTAACTGTTAGAAAAATAATTGTGAATGACTTGCAGTTTTTGCAGTTGCCACGTATAACATGTTATTAGTGACCCCATGGACAATAGACTGGGTCTAAATCTTCCAACCAAGCCAGAATTTCCTGATCTTGTGAAAGTACTGATTTGTACTGGTTCAGTGAGTGTGTTGAAGCGGGTGTGTCTCCGAGCATCCGACAAACACTCTACATCACCTGCTGACAAGCCGAGGAGTGACTGATACTCAAAGGACATCCACTTGTTTGTAATGTCTTTCACAAATATCTGCCTGTAGTTAACAGGATGTTAAGAAGTCCTGCATGGCTTATGTCACTCTGGAAGTCAGAAAACCAGACATTTTAGCAGACATTTGCCCTGTTGTCAAAAATGATGTGTAGGTGGGGGCATATTGTTTCATGTACCTGTGAGACAATGAAATACAATCTGGAAATTCAAGATGGACTCATTTTAATGACTGTGAAGGACATATGTTCACATGTACAGTAAACAAGCTGCTTGAATGTGGCCTGAGACTGGGTGACATCTCAAAACCCTTCAGTTTAGGGAACTTAACCAAAAAATCTCAGTGAAAATGTCTCTTACTCTCTGTGTTGTAGTCATAAACTTATGAACCTATGAAAAGTGTTGACTGAACAGAGAATTCAGCTGTTTTTATGACAGAGTGAAAAAAGATCTCTACAAAGCTAAAGAATTCTAAATAAATAAATTTATTTATCAGTTTTTAAAGATTGCAAAACTATTCACCCCCCTGTACAGTGATTTCCAAATCACTGTACATCTCTTGGAGTTTAGTAAATATATTATTATGAAATAAAAAGAATAAGGAACAACTAGAGCTGGTTCTCAAAAACTAAGTGAGTTTACAAGAAGGAGACTAGTGAGGAAGCCACCAAGACACCAAGATTCTTCTGAAGGAGTTACAAGCTTCTGCTGATTAATGTGGTTCCACTTCAGTTATCCACTACACACTGGGTTAGATGGTTGAAGTGCAAGGAGCTTGGTTGCCCTGGTGACCTAGGGTCAAGAACTATGGGCAGAGAAAGAGCATTAGGAATCACTAGACCTGTCTCAAGCTGATCCCAAGGATCACAATTGGCTAAATTAAAGATGAATACGTTCGAATGATTCTTTACTTTTATTCTACAGCATTTCTTAGTTTCTCTCTCTCCTCTGCTCTCTCACACACTCACATACACACACACACAAAAACACACACACAACACTGCAGCAGACTAATCTTTAGGTAAATGTAAGTATAGACTCAGACTCAGTATCAGTGTTTACCAGCCTTATAGGACTTGGGCATTGGGACATCTCTAATCCTCATCGTAACACACACACTAAAACGTCCACCTTTTTGATGGAGGTAGAAAAACTTATATTATCAAGACCTAAACTAAAGAAAGCAAATATATTGGATTGTGACTTTCCTTCATTTGATGATTTCCCTACTACCTGAGCTCCCAGACTAAGGAGAGTTTGGCTATGTTGGTGAGAAAGATGACAGCTTATTAGATTGCCATTGCCAAGACAATATGTCATGTATACTTGCATTGCTTAATGACAATGCATTGTCATGTGACAGTAGACCCCCAGAGTCTTTCTGCTACACTGTTTTGGGTCTTCACTGCGAGCAGCTGCCAGGCAGATCCAGGTCACTGATTGTAATGAGCTGTTCAAATAAATATGTCACGATATTTTACATTCCCTTCTTGGCAAAATGATGTAGTATATGTTTCATAATCCCTGTAAATCTCCTATATTCTACTCTGATTGAAACACTATGTCTTGTGCAGTTTAACATTGGATGACTATGGCACTGCCGGCAACCTTTCTGTCTGAAGACCAGTTCTCCTGCTCCATCTGTCTGGAGATGTTCAACAACCCAGTGTCCACGCCATGCGGACACAGCTTCTGCCAGGCCTGTATCTCCTACTACTGGGATGGATGTGGGGTTGGGAAACTCTACCAGTGTCCTCTCTGCAAGGAGTCCTTCCGCAACAGACCAGAGCTCCATATCAACCTAACCCTGAAGGAAATCACTGAACAGTTTAAGCAGATGGCCAAAGCTGGAGTATCAGCGGACGGAAGAGGTGGAGGAGCTGGTTTGGAAAATCCCAACTCCATATCTCAATATCTTCATAACCCAAGCCTGCGTTTGCCCCTGAGGCCAGGGGAGATGCCGGGGAGCGTTTTTGCTGAGATGATGACTCGTTTTCAGCAGCTGCAGACTCCAGGGTCCCCTCATTCCCCAAGCCCCAGTCCTAATGACCCTCTCCACAAAAGACCCAATCAAGATGGTGATCATGCTGCTTCACAGGCTCAGAACAACAAGCACCACAGCCCACCTCCACCCTACTCATCTCCCCGCAGGTATCAAACTACCCTCTGTAAACATAAAAATGACTTTTAGTTAGTCACGTCAAAAGTTGTGGCAATGAGTAAATGTAGCATTACTGTGTCATTTGTGGTAATAGTGTTGTCTGTTTCAAATAACAAGCAAACACGCTGAGTCAAAAAAAACAGGAAGATTTGCCCTTGGCCCCTAAATGTCCCTAAAACTGACTAACACAAGAAACTTTTTCTACTTTTAAAGCTGTACTAAGGCTACGTTACAATATATTTATTCAAATGTTGAAAAATGTGATTGTTTAAAAAACACTAATCTTGAATTCGATGTCAGAAACATGTTTCAAAAGAGTTGGTGTCAGAGGCCTGTTTATCAGTGTGTTCAGTTCCTCTTCTTACTCTCAAAGAAACCAGATTCGTTTCTGTAGAACTTTCAGCTGGTAGGTCCTTCTTCTCTTTAACCAAGATACACATTTTGACTCAGCAGACCACAGCAGACACATTTCCACACACCTCAGTCCATTTTAAATGAGCTCATGCCCAGAGAAGGCGACAGTGTTTCTGGATCTTGTTTATATCTGATTGTTTCTTTGCATGGTACAACTGACATTTTTCAGATGTGCTCCTGAGCCCATGCAGTGATTTCCACTACAGAGTTATTTCAGGTTTTCAAGGTCACCACATATACTTGGACCATCAGCACCACATAAGCTGTATATTATAGATTGATGCCCAAGGGACATTTATTTCTATTATCAGTTAGTCTGCCAGTTGGTTTTATTACACAAAATAGTGAAATAGTGAAATTGCCCAAATATAAAAATATATAATTCCTCATCATAAATGATAATAAAAATGAGCAAATCCATATGTTTCAGGACTGGATTGCTCATATAACTTCCAATATTGTTTCTGTTGCTCATAATCAATAAGAAACGTGACAAGACTGCAATATATCAAAAATGTGTGTGATCTTCAGCTTGTTGATGACTTCTTCTCCAGTCTTTGAAATCAAATAATTAATGCTTCTTTAAGATGAGATTGCTGCGACATCCTGTTTTTTCTATCACTGTGTTTCAGTGTACCACTTAAATTTGAACCCTGACTTTACTCTAATCTTACCACAGACATACTCTGAGTGGGCCCAGTGAATGTTCACCCAGTCTGCCTCTGTGTCCCGTTCACCTGAGAGGTCTGGACCTTTTCTGCCGTACCGACAACACATGTGTGTGCAGCATCTGTGTGGAGACAGCAGAGCACAGAGGGCACAATATACTCCCCGCCAAGAGGGAATGGCACATTAAGAAGGTATAGATCCATGCAAAGATTTTAACATATCACTTAAAAAATGCAGTTGTTGGTTGATTTTTTTTTAAGAAAAAAAATGTAAAATAATTTAATTCCTACAGAAATGCACAAAAATGTGATTGCACTTAGTTTTTATGTTATAAATTAAAAATATAGAAAAACTAAACTCTGTCTGGAGATGTTCAACAACCCAGTGTTCACACCATGCTGAAACAGCTTCTAACAGGCCTGCAACTCCTCCTACCATCCATTTGGCAGAAACGCATTATGAGACAGTGGAGTGGTACGGTGGAAAAGACAAGAGGAGGTGTGTGTTGTCAGCATAGCAATAGTAGGAAAAGCTATGTGAATGGATAATAGAACCCTGGGTTGGAATGTGGTATAAATGGAAAAAAGAAGACAATTATTAACTGAACCCTGCAGCACAGATAAGTAAGACCCAAACTAGACCAGAGCTGTTCCACAGATGCCCAAGTCAGAAAGTGTGGACAGAAAGATCAGGTGGTTGCCAGTGTCAACGGTTGCAGACAAATTGAATAGGATTAAGACAGAGGACTGAGCCATAGCAGGGATTCCACGACCATCAAAAGGGTGGATGCAGTTGCTTGAAGGTGAGTGGAAGGAATGGGACACTAAGAACAGGTGGTAGGATGTTTTTTTTAAAAATGAAGGTGGATATTTTGTCCTTTGTCAGAGAGGGAAATGAGCAGAGTAATTAGATGAAGTTAGTTAGAAGTTAGCAGGATGTCTTATAATTATGAAACAAAAAAGGCTCCGAGCTCAGTGGACCAAGCTGGTGTGGTGGGTAGGTGGGTTGTAACTGGTGCAGTGATTCTGATGGCCTGATATTCCAATAATGGAACAAAAACCATATGTAACTAATGTGTACACTGATTTGGGGGTTTAATCGGTAGAACAGGTCGTCCAGAAACCAGAGGGCATGTGGTGTGATTCCCAGCTTCCGACTTATGTGTTTTTAAAATATGGTTTGATAAACATAGGATGTGGCCCAAACAGTTTTTATTGTGTAAACACAATTGTTGAAGCATCAATGACAATTACAATTACAAGCATCACCAAAATTTTCGCCAAAAGAATTAAACATTAACTAAAACAAAGACCATTCATAGGAAGCTGCAGCAACTTTGGAAACACCAGAACTTTCTTCCTACCAGCAGGTCTGTGGCTGATCACCAATCACCAATATTCCTCCCTGGAAGAATACAAGCTTAATGAACAAAACAGTTTTAAAAGCATCAGGACAGGTTGTCTTTCAATCTGCTTTACCATGGTTTCAGATTTACAATCATCAGCCACAGCATTAATGCCACGTTGCCAATGTTGTGGTGAACAGCAAGTGAAAAATGTAATACTGGCCATGTTGGATGGTCGCACACAACAGAGCTTGCTGCAAATAGGGCTGTGGATGACCCAGAGTGACCCTGGTGACACCGATCCACCACTGCATTACCACTAACACCCAAAAATGCAAAATCAAGGATGTGACCAGCAGATGTCTCTTTTTCATTGTGTCAAATTATTTGAAACACAGAACCATATCTATTCATTATTATACCCTATTACTGTTTTTAACCCATCACTGCTGTCGTCTTCTTCCTATCACTATATGTTGTCCAATGTCCAGTATTAATCTGTGGTATGTAGCTGAGTCCAGGTCAGCACTTTGGAAAGTTTGTTGATTAGTGTGTTACTGCGATACAGAGGTACAGATGAGATGAGGGAACCTGGACCCTGTCAATTAGAATAAACAGTGATAAAGTCCTCTAAATATCAGCAGGGGATAAAATCCCCCTGAAGCCTTGGGGAGCAAGAGGCGAGAGAAAAAATACTTCCAGCCTTCCACTATGTAGGAAGGTCGCTGCCATCGTGCACCCAGGAAGAGAAATGTGCAGCACAATCATGTAATAAAAGGACGTTTGAAAAAAACAATTCCAGCAGTCTGTTAAAGTCGGTTATTTTAACATGATTTATGCCAATTTTTCATCCACAAAATAATATATAGATTTACAGTTGTAACACAAGAAGTAAAACACTCTTAGACATAAAACAGTGTTGTGTCTTGTGTGTCATAAATGATATGTTGCCCCTGGCAGGGATCACAAACTTTATAAGGTGTAGTTCTCTTAACCATATAGTGTTTTCTGTCTTCTTCAGTCCCAGTTAGGAATTGCTGAGGTGGAGCTGAAAGATATCATCTGTGAGAGAGAGAGGAAAGTGGAGGAAATACGCACTTCCTTACAGCAGATACAGGTGAGGTTTCACCTGTCTGGTAGTAGTAGACTCTGATTACAGCCCGCTAACATCTATCACTCTTCAGCGATGTGCCCCCTGCCTCACAGCCTAAGTCTGGCAAACTTTACAAACCTCCAGCAGGCGACATCAAACACCCCTTTCACACACTTTTATTGCTTTTCCCCTTTTATTCAGGCGGGAGCTGAGAGAGAGATTGATGGAGCTTTTTGTGTGTTTTCCAAGCTGATCTCAGCTGCAGAGAGCTGTCAAGCTGAAGTTTTAAAGGTAAAAAAAAAACCACGAATATAAGACTAAAGAAAGAAACAAAAAAACTGATGACCTTTTCTTTTTTAGTTTAAATTAAAGTAGCAAAGCGCTCTATTGTCTGGGATATACACCAAACCTCACGACATTCATTCTGACCTCCAGATGATAGAGATGAGTCGTCGAGCAGCCGAGCACCGAGCTCAGAGTCTGCTGAAGGAGCTGGAGGAAGAGATAGCTGAGCTACAGAAGAGGAGTGCAGCACTCAACCAGCTGGCTGTGTCTGAAGACTGCATCTTCTTTCTCAAGGTACAAATGGACATAAAGCTGAAAGTGTAAATACCACAGAAAAAGAAAATAAAGATTTGACAAATATGCAGGATTGTTTCTAAGTGGATTGAAACCATCCACTCAGAAACAATGATTATTGATCATCTCTTATGTTGGGTTTGACTGCTGTTAGTGCTATAGAAGATTTATTGTACATGTTTGCACACAATCCACACTGCAAGTGAATACTAGGCATTTAAGAAGTGCTGCTAAGGCACGAAGTACTTTGACATACTGTACCTCTGACCACAGTATTTTTCAATCAAAAACACGTTTCAGCTTTCTTATGCAATGCTTTATTTCTCCCTCACATTGAGATGAAATGAAGTATCAGCTCCTCTCCCTGGATGCCGCACAATTAATTATTTAAATTATGTCTGAACTATGCAAAAGGTGTGTGATTTTCTCATCAGTGGACCTGAATAATCCACAAACATATCTTTGACATTCCTCTCTGCAGACATTTCCCACCCTGTCTACCCATCCACAAGCGAAAGACTGGTCCAGTGTCTCTCTGACTTCTGAGCTGACCACAGGGGTGATTCTCGGGACTCTCAATCAAATGATGGAGAAATTTCTAGATGATTTGCATAAAATGTCAGACGTCTGTAAGTCTTTGTTCAGACCCAGTAGTGTCGAATTACAGTTTTTTTTTTTCATTTCCTAACAAGCATTGGTTAATACTAAAACCAATTTTTCAAAACTCTTCACACAGTCTCCATTACAAACTTGCGTCCCAGCTAAACAGTTTATCTCACCTCATAAACTCTTTCTCATGTCATACATATTTTAAAATAAGCTTATTCATACACAACACTGACACCAAGTCTTACTCAGAGATCAACACTGTCACTCTTAGCACACTGAACAACAGAGAGAATTACTAGCTTAAAATCCAGCTTCATCTACAAAATGAATATATGTAGATTGGTCTGGCCCCCATTTCCATTACCATCTAAAATAAATTAAATCCGCAGTAAAGCCAGTATTCTGTTTATTGATCAGACATCTTAATGGACATATTGATAACGTTGATAACATTTTTAAAATGTGCTGTAAAAGCATTGTGTTTTGCATGAGTTGGTCTCTGCCTGAGAAAGGAGATCATGAATTTTCGTAACTGTGGTCACTGAATGCATTTTGTGTGAAAGCAATGAAAACTGATCCACATACTCTTCTGCTTTGCTGACTGTGTGAACAGTTTTAACCAATGCTTGTTAGCAAAGAACACTGTAAAGGGAAAACAGCAATAAAAACTGCAAAAATATGAGCACAATAAAAGATGGATTCTGAAAAGTTTGGTTACTGTGGTAACAAAAAAAAACTTGTGTTTAATAAAAAGGTTTAGCCTCTGATGAATGTATGTTTAAAAGTAAAAGATAAAGGAATATAAGATGATAATAATATAATTTTCTCTTATTAACAGGCCAGCAATCAGTACTGGACCAAGCTGTACCCAGGATCCATCCAAGTAAGATTCTGATCAGACGGAAGAACGAAATGCTTTTATTTAAATTTTTATTATCTTGTCAAAGTATGTGAATTTTAAAAAAATGGCAAATACACAAAATTAATCTAATTATTCCTCTACAGAGGTGAGGATGGTTCAGGAATATGCAGGTAAGGTTTTAAAAACATTCTGCCTTTTTACAGTAGTTTGGTCATTTTTCATCCAAAATCTTTAGCTCCATCCTGTGTTAGTCTAACCACAGACCATCACTCTCTGTCACTCTGTCAGCTGACATCACTTTAGACCCCAGCACAGCCCACCCACGTCTTATCATCTCAGCAGACATGAAGCAGGTGCACTGTGTTGACTCCCATCAACTGGTACCGGACAACCCTGGACGCTTTGACCGGGTGGTGTGTGTGCTGGCTCATCAGGGCTTCAGCTCAGGACGACATTACTGGGAGGTCAGTGAGATAAACTTGGAGCTACGTGTTACAACGTTTTCGTGTTTAAGTCAAGCAGAGGCTTGAATGGCTTCACGCCATAACCTGCGTCAACATCAGTACTTATAAAGCCCAACTCACTAAGTCATTTTTCAATTTTATATGTGTATAATAAAAATCTGATTTTCACTCATTTTATAATCAGCACATGTTAATGAGTATTTGTGGGCTGATAGTGAAATATCAATAACCCATTTTGAAAATCCTGAAAAGTCATTTAGAAAAGAAGTTTCCACCATCTCCTGTCACACTAGGAAAACACAGATATGTAAGTACATATTAAAGAACTATTGAATATGGGAGTTCCTTGTCTTTGCTCTCAGTACTTCCATTGTAGAGATTCAGGGAAAGGAAAAAAGGGGAATTTAAGGGCAGTTATCAGGGCAACCAGCTTTAGGGGCAGGAATTATTATCTGATTCAAATGATTCTCTGAATTCCATATAGTCCACAGGATAATGACACCACACAAGTATTTTCAGATAAAGTTCGATTGATGCTTCTGCACTCAATCTGCACAGAGGCTCCACAAATGGCGACTACCATTGTGAGCATTATTCTTCTTTGCTGTGTCTGTGTCCTGCTGGTATTATACTGCTAAGCCGCCTGCTGGGCTATGTTAACTCCACCACTGTGCTGAGATTTTCCTTTTGTCTTTTACAAACAAGGGTGACTGAAACAACACAAATCATGTTGGAGTTGGAGCTAACACCTGTTGAACAGCCGTTACTTTTACTGAAATTACTGTAAGAGAGTAAAAGACAGTAACAGTTTGAAGAGATGGCCAATTGAGGCAGAAGGACAGAGTGGAACAATCACAGGTGTTGCAGTGTGTGCTGCTGTGACATTTAGTAAAATCTTAGGGGAGATTCATGACATGCACCTGGCAAACACTCACCAGGAGCAACTAGATTGAGGTTGAGTACCAGGGATCAAACCAACAACTGTGAGATTGGTGCTACAGTTATTATTGCCCAATTTAAGCGAAAATAATGGCACCTAAAAGAACTACAAGAAGCTGCAAGTGTACGCAGTGACCTCAGGTGCAAAGTGTGCACTCACTGATGTAAACCATACAATACTGCTGTCTTCCAGGTGGAGGTGGGAGAAAAAACTGACTGGGACCTGGGCGTGGCAAGCTACTCTGTCAATCGGAAGGGTAAAATCACTGTCAACCCTGCCCAGGGTTACTGGTTTCTCAGCCTTCGGGACCAGACAGACTACGCCTTCCGAACTGAACCCTCAACTACCCTGACAGTCAACGCTAGACCCTTCAGGATTGGCATCTTTGTAGACTATGACAATGGACTGGTGTCTTTTTACAATGTTGATGCCAGATTGCTCATCTATAAATTCACAGATACCTTTTCTGGCACCATCCATCCATTCTTCAGCCCCTGTACTAATAAATCGGGGAGAAACGAGGCTCCGCTCATCATTTGCCCTGTTGCAATGCCAGAATGAAATAAGCTGACATTAGTAAATCTTTTTGAATGAACAGTGCTTCCATGTTGCAAAAAGACTGACATAGCTCTAGGCTGGATCTGATCACAGAGAGTCGCCTATGTGTCGGTTTCATGTGCCATTGTGAATACTTTGAGACTAAAGCAGTAGCTAGTATTGCTGCTTTGATAATTAAAATCCTCAGGTTTGACTTATTTATTGCAGACAAATGACCAGTATTCAGAAAAAGCATTATGGCAGAGGCTTGGCTGAACTTAGGTTTAAGTTCTTGCCAGCTCAACTGGTCAGTCCATTACACCCTTCAGCCAAGTTCTGAAAGAACTTTCTAACAGTTCTTGATTATGGTGACTTGTTCTACATGAACCAGCACAAAGTCAGGATATCTGTTGGTCACCATGTTGGTGCTCATGCCACAATCGTACAACACTTGCTACAAAACCATTACAGAACCAACTCATCATTGTACCTTATACTTTCATCCTTTCCTCACTAGTATATCATTATTTATAAAGCCACACTAAATAAAGCTCCTCCATTTCTTTGTAGATGGATCTCATGGGGTTTGGCTGTCAGTCATAGTGTCCGCTCACAGGATACATGTTCTAGTACCAGTCGCTAACATACACGAAGAGATGGGATGGTTTTCATGTTTTCCTGCTCCAACTCAATGGAATCAATTGTATAGAAATAAATTGTAACATTATAGAGTCACAGTCGAAATCTAAGGCCACTGTAAACTATATGGCAAAAGATTCATTTGCTGCCCGTACGTACATTATCCCTTGTGACAATGAAGTGCTCTAGGGATGATGTTTTTTGTAGGCCAACATTGAAGTTAGCATTTTTTCCCCTTGAAAAAAAACAATTGCAATATTTCCACTGGCAATTGGAATATTTTGTAAAATAAACTCTGTGATAAACGCAAGCTTATGATTCTCACACATTTTTGTCAGCAAGATAATCTTCACAGCATAATCCACTTTAATGATTGTTGACACTTAAATATAGTTGCCAGAGGTGAAATGCTACTGGTAGGTAGTTCCATGACTTACCTACCACTAAATCTCTACGAAGGCCTTTCTTCTAATAGGGACCTGATAAAGCTTGTGATCAGAAGTTATAAAATGAATGAGGGTCAAAAATTGGATTAGTGACTCGATGGGTGTCCAGGTTCAGCACGACTGTGACATCCCAACACCCAACATCATTTAGCTACTTGTCAGGATTCTTTATATTAGACAATAAAATGTGAAATTTTCTTGACCTTGTGTAAAATACAGACCTGGATTTATGCTTAAATTGTTGAGACCACCCAAGAATTTAATCATAAATACATTCAAAAAAAAACCTACAGATTTGGGAAGAGGTAACCAGATTTCCTGACTTATTCCTACAGCACTTCATTGTCTAATATTGTGTCCATGTAAATCTTTGCATGTTAATGTAACTGTGTGTTTCATGTGATCTTGGCTTATGTAAGATTTGATACTTTTAATTTTAAATGTAACTTTGATTCCTGTTGTTTTTTCAAAAACTGTAATGTCCCTATCTGGACCAGGTCAGCTATTAAGGAGGTTCTTAACCTCAATCAGATCTCTGTATGGTTATATAAAGTTTAAATAACCGAATTATTAAAATATACTGGATTAAAAAAAAACAATGAATAAATATACTGGAGTTTAAGATAACACCTATTTATCCAACTGAAGTTTAAATTAACACACCCAACAGCTGAGTCATGTCAAAATTAGGGATTTGCACAACTTCATTAATCTCAGAGAGAATGTTTCTGTGCGTTTCCTTCCACAATCCAAAGACATGCATGTTAAGGTAATGATGAGTGTGAATGGTTGTCTTTCTGTGTTGGCCCTGAGACAGACTGGAGACCTGTCCAGGATGGACCCCACCTTTTGCCCTTTGAAAGGTGGGATGGGCTCCAGCCTCCTGTGACTCTGAACATAGATGATAGATGGTCAAGAACCAGATCAACAAAACTTTTTTAGACTCGTGTGTTTGTGCTGTCTTTTCTTAATAATTCAGATTTTCTGTTACATTGTTTACCATTTAATTACCGGTCAAGCTGTTTCTGCTGTCTTCCAAAAGTTTTTTATTATAGTCCTTTCTTTGCCTTATTACTGTATATGCTTCTTTGTATATTTTATATTTTCAGGTGGTTTTGTTCTGCTCCATTCTTTACTAAGAGAATTAAGAGTTTTTCCTTTTACAAGCATTATGCAAACCTCAAGTTATTTAGATATTTATGCCTGTTTGCACATATTTTTATAAATGGGTTCTATGCTTTGTTCACTTCCCTAACATTAACTTTGTCACAGTTCTATTTCCTTGGACAATTTTAATTATCAATCTTAATAATTTATCTATCCTGATCATTTAACTTTCTTTAAGTCGTTTAAATGTTAATGGGAGATAATCGCTGACTTTGCTAAGGAGCATGTGTTAATTTTTCTTTTTCTTATTCTTTAGTTCTTATTTTTCTATTTGTTGTATATTAGCGTTTTAATCTATAATAACAGTTCAACAGAGATTTGTTGTGATGAGGGCAATGCAGCAGTAATGAAATAATATAGGCAGTTTCTTGAATAAGATTTTTGGCTATCTAGTTTTATTATACAGTATACATATACATATATATTGGTTTACAAAGTGTGACTATGTATAGAATTATTATTATTTTTTTGTCCTTTTAGCTTATCCAGTGAGTTCCGGGTTGCTGCAGCAGATAATTTTCCGCATGATGATTTGCCACAGATTTTACACCGGATGCCCTTCCTGATGCAACCGTTCCCAATTTCTACCGGGTTTGGACCAGCACTGCACAGCTGCGGATGGGAGTGGGCTGTTAGGGGCTCAGTTTCTTGCCCAGAGGCTGCCTTACCACTGAGCTACAGCCGCCCCGATGACTATGTAATGCAGTCAGCTATATTTTCTGTTGTCATCACAGCTGGCAAAGTTTTGAGGTCATTCCATTCAAACTTTAAATTGAATTTGCTTTTATTCTCTTCCAAAGGATTAGAATGGAGATGATTAATCAAAAGTTTGTACACTGTAATGTTAGTATGGAGCTGATAAATAAATGTGAATAACTTTTATATTAGTTCTATTCAAAACCTATTTAAATTAGACAAGATATGTAGCAGAAACATTGTGTATTCCTGTAAAAATTAATTGCACGTTTCAGCTGAATCTTTCCTTGTGTTGTATTTATGACACAGTTCAAATATAATATCTACAGTATTGTAAGAAACAAACAAAACATCTGACACATGTTGATTCCACTAAGGGCTGACTTGTCTCATTTATTTGATAAGGACAGCAGATTTTGATCACACACTTTATGAAGTATAAATCATGCAAAAACAACAAAAACAAATATATGTAATGTACCATTATACATTGACATTATGCATAATTTACTGTAGGCGACCACAATACACGCGAAGCTGACGTCAACAGAACTGGAGCTTAAGGCGAATACACATTATTTTCCAGAACAGAACAACATGTACAGTGTTATTAGTATCAGTATTATTATTAGATATTTGAGTACCATGGTGCTGCTTCATTTTTGTAATGCATTCTTCTTTTTTATGCAGTTTTTCTTGGCAGCCACAGACATATACAACAGACGGTGCAGTTATACGGAAATATTTGTGATTTTTATTATTATTGGCTACTGAGAAATATACACATAAAATTCTCTCTTGTTGTCATCTGAGAGTGAAGTGTGATAACTGGACTGGTTAAAGCTACATTCTGCCCCTGAAATCAAGCCACTCTGCTCCACCCAGTCCTCCCTCCTTCTCCCTGCTCTGCTACACAGCACCACACTACGCCCATAGCTTCAGTGAGTTCTCATTGTGAAATTACAATACATAAAGTGCGAGAGTTTTTAATCAAGCAGAAAATAACAATGGATATAATATTGTATTGTATTGTATTGTATTATCAGACTATTGTATTGTATTATTTATTTATATTACATAAATATTTGGAAAAACTTTAGGAAAAAACTGAGTGGTCATAAAGGACTTTTACTACAAACATTGCCAATGCGACCAAAGTGCAGTTGAGCAGGTGGTCCTCACTAAACCCTTCTCACTAAACAAGTCTCTACATGATAATATCAGTAAGTCCAGGAGAATTGTATTCAACAGCAAAGTGCAATTGGCTAAACACATCAATCTTCATAACAAAATGGATGACACACATTTTAATTTGTTCTGAAGTGTATAGAACACTCAGATTGGAGAAACTGTTATATTGGGATTTGTCTGTTTGCAGGACGTCAATGAAAGAGAAGACAGACTGTTTAAATGTGGGGGCCACCAGGCCTGCTGGCTCTGTTCCTCAGTGACGGACTTTGATAACCAACACTAAGGAAATTACAAGAGAAAATTCTGTTCTGGGACTGAAGAACATTCATTATTGCACTATTAACCTTTAGGCAACTTCACTGCTGTTCTTGATGCACACTATCAACAATTATTGCACCATAATCTGATGACGACCTCTTTGTGGTAGATGATACACATCATTCAGGAACAGGAATTATCTTTTTCTTCCTGTAAAATGATATTTTAAGTTAATTTACAGTTGCTTACAATGCAAAGTGTAGTCATCATTACTTATTTTTCCAGTGTGTGTGTCTGTGTAAGCTGTCTGGTGTTCAGTGCTGTCTGATTGTTATTCTCCAACAACAGAAAGTCCCATCCAGAGCGACAGGCTGGTGTTTTGTTGATCTGCTGAAAATCCTCTTCATTATGCAATTTATATGTAGATTAGCATTTGACTGCTGTGAAATGTTGGAATAGCACAATAGCAAAGGGTCATCGCATTATTTCTCATTTAAATGTGGCAGTTTGAACACATTTTGGTGGTTGCATACTCACACTCTGAGTACCCGGAACCTGTCACTGAATATTACTTGTGCGGATGGATACAAACAGTAATAGTATACGCAGTATCCTGCATGTGTGACTTTTCATAATTTCCTCTTATGATCAGTGCTGTGCCTTTTGTGGGTGTCTTTCTGAGCACCCAGACACCTCACCCCCTCCTGCAGCATGGGTGTACCATGATGTGGGTCTGCATGGAGGAAGAGGATGGGATGAAGGTAAAGAGAGATGCAGAGAGATAAAAGAGAGACAAACACTGAATGTTAATCAGTTTTCTGCTCACTCCTGGTATCACATGAAATTGTTGGACTCAGTCAGAGCTGACAGCTTCTTTGTTGCTTTGCTAAGTGACTATGAGAACAGTGTAGAGCATAGCTACTGTTGCTATGGTAGAAAAGTGTGTCTATTTCTGACTAGTTTCTGACTTGTGTATGAAAGATTAACACAACATAGCTAGTGGTACAAATCAGGGTATTCAAAATCTTTAAAATCTAAATATGTTTAAAACAACAAACTTTACATGACTTAGTGATGTCTGTTAAACCTGTACCCAGAGTGTGGGTCTGCTGGCACCTACCAATGACTTTGGCCTGGAGTCTGACCTTCAGACTGCTGTCTTTTCTCCCTCTGGATACCAGGCTGATGTCCTCCTGCTGCACGCCCTCCTGATGTGCCCTGTACTCACATGTTACCTTTACTCCTCCTAAAGAGAGCGAGCGAGAGAGAGAGATAGGGTCAAGAGGAGGACAGAAGCTTGGTGCATCGGGGGGTGGGTCCCCCAGCAGTCTAAGCCTGTAGCAGCGTAACTATAACTAAGTATAAGCTTTACGACAGAGGAAGGTTTTGAGCCTAGACTTAAAAGTAGAGAGGGTGTCTGCTTCCAGAATCTGAACTGGGAGCTGGTTCCACAGGAGAGGAGCTTGATAGCTAAAGGACCACTAACTACAAATATAAGAGTTAAAGTATGCTGTATGTGTATAAGCAGTTTTGCGGTATTGAGAGTAGTCGTGACCTATCAAACTGACTCGTGGTGGCTACTACTTATTCATCCCACCATAGCGCCATCTTGTTGCTTAGTTATCAACATTATTTAGAGTCGCTCATTGTGTTATGTTGTCGATCAAACAGCTGCAGCTGATCCAGAAGTCCTCACTAACTCCTCACTCACCGAAAAGTAGTGCACTCCTGCTCTCTGAGCTTTAGCTTTAAAGCTCATCTCCTGTGGAACCAGCTCCCAGTTCAGGTGATAGATACTCTCTCTGGCCTAGATAACTCTGACCCAGCTCTTAGTTATGCTGCCATAAATGTAACTCCTGCTCAGGACCCAGGATTAGCTTATTTTTACCTTGTATTTCTTTACTGTTTAAATCCTATGTTTTTAATAGCACAGTGTGTTATTTTAAATCTTTTCTAGAGATCAATTATTATTTCTCCTGCATTTGTGGATCTGTGTGTTCTGTGTGTGTGTGATGTAAGAATCTCTGTTAATGGTTAATATCTGATAATAAATTTTAACCACTAAAATCAATTATAAACTGGTTGTACAGAAAGACAGAAACAGAGTATTACTGATAAGAGGCAGATGGATGGATGGGAAAAAGCAGAGTGCACGGAGACACAAATACAGATAACAAAACAGTCTCTCCCCAATTTCTGGGGAAAATTTGGTTGTATCTCAAACAACCATCCATCCTTTTGTCCACAGTAACCAGTTTGAGAACAGTTGAGTTTTTCTTTCTCCTGGAAACAGGAACAGTGCCTAAATTTCAGATACTCTGTTGGTCCCTCTAACAATTAGGTCCAGATTTGCTTTAACAAGATGGAGCTATGGTGGGATTAATAAGTAGTAGCCACCGTGAGCCAGTTTGATAGCAAATTTGCCAGATTGTTGCTTTGTGTTGCTCTTTTCTTTTCTCTCTTCACTTTCCACTCACCCCAACCAGTCAAGGCAGATCGTGGTCCACCCTGAGCCTGGTTGTGCTGGAGGTTTCTTCCATTAAAGGGAGTTTTTTCTCTCCACTGTTGCCTATGGCTTGCTCAAGGGGCAATTGTTGGGTTTGTAATCTTGACTTTATTCTGCAAAGTGCCCTGAGATGACTTTGTTGTGAATTGGCGCTAGATAAATAAAGTTGAATTGAATTGTATTGAATTGAATTTGATACCTGCACAGCCCAGCAAAGCTGTGTCTCTCTGAGTGAATGATATATTAGTGTATATCTAGTGTCAGACAACCACAGGTTAGATCAGGTCATGTCAGTTACCAGTGATGACCCACCAGTCAATTGATCTTCAGTACATCACACATTTTCTAATAATAATGTACGACATAGTTAGAATTGCACTTGTCTCATGATCACAAAGAACTGTGCTGTCTGAGCCCAACAGTTTGCTCTGTCACAGCGCAGGTTACAGACAAATTTAAATAATGTGGCTGTTTGTGGCTGTTCTTTACTAAGAGGCGAACAGAAAAAGTCCCCGTCTGCTAACATCAACAGGCATCCTAACAGGCTAAACTGCCCATCAGTGTCTGAACTCACCCTCCAGTGTGGAGTTTATACGATGGACGCGGAGGCTGGGAGACCTTCGTGTCGGGGAGGAGGAAGGAAGACAGGAGAGCTCTTTGCCCACCGTGGGCACATCTGGAACAGTGAAGACAATCTCATAACAGTGGTGGCTCTTCAGGAAACCGGCCTGAAGTGAGGAACGACACAGTAGAGACAACACGTAAAGGGGAGGGAGAAAGTGTAAGCAGCAGTGGCTTTGACACACGTTTCCTGGAAACAGGTAAGGTCATAATTTAATTCATAATTTAAACACACAGTCAAACCTGAACACACAGACACATCTTTAGATCTTTATGATCCACATTTCCAAGTTTTTAACCATTAGGAATTCAGATGATGTCATCTGGGGGAGCGTTGATTGACCATGATTACAAACTCCAGAGTGTGAGCAACAATATAACATAATCTGGACTGACGGCTCCTCCAAGTGATGTCACCTGGAGGCATTTTTCAGCAAGATGTAGTGAGATATTTTAATGTAGGGAAGTTCAATGTTATTTATGTGCATGTACTAACCAAACTAGTACTAAAAGAAGCAAGTTCTACATCAGCGAAGGCATCGTTTAATGGAGAAGCTTGCTAAAGGCTAATTTAGGTTTACCTGTAATGTCCACGGAACCTCACTGACACATCCACAGCACAACAGGAACACAACAAAGCTGATTCCTGTGTATGTTCTTATGCACAGAAGGACCCTAACGTCAGGTGAGTGGTAAGTGCAGAGTACATATTATGGACAAGCAAACTGCCAAATACAATATTCTCACACGCACCTTGACCAAGTAGCTGCCGTCTTTCTCTAAGACAGCAATGAGAGTGGAGAGGTTTGACTGGTCGTCTCTCCGTGTTGGAGAACCAGGGGGCTCGTCATCGTCAGGGAAATGCACCCCACCTGCTTTGGAGGTGGAGCCTGGTGACAGAGAGAAAATACAAGTTTGATTGTATTTTAACAACCGAAGCAGCTGCAAATATGCAGCTGTAACAAAATCCTCCTAAACAACATATTCAGAAAGCAAAAACAGAAGTGTGCATTTTAATATATGTTTAAATGACTTCAAATAAATCAGCAAACAAGATGTGAAAGCAGGAGTACAGATGTGATCCAGCAGCCACATCTAGAACCACAAACAGCATGAAGTGGGAGTCCTTTGTTCGAAAAGCATAGTTTGTGTGGTGAACTGCTACGATGTAATTTTTATTATTTTAAATTCTCAGCAACAACAACCACAACAATGACAGTACAGCGCATAGCACACAAAACATAATATGATGTAATGATGACGGGCTTTTTACAGCTCAGTAGTTGCAGTAGCTGCAGTGGTGGAACATTGGATTAAATCTGTCAAGCTACACAAAATTACAACCACATTTACAACCTGGGTGCTGAAATGAATGCAGGACCCAGGTTGTAAACAAGTTGCACAAGTCACCATATGCATTATATATACATCAGTACATAGCTATATTTTATATTTTACTAAATGAACTACTCAGGAAAAAGGAGGAGAGCAAATTAATGCGGAAATATGACAAAACTGTTCACAAAAGTAAAGACATCTGGTTGATCTCCACACACACAGCTTAGCTCGTCTCTTTTTACTGCATATTCATGTAGTCCCTGGTCATTTGGTCTTTTCTACTGTAGATTCCCACATCTAATATCAGTACCAGCTCAGCAAGCTTAAAATGAAGGTTACAGATGATGGTTATGATGGTTACAGCCAGACATAACTGTATAAAGGCTGAAATGCAATAGCATTAACACACACGCACACACACATAAAGACATGAGCACAGACAGTGTCAAACTTACCTTTTCTTCCTGTTGCCATAGGAATGAGATTAAGAACTGTGAATTTTCAGACAATGCCTGTGTGATTTCATCACTGACGTCAGGAGAATGAAGACAATAACAGAGAGACAGAAGCATGTTAGATGTTGACAGCTTTGTGGTGTTGCATCATTTACTGAGATGCAAAAAAGTCTCCAAGCTTGAGGTCTTTTGACTGTTCTGGTTTTCATAAGAGACACACTACACATACTGTGTCATGGCTCCTGGGCCTCGGTTCTGTACTAATCTGTTAGCCCTTCAAGTCTTTCTCTCTCCTTTGCTGTCTGGTCTTACATCCACTCGCATTGCAGATGGAGCGGTTGAATCTGGTCACCTTTGTTAAAGAGGCAGGATTAAGACAAAGAGAGAAGGTCACCTAGTCAGTCCTCAAACCTCTGGGTGAATCAGGGTGAGAGAAGTGGTAGAGTGGCATTTGCCCCTCCCCATCCTACCTGAGTTGACCTGAGGAGATGCTGCTGCCTGAATATTACAGTGCTGTGTGACTGTGTGTGTGTGTGTTTGTGTGTGTCCTGAACAGGAAAGTGTTGCATAACTAATAATTGACCTGACATTTACAAGCAGAAACTGGGACACTGGCACCAGTGCCCCAAAAAACTGAATATCATCAAACCCATTAGATGAGTCAATGGTGGTAATGTAGGAAAAGTAGGCAGCTGCCTGTGGCTCTAACTAACTGAGGCTTTCCAAAGACAATCATCGACTTTGTCTGGACCCTCCCAAAACAGTCCTGACAGTCCTACATCTGAACATGGTCACTCCATCAACAGACATCCTGTATGGGTCGGCACATCCACACAGTCGCACCCACTTGATCCAAAATTACAACCACATCTCAATGCTTCCACAAACTGGCCAATCAGAACAAAGTGGACTCGTTTGCATGAGAGAGGCCTTAAAGACCGGAGCTAAAACTACTGCATAAACACTCATTATTACAAAAAAGCAGAAAAACAGTTTTTGTATTGAATTATAAATCATCCAGAACAATTTCTCTTAATCCCATTAATAATTTTTTTAATAGTAATTACAGTAAAGTAAGGTAATTTATAATTAGAAAGAGCTTTGTGAGTGTGCACATTGTTAAGTTGGTGCTGCAATAGACAAACAATAACTTTTGCTTCTACTTTGCCTGGACAGTTTTTAGGGTATAAAATCAAAAACAATGCATGACAAAGCAAATCTATTTTTTCATTTCAAACGTTTTTAAAAACATTTTGTCTTTTAAACATGTGCGTTATTTACCGTGTCCATTGATACGTTGGTGTGGTCACTGAATATGTTTTTATATTTTCCATGGCCTCCCAGCTTATCTGGATGTTGGATTTGTACCATTGTCATGTGAGTTTGCAGAATGTTTATAAACTGTGACTATGGAAACCGTAAACTGTCCTCCATCACTGCGAGATGAGGATAAATATATAAGAACAGACAGTGTCTGTCTAGCTTTTATATATGTCCACCTATGGAAACTGTGCGAAGACATGTGCATTTGTCTGAATACATTTGTCACATACCACAACACCTTTTGATACTAGGTCCAAAAATATAAGAAATAAATAACTGAAATGAATGAATGTGTTTTCCCTGCAGATCCCATCCAACAGTACTGTATATAAATATAGATTATTTGACATGGACATTTTCTATTTTTTTCTTTTTAAATGGCAGAATTTCAAACTTTGATTTGCCGTTGAAATCGTTGACAGCCTGCATAAGATGCATTAAACAGTAGCGAAATTCACTGCAGCTGATATGATATTGTATGTAAACACGCTGTGTTGAAAAATGTGAATTTTGGGGAACCAATAAATAAAGTCAGCTGCACAGCGCGGTAGAATCACCAGCCTTTTCCAGTGTTTTGAACGTGTGACCACACAGATAAATGAAAAATGATATTCATCTCTAGAGCCTCATGCAGACACACAGCTCCTGAATCCACCCCACAGGACATACAGTACATACCGCTCAGTGTAACGTGTTCTGGGCGTTTTCAGCGCCTTTCTACACTCGGGACTTCCCTCTAACCGGTCCACTGAGGTGCAGACAGAAGCAGAGGATGTTCCGGAAACTACCAACGATAAATGTAAGTGGTAACGCACCGTAAATCATGGAACCACACGGTGGTCTCGGTCACTGAGAGGGAGACAGTCCCAGAGCCTTCCAGGGGGGGGGGGGAGACAGGGAGCGGCTGTGGAGCGACTGGACGCAGGTGCAGTAAAAAGAAAAAGAATAAAAAAAACGTTAATACTCCAATTAGTCTGTCCTCTAGTAAAACAGGGAAAATATATTTTCCTAAGACCTAAACGCTGACAGGCAACACACCTTCAATCGCTCGTCAGCGTTTGATGTGGACAGTGGGATGCGCTCATGGTTTCCTCTTGTGGCCGTCGGAGTAAAAAACACCGTGTCTGAAATTAAAATTATAGCTACGAACGATTTGCATGGTGAATATCGGAGTTATCTGATTTTTTAATATATTAATTTTTATGTAATAATTAGTATTTATATAATAATTCTATTGCAGATATCAGAATATTCAGTGTGAATATCTAATAAAAACAAGTCGTAAATATCTGACAGTAAAAGCCCAATACAAAGGTGACGTAATTTGTCCAACAATAAATGACGTCCCGGACACCTGAATTGTAAAAATAAAATTAAGGATATCTGCAATATATATATATATATATATATATATATATATATATATATATATATATATATATATATATATATTTTTTTAGTCCTTTCAGGTTATCCAGTGAGTTCAGAGTCGCCACAGTGGATCATTGTCCTCATGTTGATTTGGCAGTTTATGCCAGATGCCCTTCCTGATGGAACCCTCCCCAACTTCTACCGGGCTTGGACCGGCAACAGCTGATAATGGGAATGGGCCGTTAGGGGTTCAGTGTCTTGTGGAGACACACGTTGACATATAGCAGGGTCGACCAGGGATCGAACCACTGACACTGTGGTCCGTGGACACCTTTATGATACTAAGCTGTACTGATGACTCTCCAACCATTTGGCACAAGCCCAGAGAAATGAAATACAAAATGATGGGATTAATAAACTTGCTGAGAAGATGCAAATATCATTTGATCTGTGTTTGACTCTCGCCAGGCTCTTTAAGAGTATCAGTAGAACAGTACTTCATGTTTGTACTTACCTCCTCTGGTGGTTCTTGGTCATTCTTCCAAGATGCATCTGATCCCTTTAAACTGAAGCAAAACATTGTCACTACAGTAGCCACCTTTGGTCAGAAATAAATGTCAATCCATCACACAAGGCCTGACAACCAAACTAACAAACAACAAACTAATTGTTATACGGATCTAAATGCACCCAGTAAGTGTAAGGATGACTGCCTTTACCAACTGAGCTGCAATTCAATTTTCAGTTCAATTCAACTTTATTTATATAGCACAAAGTCATCTCAGGGCAATTTGACAGAATAAAGTCAAGATTATAAAGATGTATACAGAGAACCCAACAATTCCCCCTGGAGCAAGCCATAAGCAACAGTGGAGAGGAAAAACTCCCTTTAACGGAAGAAACCCCCAGCAGAACCAGGCTCAGGGTGGGCAGCTATCTGCGTCGACTGGTTGGGGTGAGTGGAAAGTGGAGAGAGAAAAGAACAGAGCAACAAAAAAGCAACAACAAAACATCGGGCAGGTTGGTAGGACCAGTAGCTGCACGCTGGAAGACACACAGCTTCAAAGCCGGGGACTTCCCATTAAATCTAGAATAGAATTTAAAACCCTGCTTCTTACATATAAAGCTCTGAATGGTCAGACTCCATCATATATAGAAGATCTCATAGCACCATATCATCCCAGTAGACCACTTCATTCTCAGAATGCAGGCCTACTTGTGGTTCCCAGAATTTCCAAAGGTAGAATGGGAGGTAGAGCCTTTAGCTATCAAGCTCCTCTCCTGTGGAACCAGCTCCCAGTTCTTCTTTTTCCCGTAGTTTTCTCTTCAGTTCCTCTTGTTCTCTATTGTCTATTTTCTGTTCTTTCTCTTTCAGAATGTGTATCTTCTTAGGCTTCCTCCCAAAGGCAAAGCAACTTAACAATGGAAGGACTTTAAAACAAATGACACCTATTGTAAAGTCCTTAGACTGGATGTTTGTCAGCTTCTGATTTGATTTAAAAATTATTTTCCTGATTTTTACCAAACTTCTTGGATAAAATAGTCTGACTGAGGATCTCAGTCTAAACTTGTTGTTTAGCCTGGAATTGCCCACGTATCAACAAATCTAGGTGTAAAAGTATCAAATACAAGCTACAATTCTGAAATTCTCTTCACATCTATCTTTTTATCTTACATTAAATGCCTTTGTGTATAGAAAAACAAATGGCTTTGCAATAATTACAATAATTTAGGAGGGAACTATAGATTTTTTCTAGTGGCCACAAACTGGCAGAGGTGTCATAGTTTTTCTTTTATTTTCATTTTGTTAAATTCAATCTTCTGAACCTTTCTACCCTTTCTACACCCTGACTCCTGGAAAGTCCCTGGGTTCCCTTTGTGCCCAAAGCCATTCAAAATTCAAACTGCTGCAAGAAGCACTTTCACTTTGTGCCATTTACAAGAATTCAAGTTCTTATACGAGCTCCATGTAAAGCTGTGCACCTCTGCTCCTTACTTTAATAACCAAGAAAAAAACGAAATAAAATAGGAACAAAATTATTAAATGATTGATTTATGATCTTCTTACATTAGATAAGAAACTATGTTGCACTTCTCATAATCTGGGATTCGTATCATTTTCTTTTCATCAAGTGAGCAACTTCACATAACAGACTGTCAACATTTTCTGGATAAAAACCTGAGGATGGATTTTTCTAACTAAATGCAAATGACCAAAGCATTTCATCACAATGTGTTTAGTTCTACATATGCAAACCTGCTGAGCAAGAATAATGTGAACGTGTATGTAAATAAATGCTTTTCCACACATGGCCTGTCATCAGCAGGTGTTTCAACTAACTACAGCTTTTCTACATTAATGATCAGTTGGAGCAAAGACAGGACAGAAACACAGTTTGCTCACTTACAATAATTCATCTGCAGTGATTGTGTTGACGAGACATCAGTCTGATGTCAGCTGTTAGCTGGTTAGCTGGCATTAGTTCACACACGTAGAACAGTGAACAGAGGTCTATCTCTCTAATGGACGGGTTTTCCAGTTCTGCTGTAACCACAGCCAGCTGATTGACCTGAGTCATGACAGTCTGGTAAACTGAAAGAATGGACAAGGGCAGACTTATTTTCACCGTTCCCCCCCAAAAAACCTGATAATTCTTCCTTCAGTCCAAGTGGTTGTTTTTGCCAAATTCAAAGATGTTCCCACAAGGCAAGGTACATGTGGACAACCAGAAAACATCACCAGAAATCAATTCACAGCAGCTTATTGGTGTTAAGCAGGGACCTGTGGAAATTGTCCTTTTTTGTGAAAATACCACTTCTACAGCTGCAGGCATCTCTTGAGATACCACAATGATGGTGACTGGTTGGCATTCACCAATTTTAGGGTCGGAGGTATGATTCCCAGTTCCTCCTGTTGTATGTCAAAGTGTCCTTGACCAAGACACTGAGCCAAAAGTTTCTCCTAGAAGGTCAACAAACCAAAACAACACATATTGTAAATGCTCTGCACTTATGTAGCACTTTTCTACCTATTGGCACTTAAAACACTTTACACTGCTTCTTATTCATCCATTCACACTCACAATCACATGCACTCATACACCAATGGGGGAGCTGCCAGCAGTTAGCCAACACTTACCGGGGGCGGCTAAGTTGGGGTTCAGTCTCTTGCTCAAGGACACTTCGACA
Source organism: Channa argus (assembly GCF_033026475.1). NCBI lineage: Eukaryota > Metazoa > Chordata > Actinopteri > Anabantiformes > Channidae > Channa > Channa argus. The sequence continues at coordinate 29,992,660 of NC_090199.1, forward strand.
TGTGACCGGAGGATCCAGGGATTGAACCAACAACTGCAAGATTGGTGGACAACCACTCTACCTTCCTGCCCCACAGTCTGCCCACTGTTCACTACCCCTCCTTAACTTGCAGTCATCTCGTGTGGCCCTAAAGTCTTGAGCCATCCACTGCAGCTCAACAGCCTTAAACCAGTAACAGCAGTTCTACCCCATAAAGTGGTGGATGATATGCTGAATATGTTTGTGAGAAAGATTCACATCGTTTCAATCAATCTTTGAAAAAGAAGGCAGTCAACCAGAAGACGCGGTCTCCATGGTATAGTTCACAAACTATCAAGCTCCTCTCCTATGGAACCAGCTCCCAGTTCAGATTAAAGAAGCAGACACCCTCTCTACTTTTAAGTCCAGGCTTAAAACCTTCCTCTTTAATAAACCTTATAGTTAGTTATAGTTATGCTGCTATAGGCTTAGACTGCACTAAGCTCCTTTCCTCCTCTTGACCCTCTCTCCTTTCTTTTCCCTAACTTTTCTTCCGTAGTTGTCTTTCTCCCCCTCTGTCTACCCCTCTCTGTCCCTTTCTGCAGGTGTCCCTGACTTTGGAGCCGTGTGTTTTCCAGTGTGCAGCTACTTGTCCTAACAACCCGCCCGCTGTTCTGTGCAGGTTGCTCTTTTCTTTTGTCTCTCCACCTTCCACTCACCACAACCGATGGCTGCCCACCCTAAGCCTGGTCCTGCTGGTGAGTTCTCCCTTTAAAGGGAGTTGGTTCAATCCCCGGCTCCTCCGGTCGCATGTCGAAGTGTCCTTCAGCAAGACACTGAACAGTCTACCTGTTACCTGTAAGTTTTCCTATCGCACACAAAGGGTAAGAGTTGGCTCTAACATCCCCACGGCCCTCAGCCTCAGCACTGGCTAACCACAAAGCTTCCTGCTGAGCCCTTTGTTATTCACCCTCTACACCCATGACAGCTGCCTCATCTATCAAAACAACACTTAAGGACAAATCTCACCCTGGACAATCTCTTTTTGAACTGCTGCCTTCAGGAAGACAGTACAGATCATTAAAACAAACAGACTGTTTTAATGCGCGACTGTGGTGCAGGAAGGTAGAGTGGTTGTCCACCAATCTCACAGTTGTTGGTTCAATCCCTGGCTCCTCTGGTCACATGTCAAAGTGTCCTTGAGCAAGACACTGAACCCCAACTTAGCTGCTCCCGGTGAGTGTTGGCCAGCTGCATAGCAGCTCCCCCATCAGTGTATGAGTGTGTGTGATTGTGAGTGTGAATGGGTGAATAAGAAAGCAGTGTAAAGCACTTTGAGTGCCAAAAGGTAGAAAACCGCTTTGTAAGTTCAGAACATTTACCATTCACACACCGATGAAGGTCTGCGATGGAAGGTGTTCACCTGACCAACTGAGCTAGTTGCATTACAGAAATGTACTCTACAGGAAAGCCACGTGCAGACTGGGCTGTGGAGACTAAGGTCTTTAGGAGTGCAGGGAGCACACCTGAGGACCCTTTTTGACTCTGTGGTGGCATCAGCCATCTTTTACGGAGTGGTCTGCCGGTGGAGCAGCATCTCTACAACAGACAGAGACTTGAGAAACTGATTAAGAAGGCCAGGCCCATGGGCCAAGCAGGAAAAACTGCAAATATAACTCAAGTCCATGAAACAAATGCAGCCGCACTTAGATGCCTTTAAAGCAGCTTTAAGTAACTTGGGACTTTTTTCACCCTGTACTGGCAACCAGCAGAAAATGTCTGGATCAACAATTTGATTCATAACCATCTATAATTGAGCCAATATTTGTTTCTCTGCTGATTCTCAGGTTTCTTGTCTGGGTGTTCATCTGCCAGCCAAGGATGACGTCTACCTCAGCATGTACTTCATGGGTCAGCATCGTCACTCTGAACACCTCCCTGCTGTCTTCCCTCTGTGGTTTTATGAGAAGATGACATTTGAAAAGCAGGTCTATACTTTTGAATGTCCTAAAGAAACTTCTGGGTAAAATAAATGAGACATGAACCAGGAGTGTTTTATTAAGGTCAACAAATTTATTCCTTTTTTGTGTAACACAGACTGAGCTGTTGCATTGTGTTGCAATGTTAACATTGCACAGAACCTCAAGTCAATGATCATAACAGCAGACCAGCCATAAACATACAGTAAACACACAGTCAGACCAGGCTGTTTTATCTGTTCCTCTTTTATGCAAATCAACTATTTAATTCAAGGCAGTTTTTTCCATAAGACGTAATGTTTCTTCATCTAGTCTCTCACAGTCACCCAGTCTGCACGTGTAGCAACTTGAAACCTATGGCTGTACTTTAAGTGTCCAGGATTCTAGTAACTGGGTTAGAAAAATCAGTTGTTGAAATAAAATTAGCTCCTCAATTCTGCAGTTTAAAGTGCTCACAGATAAGTTGATGCAGCATTACACATCTGGTGGCTACATACAGACGACACAAACAATGAGAAATTAGACTATAAAGACTTAACAAGCACAAATCTTTTTTAATTATTTCAACAGCCCATATGATACCAAATGCCAATACTTCATAAAATGTAACATTATACAGAGAAAATAAAGCATCAGCACACAGCATTTCACTAAGTTGCATTGCAAATACTAAACTTAGATTTCAATGTAATTAAAGCTGCTCTACATCCTAAGTGAAGTATGTGGAATAATTGTTTTTCCAAGTCTGTGTCATGTTGGTTTCCTGAGAAACAGGATGTCCTGACCCACAGGTGGGACTAAAACTACAGTGTTTACACTCCCAGGTTTCCCAGGTTGTTTTCCAGGTTTTCCCAACATGAACAAACACCTGATGTCCATTACAAATCTCTAAGCAACAGCTGAAAGAACCTTTGTAGAAGACTGTTGGACAACATAAGATGCTGCACAGTTTCTTACTAAATCCTGTCTTTTACAGAAAAATGTGCATTTACAGTAAAACAGATTCCTTTTGTTATTGTTGTGGTGATGTTGGAGTTTTTGTAATACGATGAATTTTATTATGAACAGCGTTTGTGAGCACATTGTGTTTGGAGCTGAGCAACTGTAGCAAATATTGTACATGTATCCACAGTTGTGACGTTAAATCAAATACAACAGTAAAATCATATCAGAGAATTATACAACCATCATCATTAGACTGACTTTGCCACTGTGCTTCTCTCCACCTTTTTCTTTCTTCTTCCAGTTCTCTTTCACGTTGTTCTGCTAAACGCTGCTTCAAACTTTCTATCTCCCTTTGTCTTTCTTCTTCCTCTCTCTTTTGTTCTGCTTTTCTTTCCTCCTCCTCTCTCCTCCTCTGTCTCTCCCTCTCCCTTTCCCTCATTTCCATCTCCCTCTTTCGTTCCTCCTCTCTCTCTTTCCTCTCCCTCTCTCTCTCAGCCTGGAGGTGCTGATGCATTATTTGCATCTCTCTTTGATATTTTTCCTGCAGTTTTCTCTCAATTGCTTCTTGTTCTCTGCGTTTTTCCTCTTCCTTCATCTTCAGGATGCGTTGTTTCTCCTCTTCGATTGCCCTCTCTGCCTCTTGGAACATCTCATTGGTGTAGTGACTTCCTCCGTTGCTCTGAACTATATTTCTGATCTTCTGAAGCAGCTCAGTGACCTGAGGTTGATTATTAACCTGGTTATTAAAAACATGGTACTGGCCATTACATCTGGCTACAAGGTCTTGAAGCTCTAGGCTTTCATTCAGGAACTCCTCAATAGTGGTTCCTTGAAGAAGGTCCCCACCAGTAAAGAGGACCATGCTGTATTTGTCTGCAGCCTGTCCAAAGATGTCTTGAATCTTCTTTACAGTTTGCTTTTCCTCATCAGTGAATCTGCCCAGTCTGATGACCACCAGGAAGACATGTGGTCCAGGAAGAGAAAAGGAGATGCACTGGCTCATATCTTTAGTGGTTTTGTCTATACCAAACCTGGTATCAAACAGGCCCGGGGTGTCAATGACAGCCACCTTCTGTCCATCCACCGCAGCTGTTCCCTTAGAACAGTCCACAGTCATAGACTTCGCACTGAACTTCGATTCAAAGCACTGTCGTCCCAATATGGTGTTTCCAGTTGCACTCTTCCCATTTCCAGTCTTCCCCACCATCACAATCCTCAGCTCTTCATTATTCACTGTAATAGATGCTGTGGAGAAGAATAAGTGATTATCAGGCTGTATGTACAATGTAAATGCAGACTCCTTTACACTAGTTCACATTATTCTGGCTGTTTTTCCAAGATTTAATCAAACTACATTAAGCTGCAGTCTTTACAGGAAAATACACATGTTCTTTTAACCCCCTCCCCCCTTCCCTCTGGAAATTGAAAGTAGAACAGCAAAGTAGAAACCTGTCCAGCCTTAGACTTTAACGTTAATATCTTCTCCAACAAGGTTACTGGTTGTTTCTGATACATCATCCAACACATACAGCAAAAGGGAGGTGTCATATTTCCTAGTGACCAAGCTTTGTTCAGAAATGTAAAATTATAAAAATGCATCCTGTAGGATTGGACTCTAGGGAATACAGTAAAATATGACATAAAATAATAGTATTTTAAGCATGAAATCAATAACATGACTTACTTAAGTTTCCAGGTGACACAGGGTTGGTGAAGTTTCTTTCCATGTTTAGACTAAAGATAGATACTGAAAGATACTGAAGTAGATACTGAAGTGAACTGTTCTGCTGCAGCGTCTTTATTGTGGCTTGATGCATAAACCACACCCTCAAGTATGCGTCAGAAAGTGAAATTAAAATGGGTCACAAGTGAAAGTGAAACTTAAACTGTCCATTTGAGGGAATAGAACAGTTTTTCTCTATTGCTATGATACATTTATTAAACTGGGACCCACTTGATCGTCATCACCTTATCAGCAAAGCTGAAGTCTTTTCCACTGGTTTCTAGTTTCAAGTTATGGGAAGTCCTTTTTTAGATCCATATTATTATGCACTTCTGTTTCTAATTATACTGAACTGTTAGTGAGTGAGCTTCTCTTTCATTAGGGCATTGAATCAAATCTTTTTTGGCTTTCCAGTTGCACTTTATGTAAATATACTGAAAATGGGCATGTCATTTATTAAACTGATGAGTTCCTTCACACACATGTGCTACTACATATGTTACACAACTCATCAACACATCTCTCAAAACAGGGACTTAATTCCGTTAAAAACTGAAATTCTAAAGTATTAGAATTTCCCTGGAAAAAAAAACAAAGAAAAATTAAACATACCTCAATTGATTATTGTATTAATCAGTTATAGTCAGATTTGATCTTCCACACATTAAAAGAGTTTTGGAGGAACTTGTTGGTAAAGCTTTTTAGCTTTTCCTCTTTGTTTTTTAAAATCATTTTATTCCCCACTTGAATGCAATCCTTTGATATTTAAATTCATTTTTAGCCTTAATTCCTGTTACACTCTGTCATGGCACATTTATCTGTGTAGTACATGAGGTACTCAAGCTAGATCTTCTGTAAAAGTATATAGGAAACTCCTGATAAAACCAACCTGCTCACCCCTCCCTTCACCATTTAGGAGAAATGGTAGCAGTTCTATAAAACTGTGGCTGCTACTGCAACTGTTACAGTTTGTGTTGTTTACTGTCAAAGCTGGTGAAAGGTGTAAAGAAGGTAGAACATGTCAGGACACATCTGAGGAAATGCTATGTGGTATCTACATTTATGACAGTAAAGTTAAAGTTTCAGAGATATCTACTATAAAAGAAGTTAACTGACAGGTCCTATGCTCCTTATCTTCATATTAGCAACACTGTTTTTTGTAGCCTACTGGAGACACAGTCCTCATATTTCTAAATGTGAACCTTGAACACTGAAATGTAGTCACATACTTATGAGGTTTTGATTTGTGGATTACAGAAAGAAGCAGTAATATTAGAGTGGACAAGAATCAAAATCCACATTTCTCACATTGTTAAAGGTAAATGTCAGGTGTTTAACCCATAAAGCTGCATCCAATAGAACAACAACTTTATTTTTGCTTCAGGAGCAACTACTACACATAAGGTCAACAAAGATTTTCCTGCTTTAGCTCTTTTTAAACACATTAATCATATGTCAAAGTGTCCTTGAGCAAGACACTGAAGCCCAACTTAGTTGCTCCCAGTGAGCGTTGGCCAGCTGCATAGCAGCTCCCCCATCGGTGTATGAGTGTATGAGTGTGTGTGTGAGTGTGAGTGTGAGTGTGAATGGGTGAATAAGATCAGTGCAAAGCGCTTTGAGTGTCAATAGGTAGAAAAGTGCTATATAAGTGCAGAACTTTTACCATTAAACCATCAAAGCTAAACATCAACTTTGTAGGCAGCTAACATGTTGTATTTGACAACAAATAAAGACGTTCTAAGTACATAAATGTAACTAAGTAAAAAATATGTATAAATGTCAGTCGGCCTTGTAAATGATAAAGAATATCTGAATTTCTCTAAATAAATTCTGTTTAGAATTGAACAATATGGTCATTAAAAGTTTGACTATTTATTTTGAGGCCATGAAAGGTATAAATGCTTTTAAAATGCTTTTAAAAATATTGAATAGTTTTAGGTTCTAAGTTTCTTAACTGTACAGTATTTGAAATGAACTGGTTCAGGGTGTTTACAACATCACAGGTTCCTCCGAATTATTCACCTGTGACATTTAAATTCCTAATTGAAAATTAAATATGACTTTGACAAAGCTTCATTGTTAGTATCACAACTGTATTTTTCCTTCAGTTTAGCACGTGGACGCAGGTTTTTAATGGTATAAATGAATATTAATGACAAAAAACTCAACAATATATGAATTTCAATGCAGTTTTTATAAAGTATGTCTGAGTAATTAAAACTCACCACTGTAGGTGAATCCATCTGATGTCAGCAATCAGTTACTCACTGTCAGAACTTTTTCTAATCAACTATCAGTGCGCAGAAATAACACGGGATGCACTTATGATATTGATATTGATATTGATATTCTTAAAATAGGATTTATCATATGATCTTCATAGATGAAACATGTAAACCATCTTATGTACAAACACAATTAATTAAATCTTTGGCTATAATGAAAAACATGATGAACACTAGATGACATAATCCCACACTTAGCCCTCTGAGACCATGGTGAGCAGCTCGAAACTAAGAAAATCACCATCATTATATTTCTATGGATTAAATCATCTGTTTCAGTGGCTGAACAACCAGAATGTAAGACTGCTCATTTTTTGAACAGACTTCCAATTGCTTTGCAGAATGATTGAATCCCTGCAACAATCAATTTACCAGCATTTATCAGATGGTATAATGGATTAGACTCCTCAGCTTCTTTTCTGGCCTCATCCTCATACCTGGACTGTAATTTTTCTTTCTCCTCCCTCATTTCTCTCTCATGTTGCTCCAGCATTGACTTCTTCATATCTTCTGCCTGTTTTTCTCTCTCCTCTCTCTCCCTCTTTCTCTCTTCATTCATCTCCTCTCTCTCCCTCTTTCTCTCTTCATTCATCTCCTCTCTCTCCCTCTTCCTCTCCTCCTCTCTCTCTTTCCTCTCTCTCTCTCTCTCAGCCTGAAGTTGTTCATTCAGTCTCCTCATCTGTTTTTCATATTTTTCTTGAAGTTTTCTCTCAATTGCTTCTTGTTCTCTGCGTTTTTCCTCTTCCTTCATCTTCAGGATGTGTTGTTTCTTCTCTTCAATTGCCCTCTCTGCCTCTTGGAACATCTCATTGGTGTAGTGACTTCCTCCATTCCTCTGAACTATATTTCTGATCTTCTGAAGCAGCTCAGTGACCTGAGGTTGATTATTAACCTGGTTATTAAAAACATGGTACTGGCCGTTACATCTGGCTACAAGTTCTTGAAGCTCTAGGCTTTCATTCAGGAACTCCTCAATAGTGGTTCCTTGGAGAAGGTCACCATGTGTAAAGAGGACCATGCTGTATTTGTCTGCAGCCTGTCCAAAGATGTCTTGAATCCTTTGCACAGTTTGTTTCTCTTCTTCAGTGAATCTGCCCAGTCTGATGAGCACCAGGAAGACATGGGGTCCAGGAGCAGCATATGAGATGCACTGGCTAATATCTTTAGTGGTTTTGTCTTTGCCAAACCTGGTGTCAAACAGGCCCGGGGTGTCAATGACAGCCACCTTCTGTCCATCCACCGCAGCTGTTCCCTTAGAACAGTCCACAGTCATAGACTTCGCACTGAACTTCGATTCAAAGCACTGTCGTCCCAATATGGTGTTTCCAGTTGCACTCTTCCCATTCCCAGTCTTCCCCACCATCACAATCCTCAGCTCTTCATTATTCACTATATTTGATCCTGTGGAGAAGAATAAGTGATTATCAGGCTGTATGTACAATGTAATTGCAGACTCCTTTACAGTAGTGTCATGGCAAAAACGACAATATCGGGTCTTGGACACCTCAAGTGTAATTAGTAAATAAGCTTCAACATCCAGGATGTCTTTTAGGGCTTTATTATCTTGTAAGAGAGAAGAACATCGACAGAGTTTCAGTTCTCCGTCCTATGCAGTTCTTCATACATCACACATTAGTTTTATAACTTTCTGTTGCTGGGCAGAACATTCTCCACCCTCAGGCTACTGCCCCCAGCCCCTTTCTACTTTTATGGAAACCGTTTCCCTTTTCAGCACTTTGATAAACACCTGTGAGCATGGAGTGACTCTGGGTCACTGCAGTGTGGGATGGTCTGCTGTTAGACAATAACTGCAAACACTTCAAGACAAAACATGGATATGAGACAAAGTTTGAACAACATACAATCTTTTTAAACATTCTTCAAAAGTACACTGAGTACAAGTTGCTATTATAACTAGGTAAAATGGATTAAATGTAATCAACATGGAAAATCAAGTATTATTATTTAAAATACTTGTAATCACAAGTAGTTCACATTATTCTGGCTGTTTTTCCAAGATTTAATCAAACTACATTAAGCTGCAGTCTTTACAGAAAAATACACATGTTCTTTTAACCCCCTCCCCCCTTCCCTCTGCAAATTGAAAGTAGAACAGCAAAGTAGAAACCTGTCCAGCCTTAGACTTCAACGTTAATATCTTCTCCAACAAGCTTAATGGTTGTTTCTGATACATCATCCAACACATACAGCAAGAGGAAGGTGAATGAATAACTATTTCCTAGTGACCAAGAAATCTGGATTTTACTAAAAAAAAATGTACAAATGTAAACGATACTTGTACCAAAAGGTTTGTTCAGAAATGTAAAATTATAAAAATGCATCCTGTAGGATTGGACTCTAGGGAATACAGTAAAATATGACATAAAATAATAGTATTTTAAGCATGAAATCAATAACATGACTTACTGAAGTTTCCAGCTGACACAGGGTTGGTGAAGTTTCTTTCCATGTTTAGACTAAAGATAGATACTGAAAGATACTGAAGTAGATACCGAAGTGAACTGTTCTGCTGCAGCGTCTTTATTGTGGCTTGATGCATAAACCACACCCTCCAGTATGCGTCAGAAAGTGGAATTAAAATGGGTCACAATTGAAAGTGAAACTTAAATTTTGTAGGAAGCTGTTCTGATAAAACCACACTGCTCACCCCTCCCTTCACCATTTAGGAGAAATGGCAGCAATTCTATAAAAGTGTAGTTGATACTGCAACTGTTACAGTTTGTGTGGTTTACTGTCTAACAGCGGTAAAAGGTGTAAAGAGTGTAGAACATGTCAGGACACATCTGAGGAAATGCTATGTGGTATCTACATTTATGACAGTAAAGTTACAGATACCTGCTATAGAAGACAGTGAGAAGTTTACTGACAGGTCCTGTGTGTACAGTATGTACAATTTACAACCACAAATGTGCTGGAAATAATTAAAATCATTCTATTTGTATTTACATTTTACACAGAATCCCAAGTTCTCTGCAAGTGGGGTTTGTATAAGCACGTGAACAAGACAAAGCAACGATACTAATTTATTTACCTTATTATTCTTTACATGTTGCAGCCTCCTATACCAATCCAACATTTGCTGAACCCATAACACACATGTTTTAATTCTGCTTTCTGTCTTGTGAGCTACAGAACAACAAAGTAGTATTTGATTTAAAGACACAGGCAGACAAGGAAAACAGAGACAACATGAAATGTGGATTTTACTTAAAAAATATACTTTTAGCAAAAGCTTCGATCAGAATTTATAAAAATGCCTTGAATGGCCCTTCTCTCTCAGTTTAGCAGCCGGCCCAGAGAGTCCTGGTGGTTGCAGACTTCTTCCATTTATGGATGATGGAAACCACTGTGCTCATTGGGACTTTCAATGGTGCAGAAATGTCTCTGTACCCTTCCTGAGATCGGTCCCTCGATACAAACCTGTGTCAGAGGTCTACAGACAATTCCTTGGACTTCATGGCTTGGTTTGTCCTCTGACATATGTTTTGTTAACCGTGGGACCTTATATAGACAGGTGTATGCTGTACCAAATCATGTCCAATCAACTGAATTCCAATCAAGTTGTAGAATCATCTCAAGGATAATCAGTGGAAACAGGATGCACCAGAACTTCTTTCACATCAATATCAATTTTTTTAAAGTTGAGAAACAAAATGTTTCTGGGAAAGCTCTAGTCCCTAGTTCATAAGCATATATCACTGTGTTCTTTTTGTTTACATTGTACACAATGTCTTTTTGGAAAATGTTTTCATCCAATGTTATTTTAAAAATATAAACTAGCCCTAAATACCATAATTATACATGATTTCTATTTGCATGAATGCAGACTACATACTTGCCACCTACTGTATATCGGCTCCCTTTAAACTGAAAAGGGACCCAGATCTGTCTCTCTGACCTTGTTCCTGGGCTCTGAAACCTCATCACAGCAGGGGTGTTTGTGGGCAAGGTGAGTAAAAGAACTGATTCTTAAGGTTTAACTGTTATCTTTCCTTCATACACTGAGCTGTCAGGTTAGTAGCTACACCAGGATAAAACTACCGCAGCCCTTCATGCAATGTGCATGAGACACACTCTGACCTTAGACCCTTAAATAGAATGGAGGGGGATTGAATGGGGATGAAGAGAGAGTAAATACAGACTACAACACAGACTAGAGTTTAAGATGTAATGACTTTATTTGTAGTTTAAGTTGGTACAAGCAGTGACATGATCATAGACTCAAGAACTTAATGCTTTGAGTAATGCTTTAAAAATAACTACTGTAGCTCATCCAGAACAATTTCTAACAGTTTCAGAACAGTTTCCTAAGAATATAATTTGTCATTATTTAGTTCACTATTAGCACAGCATTCATTTAATTCATAATATTTGCAAGACATCACTGTGGAAAATCCAAAAAGGTTTAAATGTGTCTTACATTGATTTGTCATTAAAGAGACAAACCTGCAGCAAATAGCTGCTGAGAATTGATTACAAGATAACACAAGGAATATTAAAATAAATCATTTCAGCTTTCACCCTGGCCAACTTGTCGTAATTGTTTTGAACTTTGTCTTTTTCAGCTTGAAGTTCTCTGCTGTGTTTTGCACTTAATCGATCCATCATCTGATTCTTCTCCCTCTCCCTGTCTCTCCTCTCCATTTCTCTCTCTGCTGCTATTTCCTCTCTCTCCCTCTTTCTCTCTTCATTCATCTCCTCTCTCACCATCTTCCTCTCCTCCTCTCTCTCTTTCCTCTCTCTCTCTCTCTCAGCCTGAAATTGCTGATACAGTTTCTGCATCTCTTTATCATATTTTTCCTGCAGTTTTCTCTCCACCTCCTCTTGTTGTCTGCGTATTTCCTCTTGCTTCATCTTCAGGATGTGTTGTTTGTCCTCTTCGATTGCCCTCTCTGCCTTTTGGAACATCTCATTGGTGTAGTGACTTCCTCCGTTGCTCTGAACTATATTTCTGATCTTCTGAAGCAGCTCAGTGACCTGAGGTTGATTATTAACCTGGTTATTAAAAACATGGTACTGGCCGTTACATCTGGCTACAAGTTCTTGAAGCTCTAGGCTTTCATTCAGGAACTCCTCAATAGTGGTTCCTTGGAGAAGGTCACCATGTGTAAAGAGGACCATGCTGTATTTGTCTGCAGCCTGTCCAAAGATGTCTTGAATCTTCTTTACAGTTTGCTTTTCCTCATCAGTGAATCTGCCCAGTCTGATGACCACCAGGAAGACATGTGGTCCAGGAAGAGAAAAGGAGATGCACTGGCTCATATCTTTAGTGGTTTTGTCTATACCAAACCTGGTGTCAAACAGGCCCGGGGTGTCAATGACAGCCACCTTCTGTCCATCCACCGCAGCTGTTCCCTTAGAACAGTCCACAGTCATAGACTTCGCACTGAACTTCGATTCAAAGCACTGTCGTCCCAAGATGGTGTTTCCAGTTGCACTCTTCCTATTTCCAGTCTTCCCCACCATCACAATCCTCAGCTCTTCATTATTCACTGTAATAGATGCTGTGGAGAAGAATAAGTGATTATCAGGCTGTATGTACAATGTAAATGCAGACTCCTTTACACTAGTTCACATTATTCTGGCTGTTTTTCCAAGATTTAATCAAACTACATTAAGCTGCAGTCTTTACAGGAAAATACACATGTTCTTTTAACCCCCTTCCCTCTGCAAATTGAAAGTAGAACAGCAAAGTAGAAACCTGTCCAGCCTTAGACTTTAACGTTAACATCTTCTCCAACAAGGTTACTGGTTGTTTCTGATACATCATCCAACACATACAGCAAAAGGGAGGTGTCATATTTCCTAGTGACCAAGCTTTGTTCAGAAATGTAAAATTATAAAAATGCATCCTGTAGGATTGGACTCTAGGGAATACAGTAAAATATGACATAAAATAATAGTATTTTAAGCATGAAATCAATAACATGACTTACTTAAGTTTCCAGGTGACACAGGGTTGGTGAAGTTTCTTTCCATGTTTAGACTAAAGATAGATACTGAAAGATACTGAAGTAGATACTGAAGTGAACTGTTCTGCTGCAGCGTCTTTATTGTGGCTTGATGCATAAACCACACCCTTGAGTATGCGTCAGAAAGTGAAATTAAAATGGGTCACAAGTGAAAGTGAAACTTAAACTGTCCATTTGAGGGAATAGAACAGTTTTTCTCTATTGCTATGATACATTTATGAAACCGGGACCCACTTGATCGTCATCACCTTATCAGCAAAGCTGAAGTCTTTTCCACTGGTTTCTAGTTTCAAGTTATGGGAAGTCCTTTTTTAGATCCATATTATTATGCACTTCTGTTTCTAATTATACTGAACTGTTAGTGAGTGAGCTTCTCTTTCATTAGGGCATTGAATCAAATCTTTTTTAGCTTTCAAGTTGCACTTTATGTAAATATACTGAAAATGGGCATGTCATTTATTAAACTGATGAGTTCCTTCACACACATGTGCTACTACATATGTTACACAACTCATCAACACATCTCTCAAAACAGGGACTTAATTCCGTTAAAAACTGAAATTCTAAAGTATTAGAATTTCCCTGGAAAAAAAAACAAAGAAAAATTAAACATACCTCAATTGATTATTGTATTAATCAGTTATAGTCAGATTTGATCTTCCACACATTAAAAGGGTTTTGGAGGAACTTGTTGGTAAAGCTTTTTAGCTTTTCCTCTTTGTTTATTAAAATCATTTTATTCCCCACTTGAATGCAATCCTTTGATATTTAAATTCATTTTTAGCCTTAATTCCTGTTACACTCTGTCATGGCACATTTATCTGTGTAGTACATGAGGTACTCAAGCTGGATCTTCTGTGTGACCGTAACAATGGTGCAATGATCACTTAAGTCGTTTGCAAAGACACCTACAGTATGTCAGTGTACTTTTAGTCATAAATAAGTCAAGCAAGGACGATCTAGTAGGATATTTATTATTAGGCCGGGTAGGACTATCAATTAAATGGCTGAGATTTAGAGAATCACAGACAGATTTTAGACTGTCTAAAGATACAGACAACCAATCTGGGTTCACCTACTCAGACAAGTTCATTTGAATTTAACCCAGCAATGTAGTATGCAGTGAGGTGAGAGCTTCACTGCAGGCCGAACAGCCCATAATTGTGAGGGATTGATCCTTTAAGAATTCAAGTTTCAGGACAAGAATTTCAAATTGTTTTGGAACGAACACAGAGGGTAGGAGGGTAACGTGAAATAAATTTTTTATATATGACTACACCTCCACCATTTCTATGAAAGAAATTGTAACCTGGTATAAAAATATCTTATATCAGTCTCTATGCAAGACTGCTTAGTTCAGCCAGGTTTTAGAAAGTGCAAGAATGTCAGTATCAGTGATTTAATCCAAATTTCAATTAGATCTAATTTGGGTAGTAAGCTACGAACATTTATAAGAATAATACCACGGCCTGACCTTAGCTCTGAATTAATCAGGAGTACCAATGTTTTTTAACAGGGGGCCTGGGCTGGGTTGAATATGCCTGGAAGCAAGTGTAAAAGTAGGATACGACATTTCCGTCGAACAAACTTTGACATCCTCTCGTCATCATTTGCAATGGAAAGTTAATGAGAGAAGTTTTATTGAGTATAAAACATTTTCTCAGACTAAAAGTGCACATTAATTGCATCAGATTAATAGGATGAAACAGTCCGCTACTTTGGCACCCAGGGTTCAGCCAGCAGCTACCAGCACGGTAGTTGGTCAAGGGCCCATCAGCACCAGAGATGGGGCGACTGGATACCCCAGCAAAGGTTCAGAGAGGATCAGAGCCCGGTCAAGTACGGATGACAGATTCGCTGCACCGTACAGATAAAAGGTGGAAAGTATCCTGCTGAAGCTGTGTTGCTGTATGGTTTAACTGTATTGTTGTGTTTGTTTTCCAAGTGTTTTTTTAAAGACTGTAATAACTGTTTGATAGGCCAATGAAAACAGGTAAAACCAATAAAAAACATCAGATAGTCATTAAAAACAGAGTAAACAAACGCTGAGATGTGGGCGCAGCCATTTTTGATGTTATCTTAGCAGCTGGTCTCTCACTTATCAATAGTCTCTTTTGTTAGCTTGTTAGCATGTTAGCTGTCATTTTGACTATAATGAAATATCTACTTGTTCATCCCTTCATGTCTCACTGTTGTTTAGCTCATCAAAACCAGCAAAACCAAACAACTCACTTCTTCTGTAAAAAGGTCATGAGGTAAATATGCTATAATAAAACAAAATGTGGATTAAACATTGACAGAAGTTAATTATTGGCAGTCACTAAAATAACACGTCTGACTTACTGGTTAACACTTCTAGAAACCTTCCTCTTTAATAAAGCTTATAGTTAGTTATAGTTATGCTGATATAGGCTTAGACTGCTGGGGGACCCACCCCCCGATGGACTGAGCTCCTTTCTGCATGTGTCCTGGCTTTATATTAAAAGGTTTTAATATAAACACTAATAAATAATTGGAAGTCTATCAGTTAAACACTGAAAAACTGAAATTCTAAAGTATTAGAATTTCCCTGGGAAAAAAAACAAAGAAAAATTAAACATACCTCAATTGATTATTGTATTAATCAGTTATACTCAGATTTGATCTTCCACACATTAAAAGGGTTTTGGAGGAACTTGTTGGTAAACCTTTTTAGCTTTTCCTCTTTGTTTTTTAAAATCATTTTATTCCCCACTTGAATGCAATCCTTTGATATTTAAATTCATTTTTAGCCTTAATTCCTGTTACACTGGCACATTTATCTGTGTAGTACATGAGGTACTCAAGCTAGATCTTCTGTGTCTTCTGTAAAACTATGTAGGAAACTCCTGATAAAACCAACCTGCTCACCCCTCCCTTCACCATTTAGGAGAAATGGCAGCAGTTCTATAAAACTGTGGCTGCTACTGCAACTGTTACAGTTTGTGTTGTTTACTGTCAAAGCTGGTGAAAGGTGTAAAGAAGGTAGAACATGTCAGGACACATCTGAGGAAATGCTATATAAGGTCTGCTATTATGACAGTAAAGTTAAAGTTTCAGAGATATCTACTATAAAAGAAGTTAACTGACAGGTCCTATGCTCCTTATCTTCATATTAGCAACACTGTTTTTTGTAGCCTACTGGAGACACAGTCCTCATATTTCTAAATGTGAACCTTGAACACTGAAATGTAGTCACATACTTATGAGGTTTTGATTTGTGGATTACAGAAAGATGCAATAATATTTTCTCACATTGTTAAAGGTAAATGTCAGGTGTTTAACCCATAAAGCTGCATCCAATAGAACAACAACTTTATTTTTGCTTCAGTAGCAACTACTACACATAAGGTCAACAAAGATTTTCCTGCTTTAGCTCCTTTTAAACACATTAATCATATGTCGAAGTGTCCTTGAGCAAGACACTGAAGCCCAACTTAGTTGCTCCCGGTGAGCGTTGGCCAGCTGCATAGCAGCTCCCCCATCGGTGTATGAGTGTGTGTGTGAGTGTGAGTGTGAATGGGTGAATAAGATCAGTGCAAAGCGCTTTGAGTGTCAATAGGTAGAAAAGTGCTATATAAGTGCAGAACATTTACCATTATACCATTAAAGCTAAACATCAACTTTGTAGGCAGCTAACATGTTGTATTTGACAACAAATAAAGACGTTCTAAGTACATAAATGTAACTAAGTAAAAAATATGTATAAATGTCAGTCGGCCTTGTAAATGATAAAGAACATCTGAATTTCTCTAAATAAATTCTGTGTAGAATTGAACAATATGGTCATTAAAAGTTTGACTATTTATTTTGAGGCCATGAAAGGTATAAATGCTTTTAAAATGCTTTTAAAAATATTGAATAGTTTTAGGTTCTAAGTTTCTTAACTATACAGTATTTGAAATGAACTGGTTCAGGGTGTTTACAACATCACAGGTTCCTCCGAATTATTCACCTGTGACATGTAAATTCTTAATTGAAAATTAAATATGACTTTGACAAAGGTTCATTGTTAGTATCACAACTTTATTTTTCCTTCAGTTTAGCACGTGGACACAGGTTGTTAGTGGTATAAATGAATATTAATGACAAAAAACTCAACAATATATGAATTTCAATGCAGTTTTTATAAAGTAAGTCTGAGTAATTAAAACTCACCACTGTAGGTGAATCCATCTGATGACAGCAATCAGTTACTCACTGTCAGAACTTTTTCTAATCAACTATCAGTGCGCAGAAATAACACGGGATGCACTTATGATATTCTTATGATATGATCTTCATAGATGAAACATGTAAACCATCTTATGTACAAACACAATTAATTTAATCTTTGGCTATAATGAAAAACATGATGAACACTAGATGACATAATCCCACACTTAGCCCTCTGAGACCATGGTGAGCAGCTCGAAACTAAGAAAATCACCATCATTATATTTCTATGGATTAAATCATCTGTTTCAGTGGCTGAACAACCAGAATGTAGGACTGCTCATTTTGTGAACAGACTTCCAATTGCTTTGCAGAATGATTGAATCCCTGCAAAAATAAATTTACCAGCATTTAGCAGATGGTAAAATGGATTAGACTCCTCAGCTTCTGTTCTGGCCTTATTCTCATACCTGGACTGTAATTTTTCTTTCTCCTCCCTCAGTTGTCTCTCATGTTGCTCCAGCATTGACTTCTTCATATCTTCTGCCTGTTTTTCTTTCTCTTCTCTCTCGCTGTTTCTCTGTGCTTCTCTCTCCTCTCTCTCCCTGTTTCTCTCTTCATTCATCTCCTCTCTCTCCCTCTTCCTCTCCTCCTCTCTTTCTTTCCTCTCTCTCTGTCTCTCAGCCTGAAGTTGTTCATTCAGTCTCCTCATCTGTTTTTCATATTTTTCCTGCAGTTTTCTCTCAATTGCTTCTTGTTCTCTGCGTTTTTCCTCTTCCTTCATCTTCAGGATGCGTTGTTTCTTCTCTTCAATGGCCCTCTCGGCCTCTTGGAACATTTCATTGGTGTAGTGACTTCCTCCATTCCTCTGAACTATATTTCTGATCTTCTGAAGCAGCTCAGTAACCTGAGGTTGATTATTAACCTGGTTATTAAAAACATGGTACTGGCCGTTACATCTGGCTACAAGTTCTTGAAGCTCTAGGCTTTCATTCAGGAACTCCTCAATAGTGGTTCCTTGGAGAAGGTCCCCACCAGTAAAGAGGACCATGCTGTATCTGTCTGCAGCCTGTCCAAAGATGTCTTGAATCCTTTGCACAGTTTGTTTCTCTTCTTCAGTGAATCTGCCCAGTCTGATGAGCACCAGGAAGACATGGGGTCCAGGAGCAGCATATGAGATGCACTGGCTAATATCTTTAGTGGTTTTGTCTTTGCCAAACCTGGTGTCAAACAGGCCCGGGGTGTCAATGACAGCCACCTTCTGTCCATCCACCCCGGCTGTTCCCTTAGAACAGTCCACAGTCATAGACTTAGCACTGAATTTCGATTCAAAGCACCGTCGTCTCAAGATGGTGTTTCCAGTTGCACTCTTCCCATTCCCAGTCTTCCCCACCATCACAATCCTCAGCTCCTCATTATTCACTATATTTGATCCTGTGGAGAAGAATAAGTGATTATCAGGCTGTATGTACAATGTAAATGCAGACTCCTTTACAGTAGTTCACATTATTCTGGCTGTTTTTCCAAGATTTAATCTAACTACATTAAGCTGCAGTCTTTACAGGAAAATACACGTTCTTTTAACCCCCTCCCCCCTTCCCTCTGGAAATTGAAAGTAGAACAGCAAAGTAGAAACCTGTCCAGCCTTAGACTTTAACGTTAATATCTTCTCCAACAAGGTTACTGGTTGTTTCTGATACATCATCCAACATATACAGCAAGAGGGAGGTGAATGAATAACTATTTCCTAGTGACCAACAGATCTGGATTTTACAAATAAAATTTACAAATGTAAACGATACTTGTACCAAAAGGTTTGTTCAGAAATGTAAAATTATAAAAATGCATCCTGTAGGATTGGACTCTAGGGAATACAGTAAAATATGACATAAAATAATAGTATTTTAAGCATGAAATCAATAACATGACTTACTGAAGTTTCCAGCTGACACAGGGTTGGTGAAGTTTCTTTCCATGTTTAGACTAAAGATAGATACTGAAAGATACTGAAGTAGATACTGAAGTGAACTGTTCTGCTGCAGCGTCTTTATTGTGGCTTGATGCATAAACCACACCCTCCAGTATGCGTCAGAAAGTGGAATTAAAATGGGTCACAATTGAAAGTGAAACTTAAATTTTGTAGGAAGCTGTTCTGATAAAACAACACTGCTCACCCCTCCCTTCACCATTTAGGAGAAATGGCAGCAATTCTATAAAAGTGTAGTTGATACTGCAACTGTTACAGTTTGTGTGGTTTACTGTCCTACAGCGGTGAAAGGTGTAAAGAGGGTAGAACATGTCAGGACACATCTGAGGAAATGCTATGTGGTATCTACATTTATGACAGTAAAGTTACAGATACCTGCTATAGAAGACAGTGAGAAGTTTACTGACAGGTCCTGTGTGTACAGTATGTACAATTTACAACCACAAATGTGCTGGAAATAATTAAAATCATTCTATTTGTATTTACATTGTACACAGAATCCCAAGTTCTCTGCAAGTGGGGTTTGTATAAGCACGTGAACAAGACAAAGCAACGATACTAATTTATTTACCTTATTATTCTTTACATGTTGCAGCCTCCTATACCAATCCAACATTTGCTGAACCCATAACACACATGTTTTAATTCTGCTTTCTGTCTTGTGAGCTACAGAACAACAAAGTAGTATTTGATTTAAAGACACAGGCAGACAAGGAAAACAGAGACAACATGAAATGTGGATTTTACTAAAAAAAAATACTTTTAGCAAAAGCTTAGTTCAGAAATGTAAAATTATAAAAATGCCTTGAATGGCCCTTCTCTCTTTGTTTAGCAGCCGGCCCAGAGAGTCCTGGTGGTTCCAGACTTCTCCCATTTATGGATGATGGAAACCACTGTGCTCATTGGGACCTTCAATGGTGCAGAAATGTCTCTGTACCCTTCCTGAGATCGGTGCCTCGATACAAACCTGTCTCAGAGGTCTACAGACAAGTCCTTGGACTTCATGGCTTGGTTTGTCCTCTGACATATGCGTCCTCTGACAGGTGTATGCTGTTCCAAATCATGTCCAATCAACTGAATTCCAATCAAGTTGTAGAATCATCTCAAGGATAATCAGTAGAAACAGGATGCACCAGAACTTCTTTCACATCAATATCAAATTTTTTGATGTTGAGAAACAAAATGTTTCTGGGAAAGTTCTAGTCCCTAGTTTATAAGCATATATCACTGTGTTCTTTTTGTTTACATTTTACACAATGTCTTTTTGGAAACTGTTTTCATCCAATGTTATTTTCAATTTTATTTTCCCTAAATAATAATTTAGGGCTAGTTTATATTTAAAGCTATTTAAAGCTAATTTATGCTCCCTTTAAACTGAAAATGAAAAGGGACCCAGATCTGTCTCTCTGACCTTGTTCCTGGGCTCTGAAACCTCATCACAGCAGGGGTGTTTGTGGGCAAGGTGAGTAAAAGAACTGATTCTTAAGGTTTATCTTTCCTTGTTATCTTTCCTTCATACACTGAGCTGTCAGGTTAGTAGCTACACCAGGATAAAACTACCGCAGCCCTTCATGCAATGTGCATGAGACACACTCTGACCTTAGACCCTTAAATTCAATTCAATTCAATTCAATTCAACTTTATTTATATAGCACCAATTCACAACAAAGTCATCTCAGGGCACTTTACAGAATAAAGTCAAGATTATAAAGATGTATAAAGAGAACCCAACAGTTCCCCCTGGAGCAAGCCATAGGCAACAGTGGAGAGGAAAAACTCCCTTTAACGGAAGAAACCTCCAGCAGAACCAGGCTCAGGGTGGACGGCCATCTGCCTCGACCGGTTGCGGTGAGTGGAAAGGGGAGAGAGAAAAGAACAGAGCAACAAAAAGAAACAACAAAATATCGGTCAGGTTGGTAGGACCAGTAGCTGCACACTGGAAGACACACAGCTTCAAAGCCGGGGACACCTGCAGACAGTGACAGAGAGAGGGGGACAGAGAAGGACAAAGACAACTACGGGAGAGAACACACAGAGTTAATGACATACAGTGGTGACAATTGCGGCGTGAGAGGAGAGGAGAGAGGGTCAAGAGGAGGAAAGGAGCTCAGTGCATCGGGGGGTGGGTCCCCCAGCAGTCTAAGCCTATGGCAGCATAACTATAACTAACTATATGCTTTATTAAAGAGGAAGGTTTTAAGCCTAGACTTAAAAGTAGAGAGGGTGCCTTCTTCCCGAATCTGAACTGGGAGCTGGTTCCACAGGAGAGGAGCTTGATAGCTAAAGGCTCTACCTCCCATTCTACCTTTGGAAATTCTGGGAACCACAAGTAGGCCTGCATTCTGAGAGCGAAGTGGTCTACTGGGATGATATGGTGCTATGAGATCTTCTATATATGATGGAGCCTGACTGTTCAGAGCTTTATATGTAAGAAGCAGGGTTTTAAATTCTATTCTAGATTTAATGGGAAGCCAATGGAGAGAAGCTAGTGAAGGTGAAATATGATCTCTCTTGCTAGTTCCAGTCAGGACTCTTGCTGCAGCATTTTGCATTAATTGCAGGCTCTTTAGGGAGTTACTGGGGCATCCTGAAAGTAGGGAATTACAGTAGTCCAACCTAGAGGTAACAAATGCATGGACCAGTTTTTCGGCATCAATTTGAGACAGGATGCTCCTAATTTTGGCAATGTTCCGTAGGTGGAAGAAGGCTGTTCTAGAGATTTGTTTTATATGTGAGGTAAAGGACAAATCCTGATCAAAAATAATTCCAAGGTTCCTTGCAGTAGTACTGGAGGCCAGACTTATGCCATCTAGAGTAACAATATGATTAGACATCATATCTCTGAGATTTTTGGGCCCAAATACTATGACTTCAGTTTTGTCTTAGTTTAGAAGTAAAAAATTGTGGGACATGCAGGCCTTTATGTCTTGTAGGCTTGAAGCTTTATTAACTGATTATTTTCATCTGGTTCCATAGATAAATATATATATATAAATTTATGGAGTGTTTTCTAATAATGTTGCCTAAAGGAGACATATGTAAAGTAAAAAGTATTGGTCCTAACACAGAGCCTTGTGGAACTCCATAGCTAACCTTTGTGTGCATGGAGGATTCATCATTAACATGAACAAATTGAAATCTATCAGATAGATAAGATTTAAACCAACGTAGTGCAGTTGCTTTAATCCCAATTTCATGTTCTAGTCTCTGTAATAAAATGTTGTGATCAATGGTATCGAATACAGCACTAAGATCTAACAGAACAACTATAGAGATGAGTCCATTATCTGAGGCCATGAAAAGATCGTTGGTGACTTTTACCAGTGCTGTTTCTGTACTATGATGAACTCTAAATCCTGACTGAAAGGCTTCATACTAATTATTGCTGTACAGGTGGTCATATAATCATTTTGCAACTACTTTTTTAATTATTTTAGAAATAAAGGGGAGATTTGATATTGGTCTGTAATTGGGTAAAACACCTGGGTCAAGACAGGGTTTTTTTAAATAGTGGTTTAATTACAGCTACCTTATAGGCCTGTGGTACATAGCCTGTTTCTAAAGATAGATTGATGATATCTAATATCAACGAATCTATTAAGGGTAAAGCTTCCTTGAGCAGCTTAGTTGGAATAGGGTCTAGCAGACAGGTTGTTGGTTTAGATGAGGTAATAATTGAAGTTAGCTCAGAGAGATCTATAAGTAAAAAGCAGTCTAACGGGGATTGGGGCCTTATTGATGATTCGAACATGAACATGAACATGAAGATCTATCTGTAATATTTGGGGGGAGGATCTGGTGAATTCTTTCTCTAATAGCTACAATTTTATTCATAAAGAAGGTCATGAAGTCATTGCTGCTCAGAGTTAAGGGAAAACTAGGCTCAACAGAACTATGGCTCTTAGTCAGCCTGGCTACAGTGCTGAACAGAAACCGGGGGTTGTTCTTGTTTTCTTCTATTAATGATGAATAATATGCTGTTCTGGCATCACTGAGAGCTTTTTTGTACATTTTTAAACTATTTTTCCAGGCTAAATGAGATTCTTCTAAATTTCTGGAACGCCACTTCCTTTCAAACTTTCGTGTTTCCTGTTTTAAGTTTTAAGTATTTGTGAACTATACCATGGAGATCACCTCTTCTGGTTTACTGCCTTCTTTTTCAGAGGGGCAACACTATCGAGTATTGTACGTAGTGAGGCTGCAGAATTGTCAACAAGATAATCTACTTGTGCAGGAGTAACATTAAGGAGACTACTTTCCATTGTATTAACATATGGTGAAGCAAATGATGAAAAAATAATTTCTTTAAATTTGTTGACAGCTTTTTCACTTAAGCATCTGCTATAGTGGAATTTTTCCCTAACTGCTATATAGTCCGTTATTGTAAATTCAAATGTTATTAAAAAATGGTCAGACAGAAGAGAGTTGTGTGGAAATATGGTTAAATTATCCGCTTCAATTCCATAAGTAAGAACAAGGTCTAACGTGTGACTAAAACAGTGAGTGGGTTTATTTACATTTTGGGAAAAACCAATTGAATCTAATAATGAATTAAACGCAGTGCTCAGACAGTTACTGTCAGCATCTACATGAATGTTAAAGTCACCCACTATAATGACTTTATCTGTACTAAGCACTAAATCAGATAGAAAATCAGAAAATTCAATCAAAAACTCTGAATAAGGGACTGGAGGACGGTACACGATAACAAATAATAGTGGTTTTTGAGTTTTCTAGTTTGGGTGTGAAAGGCTAAGAGTAAGACTCTCAAATGAGTTATAACTATGTTTAGGTCTAGGAATTATTGATAAGCTAGAATGGAAGATTGCTGCAACTCCTCCACCTCAGCCTGTGCTTCTAGGAACATGATAATTAATATGACTCATTTAAACTGACATATTCTTCCCGCTGCAACCAAGTTTCAGTGAGACAAAATAAATCGAATTGATGATCGCTTATTAAGTCATTTACTAACGGAGATTTAAAAGAGAGAGATCTGATATTTAATAGTCCACATTTAATAGTTTTGGGGTTTTGTTCTGCAAGAGGAGTAGTCTTAACTTTTATTAGGTTATTATGATTAACTCCTCTTGTTGTCGTTTTTAGTTTATGTAATTTAGTTGGTCGGGGAACAGACACAGTCTCTATAGGTATGTGGAAGTTGTGGGGGGGTGACGGTTGTAAGGACACTGCAGAGAGCCATGTAGGACTGGATCTCTGCATCCTAGGCTCAACTCTGGATCGTCATTCTTTTGGTTGTCTAATAAAACCAGCCATATTTCTGGATAAGAAAGCTGCACCATCTAAAGTAGAATGGATGCCATCTCTCGTAATTAGCCTCGGTTTTCCCCGAAAACGTTTCCAATTGTCTATGTAGCCCACATCGTTTGCTGGACACCACCTAGACAGCCAGCGGTTTAATGACGACATGTCATTTCGTCACTGGTCAGATTTGGCAGAGGTCCAGAGAAAACTACGGAGTCTGACATTGTTTTGGCAAAGTTACACACCGATTCAACATTCATTTTAGTGACCTCTGATTTGCGTAATCGGGCGTCATTAACTGTGAATAATAATCTTACTGTATTTACGTTTATCTTTAGCCAGGAGTTTCAAATATGATTCAACGTGGCCCAGGGAAGACATTTGACCGCTGGAGACTCTAAATACACGTTTCTGACTATAGAGCTGCCAGTTACCAGAGTTGGTTTCTCAGCAGGTGTGTTGCTGAGTGGGGAAAATTGATTAGAAACGTGAACCGACTGGTGGTGAACCTCGGGCGTCTGTTTAGCATTAGACCTCTTACGAACCGTCACCCAGCCGGACTGGCTTCCCGGCTGCTCGGGAACTCCAAAGCTGCAAAAACCTTACACTTATTACATATAGAATTATCACTAAAGGAGGCAGAGGAAAAACTGAACATGAGACAGACCGAGCAAGTGACAGAAGGAGAAACAGAGGGAGACAGAGAAGCCATTGCTAACAGATAACTGCTAAGCTAACGAAGCTAATATAGGTGAAATCTGGAATTTGTAAACTTTAGCTGGTTATGTTTTGCAAAGGCAGGTGCTTGTGTAATAAAAGCGTATGTTACGACTAAGTTTTAATTCTTGTGTGAAGAAATCACTTATTTGAGTAAAAATAACAGCTACAATGAATCAGTAAACAGTCCTTCGGTAGAAACCCAAGAGTGTGCAGAAACAGGAAGTGACGCAATACGCTTACTGCACGAGGAGCAGGAGGAGCCAAAACAAATCTCAAAGCAGCTAAATGGAATGGAGGGGGATTGAATGGGGATGAAGAGAGAGTAAATACAGACTGTAACACAGACTACAGTTTAAGATGTTATGACACGACTTTATTTGTAGTTTAAGTTGGTCCAAAGACAGATTTGTCAAAGAAGTGACATGATCATAGACTCAAGAACTTAATGCTTTGAGTAATGCATTAAAAATAACTACTGTAGCTCATCCAGAACAATTTCTAACAGTTTCAGAACAGTTTTCTAAGTAGAATATAATTTGTCATTCTTTAGTTCACTATTAGCAAAGCATTCATTTAATTCATAATATTTGCAAGACATAACTGTGGAAATTCCAAAAAGGTTTAAATGTGTCTTACATTGATTTGTCATTAAAGAGACAAACCTGCAGCAAATAGCTGCTGATAATTGATTACAAGATAACACAAGGAGGTTTAAAATTATTCGTTTCAGCTCTCATCCTGGCCAACTGGTCGTAAATGCTTTGAACTTTGTCTTTTTCAGCTTGAAGTTCTCTGCTGTGTTTTGCACTTAATTGATCCATCATCTGCTTCCTCTCTTTCTCTCTCTCTGCTGCTATTTCCTCTCTCTCCCGCCTCCTCTCTTCATTCATCTCCTCTCTCACCATCTTCCTCTCCTCCTCTCTCTCTTTCCTCTCTCTCTCTCTCTCAGCCTGAAATTGCTGATACAGTTTCTGCATCTGTTTATCATATTTTTCCTGCAGTTTTCTCTCCACCTCCTCTTGTTGTCTGCGTATTTCCTCTTCTTTCTCCTTCAGGATGCGCTGTTTCTCCTCTTCGATTGCCCTCTCTGCCTCTTGGAACATCTCATTGGTGTAGTGACTTCCTCCGTCCCTCTGAATTATATTTCTGATCTTCTGAAGCAGATCAATGACCTGAGAACGATCCTTGTTCTTATTATTGAAGACATGGTAGTGACCATTGCACCTTCCCACAAGCTCCTGCAGCTCAGGGCTCCCTGTCAGGAAGCTTTCAATGGTATCTTCAAGATCGTCACCACCAGTAAAGAGGACCATGCTGTATCTGTCTGCAGCCTGGCCAAAGATTTCTTGAATCTTCTTTACAGTTTGCTTTTCTTCTTCAGTGAATCTGCCCAGTCTGATGACCACCAAGAAGACATGGGGTCCAGGAGCAGCGTATAAGATGCACTGGCCTATAAGTTTAGATGTTTCTTCTTTGTCAAACCTGGTGTCAAACAGGCCTGGGGTGTCAATGACAGACACCTGTTGTCCATCCACCTCAGCTCTGCACTTAGAACAGTCCACAGTAATAGACTTAGCACTGAACCTTGATTCAAAGCACTGTCGTCCCAGGATGGTGTTTCCAGTGGAACTTTTCCCGCTGCCAGTCTTCCCCACCATCACAATCCTCAACTCCTCACTATATGTTTTGTGCAATCCTGTGAAGAAGAATGAGTGACAATAGAAAATAATCTTTTCAATTTCAATACACAACTGTCAGACTCTCTTTTCACGATCTAATCTGAGGTCAGTACAGTGCAGCCTTCACAGGAAAAGGGTTCTTTAAAATAGTACAGCAAAGGGAAAACCTGTCCAGACCGAACCACAGTGACACATTAGTTTGAGGGTTTTGTTAATTCAAAAAATATACATCTTACCAAGAGATATATTAAAGTTAATAATATTATTGTTTGTATCTGTGACATCAGCTAATACATACAGTGAAATTCAGCAATTCATAATTTATAGATTAAAAATAGGACAATAAGTTCAGTATCTGTTCTTATCAGTTTATTAACGGATGTGTCCTCTACAATGAGACAACTGGTTAAACAGAAAAAATGGGACTTGCCATTCACTCCAAACATCAACCTGGCCTGGCAGTGCTGCTGAAAACTGTGCACCAAAGTATTTTTGGCAGCCTGTTGGCTCAGTGGGTAAAGCATCATTTTGATCAAACCCCAACAGGTGTGTACTTGAGTTGAGATACTTAGCACTAGCTCCCTGGGAGCCCCCAGAGTCTGCCCATTGCTCCCCCCACAGGGTGGGTTACATGCAGAGATCAAACATGTAAAATATGCTCACTGATGATAATAAAGCTTCTATAATAACAGAAATGATTATTGCATTAACATCTGGGGCCTGTAATGTCATTATACAAAGAGACTGAAAGGTTTTGGATCAGAAACCAAAAAAATAGCATTGACAAATTATTTTATTACATAGTTTAAGTTTTGATAACTTCTTAAGTTTTCCCTCTTAAAAACAATATTCAAGTGTATAAATGGCCTCACCCCTGATGTAGTCTGTCAATAAGTTATCACCCGTGTCAATCACCAGACACACCTGACAACACAAACTTGTGTTTGTATATAATGGCTTGGATTTGATACCTGATGCTCAACCCATTTAGCCACCAGGTTGCTTTTGGCCACAAATTTTTAAAAAATGCTTCCCTTTATTTCTGCCCACAAGTCATTCAAAACAACTGAGTCATTTGTTGTTTGCCTCTTCACTACGTGCAGTGTTATGTTAATACATATAGACTAAATTGTAAATGAAACATTTCTTGCTCTAAGTGCTACAGTTACATAGAAAATACCATCTCATAATTTTCTATCCTAATACTAAAGCCAACACATTTTAGTTATTGCTTTATTTAGCGTTGGTTTAGGTTTCGTTTGTTTGTTTGTCTGTTTGTTTGTTTGTTTGTTTGTTTAAATTTCACTGGGTTAGTTAAAAAGTTAAAACATTTTACTCAAACTTTTATCACTTAAAATCTAAACTAAAGTAAATAACAATCACATTTATGTTGTGTGAACAGGTGAATGAGAAGCAGAGAAGAGCTTTTAGTTAGATAAGATAGAAAAGCACTATATAAGCACAGACCATTTACCATTAAAACATGGACAGAGTAACTTGACTTACCTGAGTTTCCATCCATGTTTGGCTTGTACACTTTGATGTCCAAGACTGGATTAGTGATGGCAGATGCAATGTCCAAGACTTCTGAGTGTGTCCACTGCAGCTCTTTAAATACCCCTATGCACCAAACCCCCCCTCATCTGCACTGGTCACAGTGAAAGTGAAACAAAGACTGTTACAAATGATTTAGAAATGATGGGGCAGAAATACTTGTCTTAGCTCATCTCAACTACAGCAGTGCCCTGCTGACATGGCTGCCAGCAGCACAATCAATGCTTTCTAGATGATTCAAACTGCAGCAGCATGTTTAATTTTTGATGAGCCAAAGTGGAAACATTTCACATAACTGTTCAGATCTGTGTTCTGCTTTCTGCCCATCGAACGATGAATCACTGGGTTGAAATGTGTCCATATGTTTGGTTGAATGCCTCATTAGCAGCTTTGTGAGACACCAATTGCTCTGTTCTTTAGTCATTGTAAATGAAGTGTCATGTAAATGTTCAACTTTTAACATCAGCTCCCCAACACATTTATCTTGTGACAATCAGAAAATTCTGTCTCTAAAATTTAGGGACAAAACTGGGATGCACTTTCACTTCTTACCTCACAAACCCCCCTCAGCCGCACAGGTCACAGTGAATATCAAGAATCTCATTTAGCCTGGAAAAACAGTTTAAAAATGTTAAAAAAAAAAAGCTCTCAGTGATGCCAGAACAGCATATTATTCATCATTAATAGAAGAAAACAAGAACAACCCCTGGTTTCTCTTCAGCACTGTAGCCAGGCTGACTAAGAGCCATAGTTCTGTTGAGCCTACTATTCCCTTAACTTTGAGCAGCAATGACTTTATGACTTTTATGAATAAAATTATAGCTATTAGAGAAAGAATTCACCAGATCCTACCCCCAAATATTATAGATAGATCTTCATGTACAGCAGTGCTAGAGTCATCGATAAGGCCCCAATCCCTGTTAGACTGCTTTTAACCCATAGATCTCTCTGAGCTAACTTCAATTATTACCTCATCTAAACCAACAACCTGTCTGCTAGACCCTATTCCAACTAGACTGCTCAAGGAAGCTTTATCCTTAATAGATACGTTCATATTAGATATCATCAATCTATCTTTAGAAACAGGCTATGTACCACAGGCCTATAAGGTAGCTGTAATTAAACCACTACTTAAAAGACCCTGTCTTGACCCAGGTGTTTTACCCAATTACAGACCAATATCTAATCTCCCCTTTATTACTAAAATCCTTGAAAAAGTAGTTGTAAAGCAATTATGTGATCACCTGTACAGCAATAATCTGTATGAAGCCTTTCAGTCAGGATTTAGAGTTCATCATAGTACAGAAACAGCACTGGTAAAAGTCACCAACGATCTTCTCATGGCCTCAGATAATGGACTCATCTCTATACTTGTTCTGTTAGATCTTAGTGCTGCATTTGATTCCATTGATCACAAGATTTTATTACAGAGACTGGAACATGAAATTGGGATTAAAGGAACTGCACTAGGTTGGTTTAAATCTTATCTATCTGATAGATTTCAATTTGTTCATGTTAATGATGAATCCTCCATGCACACAAAGGTTAGCTATGGAGTTCCACAAGGCTCTGTGTTAGGACCAATACTTTTTACTTTATATATGTCTCCTTTAGGCAACATTATTAGAAAACACTCCATAAATGTCCACTGTTATGCTGATGATACCCAGCTATATTTATCTATGGAACCAGATGAAAATAATCAGTTAATAAAGCTTCAAGCCTACAAGACATAAAATCCTGGATGTTTTACTTCTAAACTCAGACACAACTAAAGTCATACTATTTGTGCCCAAAAAAAACAAAATGTCCAACCTTTTTGTTACTCTAGATGACATAAGTCTGGCCTCCAGTACTACTGCAAAGAACCTTGGAGTTATTTTTGAGCAGGATTTGTCCTTTACCTCACATATAAAACAAATCTCTAGAACGACCTTCTTCCACCTACGGAACATTGCCAAAATTAGGAGCATCCTGTCTCAAAGTGATGCCGAAAAACTGGTCCATGCATTTGTTACTTCTAGGTTGGACTACTGTAATTCCCTACTTTCAGGATGCCCCAGTAACTCCCTAAAGAGCCTGCAATTAATCCAAAATGCTGCAGCAAGAGTGCTGACTGGAACTAGCAAGAGAGATCATATTTCACCTTCACTAGCTTCTCTCCATTGGCTTCCCATTAAATCTAGAATAGAATTTAAAACCCTGCTTCTTACATATAAAGCTCTAAACGAGGGGTCTCACACTTGCGGCCAGGGGCCAATTGCGACTTTTTATATGAATGGCACTTTACCGTGCTGTGTGTGGAAGGTTTCTTTTTTTTCAACTATGGAGGTGCTGTGTAACATCACATAGCCGTCACAGAATTACTACTTCTAACTGTGTTTTAAATGAGCATGTTTGACTGAAGCCAATGTTACCTGCGTTAACAACCAACACCAATGATGTCACTGAGGGGAGTGGACCTTCGATGGGGCCATTCAGCCAGCTCCCGCCAGCTTTTTAGTCAGGCTGGAGCCTCATCAGGGGCTTACCCGCCTGGGTTGTATAGTCAGCGGAACATCGGTGTTGGGTAGGACGTACAGCTGAATCCATGCCTCCATGGCTGCATCCCATTGTTTTATATAATAAATAAATAATGGTGTCCCACTGTCCCAGCTGATAATGAACAGCTCGCTAGCAGTCGCCTTCTTTTGCGCTCGCTGTCCTGGTACTTTCTACCATCTACAAATGTTATGATCTTCATGTCATCATGAAAGACATGACCCCTTCTTCTTTAATATGCAAGATGCCCTTTCTGTGCTTCAAGTTCAGGCAGGTGAGTGGAAAAGCAGACAAGCTTGGCCAATTTTTGACAGAATCAACTCCCTGAGCTTTTCTGAATGTTCAAGCGGACCATGTGCCTTTTTGGGAGCACAGGTCCAGACTTACTGGCGATCATTTTCAAGCCATACTGAGGGTCTCAACTACTTCCTCCCTCAAGCCAAATGTGGCTCAGCTATGTGAGAGGAAGTGCTGCCAAGTCTCTGGCAGCAAGAAGTAGGCAAGAGAAGCCATGTTCATGTTCAGAAGAACCCATTATAGTTAAAGAACTGTTAGTACTGACGTAAAAAGCTTTTTTTGTGGAATACCTGATGTCGCCCAGCCTCACCCAGACTCTGCCTCCTCTGGCCCTCAGGTAATTTGACTTGACCCCTGCTCTAAACGGCTCCATTCAGGCTCCATTATATATAGAAGACCTCTCTACTTTTACGTCTAGGCTTAAAACCTTCCTCTTTGATAAAGCTTATAGATAGTTATAGTTATGCTGTTATAGGCTTAGACTGCTGGGGAACCCACCCCCCCAATACACTGAGCTCCTTTTCTCCTCTTGACCCTTTCTCCTCTCCTCCTACCCCACAATTGTCACCACTGTCTCCCTCTCTGCTGTGTGTTTTCCAGCGTGCAGCTACTGCTCCTTACAATCTGCCTGATGTTTTGTTGTTGCTTTTGTTGCTCTCTTTCTTTCCTCTCACCCCAACCGGTCGAGGCAGATGGCTGCCCACACTGAGCCTGGTTCTGCTGGAGGTTTCTTCCGCTAAAGGGAGTTTTTCCTCTCCACTGTTGCCTAGAGCTTGCTCCAGGGGGAATTGTTGGGTTCTCTCTATACATCTTTATAATCGTGACTTTATTCTGTAAAGTGCCCTGAGATGACTTTGTTGTAAATTGGTGCTATATAAATAAAGTTGAATTGAATTGAATGCTCAGACCTATTGCACACAGAAAACCTGTACACAGACTTAGCAACTATTGAAACTACTGAAGAACAACGATGCTTGTCTACACTTTCATCTCTTAGTGTTTCTCATCACTACTATCTGAACTTCAATCATCATGCATGGCCTGAGGAGTCCCATCCTTCTCATCCTCTTCATCATCTTCCCTAACTGCTCTATCGCGTTCATCAGGAATTGTTATTGTGAAAATACCCTAAATGTATTTTTGAATGGCAATTCATACAGACTATTTAAATCATCAAAGTGGTGTGTGTTGGTATTGTGGTAGGCATGATGTAGATTACATTACAAAAATGTGACATGACCAAGACCAATGGCTTTCAGCTTGTCTTCTCCATCCCAACATTCTTACAACTCCTACACATTTAA
This sequence comes from Channa argus, assembly GCF_033026475.1. Classification (NCBI taxonomy): domain Eukaryota; kingdom Metazoa; phylum Chordata; class Actinopteri; order Anabantiformes; family Channidae; genus Channa; species Channa argus. Next base: position 30,025,063 of record NC_090199.1, read on the forward strand.
TACATTTTAAACATGATTTAACTGTAATGAAAAGAATGAATTATTAAGTAAGTATGCATTATTTTAATACATTATTTTAATATACAAAAAATAAGTAACAATATAAATGTTATTCGTACTGTAACTTTTTGAAAATTTTATTTTCCTGCCAGAAGTGTAGGAATAATTTATAATGACCGCAGCCATTTTGAAAATGTAAAAAAAATACAAAAACTTCCACTGCCTGCGGTGGCATGATAATACACTAGTGGTCAGAATACATGTATCAGGTTATATACAAGAGGTTTTTAAGGAAAGTATTGATCATGTTGATAAGACAGAGGTCTTATCAAGCAAACATGATAAAAAATTATTTTATAGGGTTAAGCCCTGTTTCACATATGAACTCCGCACGACGGCAAGAGTATCAGGTCTGGACAGTCTCTGGAGTTACATTTCACACATGTAACACACAGGAAAAAATGTAATTGCCATTAGTACATGGCTGGTGACAGACTGCTATCCACTTAACAGACCTGTGAAAATTTTTTCTCAAATTCACACTCAAATTCACACACTGTGTCTTTATTTTCAAAGAATATTTCAGAATTCACATGAAATTCATTAAGAAGTATTGATATTGTGTTGGGAGTTCTCGTTTCATATTATTAGAATATCTATGATGCCAGGCCCTTTGTCACAAAAATGTATTGTATTTAATATTTTTATATAAATTAAAAAACAAAATTAAAAAAAATCTGAACGTGGTCCACTGTCATTGTCACTGTGCACTTATAGAGATGTGAAGTTATGTCATGCTGTCATTTGGGGGATGGGGGGTTGTTTGGCTAAAATGTTTAAATAGTTTGGATGTGATTATGATGGGGAAAAGATAAGGTAGCACTCCTTACTGACCTACCGCTTCTAAAATTCATGACAAAACAGATCCTAACTCACCGACAAAAAAGGAATGGAAATCTTACAAGATGGTGCATGTAAACAAAAATACAAGACAACGTTAGAGGCACTAATGGATGTTTCAAACAATACACTTTCAATATAATACGGAGAAGTATTTTTATTCACTAGAAAAAAGATGTAAAGTTTACAGATGACAATGGAATATCTGAGGGTGCATTTGACAATGAAGGGCCTACACAGTAGTTCTTTAGGTTTGATCTAGGTGAAATCAAGAACAGCATTAGTATCTTTCAGGGTCCACAGAGTGCTAAAGTCCTCACAACTCCAAAGTTACTGTATGTTTGTCCAAAAACCAGAATAAGTTCAATTGTCATGTATGTGTTTTTTATTATTGTTTTTTATTTTAAATAAGTTAAATGTGGTTCCACATGTGAACATGAGGATCTTTTCGGGTCCTGACAATGTATGACAGTATAACATAGACAGCATTTCTATCTGACTGTTTGATATCATGTTGTTCAACTGATGTCCATTTTCTGTCACCAGCAATGAAAGACAATGGATACTTCCTTGCTGGTCAGATCATAGCAATGTCATTTCATATTATCTATGAATCAGTTACCACTTAAGTGTCAAATTGTATAGGCAGAAAGAAAATGATCAGGTTGGGATTTTATTTACATAATACAAAAGAACCTAAGAACCTGAAATTAGTACAACAGCACCAACAGCAATCTGCTGGTACAAATAGTGACTTATTAGGATCAACACTAAGATGTCATGTGATTCCATGATGTCTGCTGAAAAAACACTACATCATATATAAATGCAGCTTATAATAATGTAGTATCTTGAGGTCAGTAAATTGTTGAAAAGTAAATATGTCAGGATCTCTCTGCACTTCCTGTTTTTGGACTTTTATTTTGTGGTCCCTTCTCCTTACTTCCCGTCCCAGTTCTTTTGCCCAGCTTTACCCTTGTTGTCCCTCATTGTTTGCACCTGTTCCCTCCTCTACTTAAGTTCAGTCTTCTCCTCACTCCCCTGCCAGATCCTTGTCGTTGTCGCTGCTGTCATTGCCATTGTTGTTACCCTCGCCCACCCCATAGTAGACTCTGGACTTTTGGAAAGAAATACCTGACTTTGTGTTTCTTGGACCTTCATGGCTGCATGGACCCTTTAATTCTGGACTCTGCTTCTGTGTCATTTTTGGTCTGAGGTTTGCCTTCTGTCTCATTCAGTGATTTGTTCTAGCCTCTTGTTAATCTCCACTTGTTTGGCCTTGGTTATTTCAGGTATTAGTTATGCTTCTGTGTTTTTTTTCTATTTGCCAGTGCTTTGCGTTCTATTTGTTCATGTCTGCCTCCCCTGAGTTCCTGTATTAGTTTCTGTGCTCCCGTTTATAAGTTTTCTCTGTCATATCCATGTGTTCTTTCTATTTTAGTGGTGTATGTTTCTCATCAGTGTAATTTATTTGGCGTTTACCTGTTTGTTAGTTTCTTTTAGTTTTCCCTGTCTATCCATTCAGATTTATTATAGGCTTCAGATCCCTGTCCGAGGTTTTGGTTCGCTCAGTTCATGATTCAGTTTAGTTATCTTCGTGTTTCATGTTTGATACCTGGCTTGTTTTCCTTTGTGTTCTCCTCTCAGGAGCGAGTTTAAGTTAATCCCCCTCATGTTCTGGTCCCTTTGGTTAGTCTGAGTCTTCTTTGTTCTGTATCCGGTTCCTGGTACCCTCCTGTTAGGAGCGACTTCTGTTAACGATTTACATCTGTCAATAAAGCCCCTCGTTATTTGCAATCCCTCGCACTGTCTCCTCTCTTGGATCCACCCCTTAACCAAACCCGTGACAAAATATGTTACTCATGTACTGTACATTACATGAAGTAATGGTAGATCTTTTGAGGTTTAATTTTTTTTATTTCTTCAAACATAAGCAACAGTTCAATTCAATTCAACTTTATTTATATAGCGCCAATTCACAACAAAGTCATCTCAGGGCACTTTACAGAATAAAGTCAAGATTATAAAGATATATAAAGAGAACCCAACAATTCCCCCTGGAGCAAGCCATAGGCAACAGTGGAGAGGAAAAACTCCCTTTTAACGGAAGAAACCTCCAGCAGAACCAGGCTCAGGGTGGACGGCCATCTGTCTCGACCGGTTGGGGTGAGTGGAAAGGGGAGAGAGAAAAGAACAGAGCAACAAAAAGCAACAACAAAACATTGGGCAGATTGGTAGGACCAGTAGCTGCACGCTGGAAGACACACAGCTTCAAAGCCGGGGCACACCTGCAGAAAGGGACAGAGAGAGGGGGACAGAGGAGGACAAAGACAACTACGGGAGAGAACACACAGAGTTAATGACATACAGTGGTGACAATTGCGAGGTGAGAGGAGAGGAGAGATGGTCAAGAGGAGGAAAGGAGCTCAGTGCATTGGGGGGTGGGTCCCCCAGCAGTCTAAGCCTATGGCAGCATAACAATAACTAACTATATGCTTTATTAAAGAGGAAGGTTTTAAGCCTAGACTTAAAAGTAGAGAGGGTGTCTGCTTCCCGAATCTGAACTGGGAGCTGGTTCCACAAGAGGGGAGCTTGATAGCTAAAGGCTCTACCTCCCATTCTACTTTTGGAAATTCTGGGAACCACAAGTAGGCCTGCATTCTGAGAGCGAAGTGGTCTACTGGGATGATATGGTGCTATGAGATCTTCTATATATGATGGAGCCTGACCATTCAGAGCTTTATATGCAAGAAGCAGGGTTTTAAATTCTATTCTAGATTTAATGGGAAGCCAATGGAGAGAAGCTAGTGAAGGTGAAATATGATCTCTCTTGCTATTTCCAGTCAGCACCCTTGCTGCAGCATTTTGGCTTAATTGCAGGCTCTTTAGGGAGTTACTGGGGCATCCTGAAAGTAGGGAATTACAGTAGTCCAACCTAGAAGTAACAAATGCATGGACCAGTTTTTCGGCATCACTTTGAGACAGTATGCTCCTAATTTTGGCAATGTTCCGTAGGTGGAAGAAGGCTGTTCTAGAGATTTGTTTTATATGTGACTTAAAGGACAGATCCTGATCAAAAATAACTCCAAGGTTCCTTGCAGTAGTACTGGAGGCCAGACTTATGCCATCTAGGGTAACAATATGGTTGGACATCATATCTCTGAGATTTTTGGGCCCAAATACTATGACTTCAGTTTTGTCTGAGTTTAAAAGTAAAAAATTGTGGGACATCCAGGCCTTTATGTCTTGTAGGCATGCTTGAAGCTTTATTAACTGATTATTTTCATCTGATTCCATAGATAAATATAGCTGGGTATCATCAGCATAACAGTGGAAACTTATGGAGTGTTTTCTAATAATGTTGCCTAAAGGAGACATATATATATATATATATATATATATAAAGTAAAAAGTATTGGTCCTAACACAGAGCCTTGTGGAACTCCATAGCTAACCTTTGTGTGCATGGAGGATTCATCATTAACATGAACAAATTGAAATCTATCAGACAGATAAGATTTAAACCAACCTAGTGCAGTTCCTGTAATTCCAATTTCATGTTCCAGTCTCTGTAATAAAATGTTATGATCAATGGTATCAAATGCGGCACTAAGATCTAACAGAACAAGTATAGAGACTAGTCCATTATCTGAGGCCATGAGAAGATCGTTGGTGACTTTTACCAGTGCTGTTTCTGTACTATGATGAACTCTAAATCCTGACTGAAACTCTTCATACAAATTATTCCTATGAAGGTGATCACATAATTGTTTTGCGACTACTTTTTAAATTATTTTAGAAATAAAGGGGAGATTAGATATTGGTCTGTAATTGGCTAAAACACCTGGGTCAAGACAGGGTTTTTTAAGTAATGGTTTAATTACAGCTACCTTATAGGCCTGTGGTACATAGCCTGTTTCTAAAGATAGATTGATGATATCTAATATGAACGTATCTATTAAGGGTAAAGCTTCCTTGAGCAGCTTAGTTGCAATAGGGTCTAGCAGACAGGTTGTTGGTTTAGATGAGGTAATAATTGAAGTTAGCTCAGAGAGATCTATGGGTAAAAAGCAGTCTAATAGGGATTGCGGCCTTATCCATGATTCTAGCACTGCTGTACATGAAGATCTATCTGTAATTTTTGGGGGGAGGATCTGGTGAATACTTTCTCTAATAGCTACAATTTTATTCTTAAAGAAGGTCATGAAGTCATTGCTGCTCAAAGTTAAGGGAATAGTAGGCTCAACAGAACTATGGCTCTTAGTCAGCCTGGCAGTTCAAAAATAACCAGTGGATCCAAATCTATTTGCCGTGTTGCCATTGGTTTGAGGATAAAATTCTCATCATTAACATTCGTGTCATTCAAATTTTTGAGTTGCTAGCAATTCAACCAGTTGAATATTTTGGAGCTTTACATGTATTTTTCTTCAAAAATATTTCATTACATTGTTCATAACATTTTATAGCAATGAGATATAACTCTACACTAGAGGAGAAACAGAAGACTTGCAAAGATCTTCTCTTGCATACAGCTGATTTGATAAGATCCCTGTTATATTTAGCCAAGAATATGCAATTGAAGGCTTATTTGCACATCACGGAAATTATTTCACACATTTATAGACTATTAAAAGCTGTGTAGAAAGGGTGAGTGATAGGGGCGACTGTGGAGCAGGAAGGTAGAGCAGTTGTCCACCAAGCTCACAGTTGTTGGTTCATTCCCCAGCTCCTCCAGTCACATGTCAAAGTGTCCTTCAGCAAGACACTGAACAGTCTACCTGTTAGTGGTTAAAAGTTTTCCTGTCGCACACAAAGGGTAAGAGTTGGCTCGAAGATCCCCATGGCCCTCAGCCTCAGCACTAGCTAACCACAAAGGTTCCTGCTGAGCCGTTTGTTATTCGCCCTCTACACCCATGACAGCTGCCTCATCCATCAAAACAACACTTAAGGACAAATCTCACCCTGGACACTCCCTTTTTGAACTGCTGCCTCCAGGAAGACAGTACAGATCATTAAAACAAATAGATTGTTTTAATGCGCGACTGTGGAGCAGGAAGGTAGAGCGGTTGTCCACCAATCTCACAGTTGTTGGTTCAATCCCCGGCTCCTTTGGTCACATGTCAAAGTGTCCTTGAGCAAGACACTGAACCCCAACTTAGTTGCTCCCGGTGAGTGTTGGCCAGCTGCATAGCAGCTCCCCCATCAGTGTGTGTGTGTGATTGTGAGTGTGAATGGGTGAATAAGAAAGCAGTGTAAAGCACTTTGAGTGCCAAATAGGTAGAAAAGCGCTTTGTAAGTTCAGAACATTTACCATTCACACACCGATGAAGGTCTGCGATGGAAGGTGTTCACCTGACCAACTGAGCTAGTTGTATTACAGAAATGTACTCTACAGGAAAGCCAGGTGCAGACTGGGCTGAGGAGACTAAAGTCTTTAGGAGTGCAGGGAGCACACCTGAGGAGTGGTCTGCCAGTGGAGCAGCATCTCTACAACAGACAGACTTGAGAAACTGAGGCCAGGCCCATGGGCCAAGCAGGAAAAACCGCAAATATAACTCAAGTCACTTAGATGCCTTTAAGGCAGCTTTAAGTAACTTGGGACTTTTTCCACCCTGTACTGGCAGCCAGCAGAAAATGTCTGGATCAACAATTTGATTCATAACCATCTATAATTAAGCCAATATTTTTTTCCCTGCTGATTCTCAGGTTTCTTGTCTGGGTGTTCATCTGTCAGCCAAGGATGACGTCTACCTCAGCATGTACTTCATGGGTCAGCATCGTCACTCTGAAGGTGAACTAGTGTACTCTTATGAGAAGATGACATTTGAAAAGGCAGGTCTATACTTTTGAATGTTTGAATTTACCATTTACCATTTACACAGAAAGGTTGCAGCCAGCCATGGATTTGACTTTACTTATTGTTTAATCACATCTTCTCGGGATGTTAGGGGCCTTTTTACTGGTAGCAGGCTGCCAGCTCAGTAACTAAATTATTTGGCTGTGATTGTGTTTCAGCCTTCAAGATCTAAAATATTAAATTAGATTAATATAAGGATATGTACTGTACCAAGCAATTACTAAGCAAAATATTAGCTTTAGTATGTATGTTAATAAATAATGACTAGATAAATAATGAGTTTATATATCTAAAAATGAGTTCATAAATAATGACTCAAAATGCATTTAATCATAGGAAACATTCTTGCCGATCTCCCCTGTGACCTTGACAACTGTAACATTGTCTGGACCCGTTTGAAGACATTCATACAAGACACTGGAAGGAAAACAAGGACTCTGTTCCCCATGCGCAATTGACATTGCTATGATCTGACCAGCAAGGAAGTATCCATTGTCTTTCATTGCTGGTGACAGAAAACGGACATCAGTTGAACATCATGATATCAAACAGTCAGATAAAAATACTGTCTATGTTATACTGTCGTACATTGTCAGGATCCAAAAAGATCCTAATGTTCAAATGTGGAACCAAATTTAACTTGTTTAAAAAATAAAAAAATAAAATTAAAAAATACATTGACAATTAAAATGATTTAACTTATTCTAATTTACACAAAAACCTTTTGGACAAACATACTGTACCTTTGGAGTTGCATGTGAGGACTTTTGCACTCTGTGGACCTTGAAAGATGCCATTGCTGTCCTTGATTTCATGTAGATCTAAACTGAAGAACTCCTTGGTAGGTCCTTCATTGTCAACTGCACCCTCAGAGATCCCATAGTCATATATATGTTTCCATCTATCTTGTCTTCTGGTGAGAAATTGCACCTGGCCATGGCTCTGGATGGGCCATCCCAGACATTTCTCCTTTTTATATTGAAGAGTCATAATTTTTTTTTTTTTTTTTTTACTCTTGAAACATTCTGCTCCATTAGTGCTGCTAAACTTGTCTGTGAATCACTGTAATAATACTTTCATGATCTTAGTTCCATTTCCTGTCTTGGACTCTTTTATTTTTGCAGCCCCATTTCCTGTTCCAGGTTCTTGCTTCCAGCGTCACCATTCATTATCACTCATAGTTGTTTACACCTGTTCCCCTTCACTATTTAGGTCCAGCTCTCATGACAGCTCCCTGCCAGATCATTGTTTCACTCCGTCTACACACCCAACTTGTGACTTACCTGAGTCCTATGATTTAGAATCTGTTTTCCCCTCAACTTTAGTCTGAGGTTTGGTGTGTTTCTTTTCAATCTGCTTCCTTAGTCTTTTCCAGAGTGTTTATTTTGTATCTCTGTAATCTGGATTTGGACAGGTTCTAATTTTGTTCCCTAATTGTTTTTTCCCCTAGTGTTAACTCAAGTTTATGGTGTATCCGTTTTGTGGTCGATGTTTGGTCTGTTTTTGGCTTTTGTTTCCTTATTCCTTTTCCTAGTGTTCAGTTTGATTTGTACTTTAGGTTTATTATCCTTATTTAGTGTAGCTCTGTGTTTTCTGTTACTTGCTGTGTTTTTTTTTGTTTTGTTTTTTTTTTTTGTGCCCTGTGCCGATTTCTTAAAAATATTGAGGTTTTTCTTAATTATAAGCGTGTTTATGAGCTTTCACAAGCTGTAGCTCAGTTGGTAAGACAGTCGTCCACAGACTACAGGGTCAATGGTTCAATCCCCAGTCCCGGCTATACGTCAAAGTCTCTCTGGACAAGACACTGAACCTCCAACAGCCAAATCCCATCCAAGCCCGGGTAGAAATGGGGAAGGGTTGCGTCAGGAAAGGCATCCAGTGTAAAAACTGTGCCAAATCAACATGCGGACAATGATCTGCTGTGGCGACGCTGAACTCGCGGGATAAGCCGAAAGGACTAAATAAATAATTAAAATAAAATAAGCGTGTTTATGAGTTTACTCCCTTTCCCCCATCTCTTCACTTGGGTCCACCTTAATGTAAATCATAACACAAATAAAAAAATTTTAGTGTCATGGTATCAACTGAGACTTTAAACATCAATTTAAGATCCACAAGACTGTAATTTATAATTATACTAATATCTATTCCAACAAAAATTATTGACTGGAGCACATTTTCATAAATAATTAAAGCGACTTGTCACACTGTCTTATTTACATGCACCATCTTATAAGTTTTCCATTGCCTTTTTGTTAGTGAGTTGGGGTCTGTTTTGATTTTTGTAATGAATTTACTACTGTATGTCAGTAATGAGTATTTAAAACTGTTTAAACTATTTAAATATTTTAGCCAAACAATGCAACCGCAAGGGGGCACAAGCCAGAGTCTTCTTGTACTATTAGGATCGGCTCTGAGCCCCTTCTTGTGTGTTCTGGTAATGGACAGAATGACAGATGACGTTAGACAGGAATCTCCATGGACTATGATGTTTGCAGATGACATTGTGGTTTGTAGTGAGAGCAGGAAGCAGGTGGAGGAAAATCTAGAGAGGTGGAGGTCTGCTCTGGAAAACAGAGGAATGAAGCTTAGCCGCAGTAAGACAGAATACATGTGTGGAACGGTGAGGTTACAGGGAGCAGAGATGAAGAAGGTGCAGGACTTTAAGTACTTAGGGTCAATGGTTCAGAGCAACGGAGAGTGTGGAAAAGAGGTGAAGAGGCGAGTGCAGGCAGGTTGGAACTGGTGAAGAAAAGTGTCAGGTGTGTTGTGTGATAAAAGAGTATCAGCAAGAATGAAAGGAAAATACAATACATTTTTGTGACAAAGGGCCTTGTATCATAGATATTCTAATAATATGAAACGAGAATTTCATGTGAATTCTGAAATATTCTTTGCAAATAAAGACACAATTCAATTCAATTCAACTTTATTTATATAGCACCAATTCACAACAAAGTCATCTCAGGGCACTTTACAGAATAAAGTCAAGATTATAAAGATGTATAAAGAGAACCCAACAATTCCCCCTGGAGCAAGCCATAGGCTTGCTCCAGGGGGAATTGGAGAGGAAAAACTGTGGAGAGGAAAAACTGCCTTTAACGAAAGAAACCTCCAGCAGAACCAGGCTCAGGGTGGACGGCCATCTGCCTCGACCGGTTGGGGGGAGTGGAAAGGGGAGAGAGAAAAGAACAGAGCAACAAAGAGCAACAACAAAACATCGGGCAGATTGGTAGGACCAGTAGCTGCACGCTGGAAGACACACAGCTTCAAAGCCGGGGGACACCTGCAGAAAGGGACAGAGAGAGGGGGACAGAAGGACAAAGACAACTACGGGGGAAAACACACAGAGTTAATGACATACAGTGGTGACAATTGCGAGGTGAGAGGAGAGGAGAGAGGGACAAGAGGAAGAAAGGAGCTCAGTGCATTGGGGGTGGGTCCCTCAGCAGTCTAAGCCTATAGCAGCATAACTATAACTAACTATATGCTCTATCATAGAGGAAGGTTTTAAGCCTAGACTTAAAAGTAGAGAGGGTGTCTGCTTCCCGAATCTGAACTGGGAGCTGGTTCCACAAGAGAGGAGCTTGATAGCTAAAGGCTCTACCTCCCATTCTACCTTTGGAAATTCTGGGAACCACAAGTAGGCCTGCATTCTGAGAGCGAAGTGGTCTACTGGGATGATATGGTGCTATGAGGTCTTCTATATATGATGGAGCCTGACCATTCAGAGCTTTATATGTAAGAAGCAGGGTTTTAAATTCTATTCTAGATTTAATGGGAAGCCAATGGAGAGAAGCTAGTGAAGGTGACATATGATCTCTCTTGCTAGTTCCAGTCAGCACTCTTGCTGCAGCATTTTGGATTAATTGCAGGCTCTTTAGGGAGTTACTGGGGCATCCTGAAAGTAGGGAATTACAGTAGTCCAACCTAGAGGTAACAAATGCATGGACCAGTTTTTCAGCATCACTTTGAGACAGGATGCTCCTAATTTTGGCAATGTTCCGTAGGTGGAACAAGGCTGTTCTAGAGATTTGTTTTATATGTGAGGTAATAACTCCAAGGTTCTTTGCAGTAGTACAGGAGGCCAGACTTATGCCATCTAGACTAACAATATGGTGGGACATTATATTTCTGAGATTTTTGGGCCCAAATACCATGACTTCAGTTTTGTCTGAGTTTAGAAGTAAAAAAGTGTGGGACATCCAGGCCTTTATGTCTTTTAGGCTTGAAGCTTTATTAACTGATTATTTTCATCTGGTTCCATAGATAAATATAGCTGGGTATCATCAGCATAGCAGTGGAAATTTAAGGAGTGTTTTCTAATAATAACCTAGTGCAGTTCATTTAATCCCAATTTCTTGTTCCAGTCTCTGTAATAAAATCTTGTGATCAATGGAATCAAATGCAGCACTAAGATCTAACAGAACAAGTATAGAGATGAGTCCATTATCTGAGGCCATGAGAAGATCGTTGGTGACTTTTACCAGTGCTGTTTCTGTACTATGATGAAATTTAAATCCTGACTGAAAGGCTTCATACAGATTATTGCTGTACAGGTGGTCACATAATTGTTTTGCAACTATTTTTTAAAGGATTTTAGAAATAAAGGGGAGATTAGATATTGGTCTGTAATTGGCTAAAACACCTGGGTAAAGACAGGGTTATTTAAGTAGTGGTTTAATTACAGCTACCTTATAGGCCTGTGGTACATAGCCTGTTTCTAAAGATAGATTTATGATATCTAATATGAACGTATCTATTAAGGGTAAAGCTTCCTTGATCAGCTTAGTTGGAATAGGGTCCAGCAGACAGGTTGTTGGTTTAGATGAGGTAATAATTGAAGTTAGCTCAGAGAGATCTATGGGTAAAAAGCAGTCTAACAGGGATTGCGGCCTTATTGATGACTCTAGCACTGCTGTTCATGAAGATCTATCTGTAATATTTGGGGGGAGAATCTGGTGAATTCTTTCTCTAATAGCTACAATTTTATTCATAAAGAAGGTCATGAAGTCATTGCTGCTCAGAGTTAAGGGAAAACTAGGCTCAACAGAACTATGGCTCTTAGTCAGCCTGGCTACAGTGCTGAACAGGAACCGGGGGTTGTTCTTGTTTTCTTCTATTAATGATGAATAATATGCTGTTCTGGTATCACAGAGTGTTTTTTTGTAAATTTTCTAAATAACTATTTTTCCAGGCTAAATGAGATTCTTCTAAATTTTTGAAACGCCACTTCCTTTCTAACTTTCTTGTTGCGTGTTTTAAGTTGCGTGTTTGTGAACTATACCATGGAGATCACCTCTTCTGGTTTACTGCCTTCTTTTTCAGAGGGGCAACACTATCAAGTATTGTACGTAGTGAGGCTGCAGAATTGTCAACAAGATAATCTACTTGTGCAGGAGAAACATTAAGGTGGCTACTTTTCATTGTATTAACATATGGTGAAGCAAATGATGAAAGAATCTTCAAATTTGTTGACAGCTTTTTCACTTAAGCATCTGCTGTAGTGGAATTTTTTTCCTAACTGGTGTATACATCCGCCCCTAAGCATATCTGCAATATTAACCCAGCATAAATTACAAGCTGCTTAAACATTACAATGCAAGACTGGATATCTGTTGCAGAACTCTGTATCTCAATTCGTCCTAGTCAAAAGTGAATAAATAACTAAATAAAATAATCAGATTTTCACAATGACTGACATTTTCAGATCATTGTTCCTAGGAAAAAAATGTCACTTCTAGTTTAAATATCTATACATCATTTGAGTTATTTGAATATTCTGAATAACTGCAGTAACGTTCATACTAGGAAAAATGTATCTTTATCAGATATCTACAATACAGTTGTTAAAAGTCAAGTCTTAATTTGAGATATCCAAAATAATGAATGAAACAATGAAACAGAAATGAGTTTAAAAAAATAATAATTCCAGATATCCATAACATAACTTTGTTAGACTGGTCAAATCCCTTCTATACTCTTTATTATAGTTTTATTTTATATATAGCTTTATTTTTAGTTTTACAATGCTAAAACGTCCCTATCAAGTCTGTGCTTTACAATGTGGATCATGAGAAGGCAAACCAAGCTCATAGGTAGGACACTGTGACATTATGCCTGTAAATTCACAGGTCCAACTCAACCAAGAGCTTGACTGAGGACCATCCTGGCAACTGCCACCAGACTACAGACTTTATGAATTCATAACACAGTGTGTGCAATGAACTCATGGATCTGCAAACACAAGGACACTCACATCCAATCCTCGCTCCTTCCTCCTCTCTGCCATAGACAACAGCAAACATTTATGAACTTGTTATTTCAAACTTTTCATAAATTTGTGTAATCTCATACATGTTATCTTAGATATATGTATATGATATCTAATAATCCTTTGTTCATGTAGCATGTCACAATACTATTTTAATCTTAATCTTGTTCTCTAATTTGCATGGTAGGTTTGTCAAATATTTTGAGTTGAGTTTGACTGTCAGTAATATTGTCTTGTTTTAATCTACACAATCTATAAAAATTATTTCTGTAGTCATGATGACAAAATAACGTACAGATTCCAAGTTTCACAAAGTGTTTTAAAATGTATTATGATGTATTAATATCTGGCCAGTGGTGCTAAAACTTTCATATTTTTGATTTATGATTGTTAGTGTCGACGTTGGTGTGTTTGTTGTTTGTAGTAATAAGGTGTAAAATGTTGTTCTGCATTTGTGATAGACTGTAGACCTGTGCAGTGTGGACCCTGCCTTTTACCCAGTGACAGATGGGATAGGGTCCAAAGTATCCACATCAAGTTCATTGTAGGACAGTGTTATTGTATTATTTTCAGTGTAATGAGTTGCTGAAAATAATTGACAAGTCATATTTGAACTATTGTGGACAGTTAATTATAGTCTGACAAAGTTTTAAGGCTAAAGCCTTTAGTCCTAATATCACATATTTGTTGTTGAATGTAGTACTTGAACCCACACACTGGCAAACAAAATGACACCTACAGGTTGATAAAATTTTAAAAAACTAAGCATATTTAAACACAGAATTACAGTCAAATTAAATTTGCAAACTTAAATAAACATGTTAACAGCAATAACTGCCTGACAAATTTGTCATTCTATTGATCTTTTTTCCACAAATATAACTGTTGATGCTCTTAAAAGTGCCATACAAAATAGGTTTTCAATCAATTTCTTTATGAAATATAGCCAAGAAAACAAAAATTTCTTTAGAAGTACACTGTAGTTTCCAGTGACATGCTGCAACTGGATCCAATCAGGACAAAATTCAAAGTGGAAGGTCCTAGTGCACATCTGCCCAAGAAGACAAGTACTTACCAGTGGTTCTGAATTGGCTTGAACAAAAAATCCAGTGTGTACAAACAGAGTCAGGTCACCTGGTCTCATGGGAACATGACTGATTGGGGATAACTTCATTTTTCAGCCAGCACTCTTCCTGGTTGTGTTAGAAATATTGTATTTGCAGAGGAAAGTAGCTACTGAAAAACTCTGGGTGATGGTCAGCTCATTCATGAGATCTCATCCATCTGCTGTGGGAGAAGCTGGACCGAAGAGTTCAGGAACACTGGCCAGCCAGCACAACAGAACTTTGGAAAGATCTTCTGAAGACCTGAGAGGAAATCACACCTGAATATATGCAAAAACTGATCAGTAGAATGCCACAGATTTATCAGGTAGTTGTTGCTGCCAAAAGTTTTTTGATGAAAGGAAAATTTAACATGCAAATTTGATTTGACCATAATTCTGTGCTCAAAAATGCTTAGAAATTATTGTTCATTTTTTGGGTGTTTTTTAACCATTTGTCATTTTGACTGAACATTATCAAAAAAAGACAATAGAAATAAAAAAGTGTTTAGACGTTTCTAAAAGTTTTCTAAAAGAGAACATGTTTCTAATCACAGAAAACTATTAGTCTGCAAAAAATGAAGCATGAAGCTACACAGAAATAAATATCTGAAAATGATTTAATTGTAGAACATGGTTTTAAAAATATTGATATGTGAACATTTTATGTTATCTCAATATCTCCTTGGTCAAACTGGAAAAGAACACTAGATGGCAACATTACACAATGATACGATCACAGTCTTAATAACCTACAGTATAAAGCTCAACAGAGAAAATAACATCACCATTCACTTAAAAAAAGAGCAAATCATAATTATAGTTCTGTGGCTGAACTTCCTGAGAAAACATCAAAGCAAAGTCCTATCAGAAAAGTCTTTACATTTCATGAGATGCAAGAAAGAGCAGAAAGGAAGGTGTTTTTTAAAAAAAAAAATAGATTTCAGTGCATAGGAAGATGCGGAAGAGTTGTGTTTTCAGCAGTTTTTGAATATTGGGAGTGAGTTTGCTGAGTGTGCAGAGTTTGGTAGCTCGTTTCATCATCGTTGGATCACTGAGCTAAAGAATTTTGCTTGATGTCTTCTGTGCGGTGCTGGGACCACCAGGCGTTACAACCATTGTTTTCTAGCCTCATGTGCTGGCTCACCAACAGCTACCAAATGAATTCAGCTCCTGAGCTCCGTCTCTGGCCCTGCTCTTATATCTTGATTTGTAATCTTTCAGTCTCTCTCATGTTGTGTTTTCATCATTTTTGCTGTGGCTTTTTCTTGCTCTTCTCTCTCTAACATTCTTCCTTCTCTACTCATTCATTTATTTTCTTCATCTTTTTCCTGTAGTTTTCTCTTCAGTTCCTCTTGTTCTCTATTCTCTATTTTCTCTTCCTTCTCTTTCAGGCTTCCTCCCAAAGGCAAAGCAACTTAACAATGGAAGGACGTTAAAACAAATGACACCTATTGTAAAGTCCTTACACTGGATGTTTGTCAGCTTCTGATTTGATTTAAAAATTATTTTCCTGATTTTTACCAAACTTCTTGGATGAAATAGTCTGAGGATCTCAGAACAATTTGATTTAATTTTAATTGTTTCTTACTCAAATTGTATTGAAAAAAGTATTTCAACATGAATAAAACTTGGATTACATATCTCTTGTTAACTATAGGCTCTTGGCACCAAGTGTGCAACTCACTGACTCTTCACCAAATTGTTAAAGCTCTTCCAGTTTTGTCCTACAGCCTCTTTTGGTTGTTGTTTAGCCTGGATTTGCCCACGTATCAACAGATGTAGGTGTAAAAGTATCAAATAAAAGCTACAGGTCTGAAGTTCTCTTCACATCTATCTTTTTATCTTACATTAAATGCCTTTGTGTATAGAAAAACAAATGGCTTTGCAATAATTACAATAATTTAGAGCGAACTATAGATTTTTTTCTAGTGGGAACAAACTGGCATAGGTGTCATAGTTTTTCTTTTATTTTCATTTTGTTAAATTCAATCTTCTGAACCTTTCACTGCGGCCCCCTCGAGGTTAATGTGACGTCTGTATCTACTCCAGCTTAATTCCTGGAAAGTCCCTGGGTTCCCTCTGTGCCCAAAGCCATTCAAAATTCAAACTGCTGCAAGAAGCACTTTCACTTTGTGCCATTTACAAGAATTCCAGTTCTTATACGAGCTCCATGTAAAGCTGTGCACCTCTGCTCCTTACTTTAATTACAAAGAAAAAAATGAAATAAAATAGGAACAAAATGATTAAAGGATTGATTTATGATCTTCTTACATTAGATAAGAAACTATGTTGCACTTCTCATAATCTGGGATTTGTATCATTTTCCTTTAATCAAGTGAGCAACTTCACATAACAGACTGTCAACATTTTCTGGATAAAAACCTGAGGATGGATTTTTCTAACCAAATGCAAATGACCAAAGCATTTCATCACAATGTGTTTAGTTCTACATATGCAAACCTGCTGAGCAAGAATAATGTGAACGTGTATGTAAATAAATGCTTTTCCACACATGGACTGTCATCAGCAGGTGTTTCAACTAACTACAGCTTTTCTACATTAATGATCAGTTGGAGCAAAGACAGGACAGAAACAGAGTTTGCTCACTTATAATAATTAATCTGCAGTGTGGCCCTAAAGTCTTGAGCCATTCACTGCAGCTCAACAGCCTTAAGCCAGTAACAGCAGTTCTACCCCATAAAGTGGTGATGCTGCAGGTGTCCCTGACTTTGGAGCTGTGTGTTTTCCAGTGTGCAGCTACTTGTCCTAACAACCTGCCCACTGTTCTGGGTAGGTTGCTCTTTTCTTTTGTCTCTCCACCTTCCACTCACCACAACCGATGGCTGCCCACCCTAAGCCTGGTCCTGCTGGTGGGTTCTCCCTTTAAAGGGAGTTTTTTCCTCTCCACTGTTGCTTAGGGGTTGCTCTCGGGGGGAAATGTTGGGTTTTCTCTTTATAGTCTTGACTTTATTCTGTAAAGTGCCTTGAGATGACTGTTGTGAATTGGCGCTATATAAATAAAGTTTAATTGAATTGAATTAAAAATTAGTTCCATGAGATCAAATCTGTAAAGATGCTTAAGTTTGAATGGAGGAAATAGACGAAGCATCCTGAAGATTACCCCAAATTCAGACTGTACGTTCCCAGTAGTGTTGTGTTGTACAGTTAAAAATGCCGTTAAATTTGTTTATATTGACCTGAGAGACATGAGACACCCAGTACAATCCTGTCCATTTTCAGTTTGATCTGTGCACTGAAAAAGGAAACTGTGCATGTTTTGGGGCAACACTTAGTTAAAATTGTAGGTAGAAAGAATCAGTTTAGCTCAGTAGCCACTCATCAGTACAACATAAGAGAATTACAAGAGGAGGAAACTGCTACTGTCAGTGTGCTATGATCTAAGTCAGGAATGAAAAATGGGGGAAATATTTGGCATCAAAATAGTCCATTATAATTTAGACAAAAACAAAGGGTCATTTGTTTACCTGGACTTTTTGGACTGGTGCCAGCAGAACCATTTACTATTTATTAGTAAATGGTTCTGCTTATGTTGCGCTTTCATCCAAAACGCTTGACACTGTTGCTTCTCAATCACTGTTGCATCTCATTCACCCATTCACACACACTCTCACACATCGATGAAGGTCTGCGATGGAAGGTGTTCACCTGACCAACTGAGCTAGTCTTATTACACAAATGTACTCTACAGGAAAGCCAGGTACAGACTGAGCTGTGTTACACTGAAGCAAAGGGACTGTATTTTAAATATACATAGGAATTTACAGCTAGAGAAGTTCTGTAGCAGTGGCCATTAAACACAGAGGACAGAGATGCCTTTTCACATGCTCTATGACAACCAGTGAGCTCACAGAAACCCCACCAGCTCTGTTGCCAGTGAGAAAGTGGCATTAAGGAATCAGCTTTTAAGAGGGTGTAAGGGATTCTGCATTAAGAACATGTCAATGCTCAGCCTGATTCATCTTTGATAAAAGAACATGAGGAGACTCACTTGTGCGTTGATTGTGGCTCAGGAGGTAGAGCAGTTGTCCATCAATCCTAGGGTTGTTGCTTGGATTGTGAGTGCAGGCCAGCTGCATAGCAGGGCTTTGGTTACCAGTAATGTAGAGAAGCACTATAAGTCCAGACCATTTACATATGGGCCTCAGAAAAGCTCACAACATTAACATTAACAATATTTATTTTACCAACTCATGAACGATTATGAAAATGATTAGAAATTCATCAGTTAATAAGCAAAAACCAGACCCTTCTTGGAGAGGGAGGTAGTGGTGGCCACCTCCAGTCTCTGTACTGGCCTCTGTCTGGTCGACCTTAAGAAAATGGTTTTGGCTCCACCACTGGCATCATGAAGGTGTTTTTTTGAAAAACAACCTAACAAACCTAACTGCCACATGCATTGGAGGATTTCTCTTTCTTTAGAGATGTGACAGTAAACACATATACACTACAGCTAGTTTGATGCCCAACAGCTGCATTTTGTGTCTTTATTTGTCACCTATCTAAAATAAGACTTACACTAAGTTCATTTGAATGTTAACATTGCACAGAACCTCAAGTCAATGATCATAACAGCAGACCAGCCATAAACATACAGTAAACACACAGTCAGACCAGGCTGTTTTATCTGTTCCTCTTTTATGCAAAACATCTATTAAATCCAAGGCAGTTTTTCCATAAAACGTAATGTTTCTTCATCTAGTCTCTCACAGTCACCCAGTCTGCACGTGTAGCAACTTGAAACCTATGGCTGTACTTTAAGTGTCCAGGATTCTAGTAACTGGGTTAGAAAAATCAGCTGTTGAAATAAAATTAGCTCCTCAATTCTGCAGTTTAAAGTGCTCACAGATAAGTTGATGCAGCATTACACGTCTGGTGGCTACATACAGACGACACAAACAATGAGAAATTAGACTATAAAGACTTAACAAACACAATTTTTTTTATTATTATTTCAACAGCCCATATGATACCAAATGCCAATACTTCATAAAATGTAACATTTAACAGAGAAAATAAAGCATCAGCACACAGCATTTCACTAAGTTGCATTGCAAATACTAAACTTAGATTTCAATGTAATTAAAGCTGCTCTACATCCTAAGTGAAGTATGTGGAATAATTGTTTTTCCAAGTCTGTGTCATGTGGGTTTGCTGAGAAACAGGATGTCCTGACCCACAGGTGGGACTAAAACTACAGTGTTTACACTCCCAGGTTTCCCAGGTTGTTTTCCAGGTTTTCCCAACATGAACAAACACCTGATGTCCATTATAAATCTCTAAGCAAACAGCTGAAAGAACCTTTGTAGAAGACTGTTGGACAACATAAGATGCTGCACAGTTTCTTACTAAATCCTGTCTTTTACAGAAAAATGTGCATTTACAGTAAAACAGATTCCTTTTGTTATTGTTGTGGTGATGTTGGAGTATTTGTAATACGATAAATTTTATTATGAACAGTGTTTGTGAGCACATTGTGTTTGGAGCTGAGCAACTGTAGCAAATATTGTACATGTATCCACAGTTGTGACGTTAAATCAAATACAACAGTAAAATCATATCAGAGAATTATACAACCATCATCATTAGACTGATTTTGCACCTTTGCTTCTCTCCACCTTTTTCTTTCTTCTTCCAGTTCTCTTTCACGTTGTTCTGCTAAACGCTGCTTCAAACTTTCTATCTCCCTTTGTCTTTCTTCTTCCTCTCTCTTTTGTCTCTCCCTCTCCCTTTCCCTCATTTCCATCTCCCTCTTTCGTTCCTCCTCTCTCTTTTGTCTCTCCCTCTTAATCTCCTCCTCTCTCTCTTTCCTCTCCCTCTCTCTCTCAGCCTGGAGGTGCTGATGCATTATTTGCATCTCTCTTTGATATTTTTCCTGCAGTTTTCTCTCAATTGCTTCTTGTTCTCTGCGTTTTTCCTCTTCCTTCATCTTCAGGATGCGTTGTTTCTCCTCTTCGATTGCCCTCTCTGCCTCTTGGAACATCTCATTGGTGTAGTGACTTCCTCCGTTGCTCTGAACTATATTTCTGATCTTCTGAAGCAGCTCAGTGACCTGAGGTTGATTATTAACCTGGTTATTAAAAACATGGTACTGGCCGTTACATCTGGCTACAAGTTCTTGAAGCTCTAGGCTTTCATTCAGGAACTCCTCAATAGTGGTTCCTTGGAGAAGGTCACCATGTGTAAAGAGGACCATGCTGTATTTGTCTGCAGCCTGTCCAAAGATGTCTTGAATCTTCTTTACAGTTTGCTTTTCCTCATCAGTGAATCTGCCCAGTCTGATGACCACCAGGAAGACATGTGGTCCAGGAAGAGAAAAGGAGATGCACTGGCTAAATATCTTTAGTGGTTTTGTCTATACCAAACCTGGTATCAAACAGGCCCGGGGTGTCAATGACAGCCACCTTCTGTCCATCCACCGCAGCTGTTCCCTTAGAACAGTCCACAGTCATAGACTTCGCACTGAACTTCGATTCAAAGCACTGTCGTCCCAAGATGGTGTTTCCAGTTGCACTCTTCCCATTTCCAGTCTTCCCCACCATCACAATCCTCAGCTCTTCATTATTCACTGTAATAGATGCTGTGGAGAAGAATAAGTGATTATCAGGCTGTATGTACAATGTAAATGCAGAGTCCTTTACACTAGTTCACATTATTCTGGCTGTTTTTCCAAGATTTAATCAAACTACATTAAGCTGCAGTCTTTACAGGAAAATACACATGTTCTTTTAACCCCCTCCCCCCTTCCCTCTGCAAATTGAAAGTAGAACAGCAAAGTAGAAACCTGTCCAGCCTTAGACTTTAACGTTAATATCTTCTCCAACAAGCTTAATGGTTGTTTCTGATACATCATCCAACACATACAGCAAGAGGGAGGTGAATGAATAACTATTTCCTATTGACCAAGAAATCTGGATTTTACAAAAAAAAAATGGACAAATGTAAATGATACTTGTAGCAAAAGCTTTGTTCAGAAATGTAAAATTATAAAAATGCATCCTGTAGGATTGGACTCTAGGGAATACAGTAAAATATGACATAAAATAATAATATTTTAAGCATGAAATCAATAACATGACTTACTGAAGTATCCAGGTGACACAGGGTTGGTGAAGTTTCTTTCCATGTTGAGACTAAAGATAGATACTGAAAGATACTGAAGTAGATACTGAAGTGAACTGTTCTGCTGCAGCGTCTTTATTGTGGCTTGATGCATAAACCACACCCTTGAGTATGCGTCAGAAAGTGAAATTAAAATGGGTCACAAGTGAAAATGAAACTTAAATTTTGTAGGAAGCTCTTCTGATAAAACCAACCTGCTCACCCCTCCCTTCACCATTTAGGAGAAATGGCAGCAATTCTATAAAAGTGTAATTAATACTGCAACTGTTACAGTTTGTGTGGTTTACTGTCCTACAGCGGTGAAAGGTGTATAAGGTGTGGTATCTACATTTATGACAGTAAAGTTACAGTTTCAGAGATATCTACTATAAAAGAAGTTAACTGACAGCTCCTATGCTCCTTATCTTCATATTAGCAACACTGTTTTTTGTAGCCTACTGGAGACACAGTCCTCATATTTCTAAATGTGAACCTTGAACACTGAAATGTAGTCACATACTTATGAGGTTTTGATTTGTGGATTACAGAAAGATGCAATAATATTTTCTCACATTGTTAAAGGTAAATGTCAGGTGTTTAACCCATAAAGCTGCATCCAATAGAACAACAACTTTATTTTTGCTTCAGGAGCAACTACTACACATAAGGTCAACAAAGATTTTCCTGCTTTAGCTCTTTTTAAACACATTAATCATATGTCAAAGTGTCCTTGAGCAAGACACTGAAGCCCAACTTAGTTGCTCCCGGTGAGCGTTGGCCAGCTGCATAGCAGCTCCGCCATCGGTGTATGAGTGTATGAGTGTGTGTGTGAGTGTGAGTGTGAATGGGTGAATAAGATCAGTGTAAAGTGCTTTGAGTGCCAATAGGTAGAAAAGTGCTATATAAGTGCAGAACTTTTACCATTATACAAATAAAGCTAAACATCAACTTTGTAGGCAGCTAACATGTTGTATTTGACAACAAATAAAGACGTTCTAAGTACATGAATGTAATTAAGTAAAAAATATGTATAAATGTCAGTCGGCCTTGTAAATGATAAAGAATATCTGAATTTCTCTAAATAAATTCTGTGTAGAATTTAACAATATGGTCATTAAAGTTTGACTATTTATTTTGAGGCCATGAAAGGTATAAATGCTTTTAAAATGCTTTTAAAAATATTGAATAGTTTTAGGTTCTAAGTTTCTTAACTATACAGTATTTGAAATGAACTGGTTCAGGGTGTTTACAACATCACAGGTTCCTCCGAATTATTCACCTGTGACATTTAAATTCCTAATTGAAAATTAAATATGACTTTGACAAAGCTTCATTGTTAGTATCACAACTGTATTTTTCCTTCAGTTTAGCACGTGGACACAGGTTGTTAGTGGTATAAATGAATATTAATGACAAAAAACTCAACAATATATGAATTTCAATGCAGTTTTTATAAAGTAGGTCTGAGTAATTAAAACTCACCACTGTAGGTGAATCCATCTGATGTCAGCAATCAGTTACTCACTGTCAGAACTTTTTCTAATCAACTATCAGTGCGCAGAAATAACACGGGATGCACTTATGATATTGATATTGATATTGATATTCTTAAAATAGGATTTATCATATGATCTTCATAGATGAAAAATGTAAACCATCTTATGTACAAACACAATTAATTTAATCTTTGGCTATAATGAAAAACATGATGAACACTAGATGACAAAATCCCACCATATGAAGAGTGACTTAGCCCTCTGAGACCATGGTGAGCAGCTCGAAACTAAGAAAATCACCATCCGATTACATCATGAAGGAAACAAAGATTATATTTCTATGGATTAAATCATCTGTTTCAGTGGCTGAACAACCAGAATGTAAGACTGCTCATTTTTTGAACAGACTTCCAATTGCTTTGCAGAATGATTGAATCCCTGCAACAATCAATTTACCAGCATTTATCAGATGGTATAATGGATTATACTCCTCAGCTTCTGTTCTGGCCTCATCCTCATACCTGGACTGTAATTTTTCTTTCTCCTCCCTCAGTTGTCTCTCATGTTGCTCCAGCATTGACTTCTTCATATCTGCTATCGCTTTTTCTCTCTCCTCTCTCTCCCTCTTTCTCTCTTCATTCATCTCCTCTCTCTCCCTCTTTCTCTCTTCATTCATCTCCTCTCTCTCCCTCTTCCTCTCCTCCTCTCTCTCTTTCCTCTCACTCTCTCTCTCAGCCTGAAGTTGTTCATTCAGTCTCCTCATCTGTTTTTCATATTTTTCTTGAAGTTTTCTCTCAATTGCTTCTTGTTCTCTGCGTTTTTCCTCTTCCTTCATCTTCAGGATGCGTTGTTTCTCCTCTTCGATTGCCCTCTCTGCCTCTTGGAACATCTCATTGGTGTAGTGACTTCCTCCGTTGCTCTGAACTATATTTCTGATCTTCTGAAGCAGCTCAGTGACCCGAGGTTGATTATTAACCTGGTTATTAAAAACATGGTACTGGCCATTACATCTGGCTACAAGTTCTTGAAGCTCTAGGCTTTCATTCAGGAACTCCTCAATAGTGGTTCCTTGAAGAAGGTCCCCACCAGTAAAGAGGACCATGCTGTATCTGTCTGCAGCCTGTCCAAAGATGTCTTGAATCCTTTGCACAGTTTGTTTCACTTCTTCAGTGAATCTGCCCAGTCTGATGAGCACCAGGAAGACATGGGGTCCAGGAGCAGCATATGAGATGCACTGGCTAATAACTTTAGTGGTTTTGTCTTTGCCAAACCTGGTGTCAAACAGGTTTTGGGTGTCAATGACAGCCACCTTCTGTCCATCCACCGCAGATGTTCCCTTAGAACAGTCCACAGTCATAGACTTAGCACTGAACTTCGATTCAAAGCATCGTCGTCCCAAGATGGTGTTTCCAGTGACACAGGGTTGGTGAAGTTTCTTTCCATGTTTAGACTAAAGATAGATACTGAAAGATACTGAAGTAGATACTGAAGTGAACTGTTCTGCTGCAGTGTCTTTATTGTGGCTTGATGCATAAACCACACCCTCAAGTATGCATCAGAAAGTGAAATTAAAATGGGTCACAAGTGAAAGTGAAACTTAAACTGTCCATTTGAGGGAATAGAACAGTTTTTCTCTATTGCTATGATACATTTATTAAACTGGGACCCACTTGATCGTCATCACCTTATCAGCAAAGCTGAAGTCTTTTCCACTGGTTTCTAGTTTCAAGTTATGGGAAGTCCTTTTTTAGATCCATATTATTATGCACTTCTGTTTCTAATTATACTGAACTGTTAGTGAGTGAGCTTCTCTTTCATTAGGGCATTGAATCAAATCTTTTTTGGCTTTCCAGTTGCACTTTATGTAAATATACTGAAAATGGGCATGTCATTTATTAAACTGATGAGTTCCTTCACACACATGTGCTACTACATATGTTGGTAAATATGACAGGGCATAAACTGTGTCATACCTCTTTAATACCAGTTCTGATCATCAGATGGACCAGATGGGGTTGGTAATAAGAAAAACAATTAATATGCCATAATTAATAAAACTGAGAAACATAAAATCAAAGAGATTACAGTTACATGTCCTTATACATTAAAATATCTTAAGATGCTGTGAGTTTATGGTACAGTACAAAAAAACAATTCAGATAAAACCCATCCATTAGCTGTATCCACGATCTCAGTCTTTTACATATAACAGTTATACACATGTAGTAATTGTACTATATTATTATTCTGTGTACAAATGTTGTGGATGTACATTCACCTCACAGGTCATAAATGAGAGCAGACACAAACTTTGGTTTTTTTAATATTGTTGTCTAGTAAGTGATAAAATACAAATGGTTTCGGCTTTTTTCACATAGTTGAGTCACACAGTGGATTACACAGTGGCTTTCCAATAAATGTACCTTACTACAGAAATAGAATTGGCATAAAGCATGTATGTGGTTTACTTTCCAGTGCCCATTAGTCACACATCAATTGTGTGTGTGTTTTGTTTTTTTCATTTATATGTATACAATTTAAAATAGACCCTGAAAAACAATAATTAAATATTTGACAAGTAAACAGCACCAACAACGTGTGAGCACCAATACCAAGACACAATTATTACAAGAAACAAATATATATATATATATATATATATATATATATATATATATATATATATGAGATATCGTAAAAATACAAGCCCAGTTTTAAAAAGTTGGGACAATGTGTAAAACGTAAATGAAAACAGAACGCAATGTTTTGCAAATCTCATCAACCCATATTTTATTCAAAATAAAACATGAACAACATATTAAATGTTGAAGTCAAGACATTTTACCATCTCATGGAAAATATTAGCTCATTTTGAATTCGATTGCAGCAACACATCTAAAAAAAGTTGGAACAGAATGATGTTTACCATTGTGTAGCATCCACTCTTGTTTTAACAACTGTCTGTAAACATCTGGGAAGTGAAGAGACCAGTTGCTGGAGTTTAGGAGAGGAATGTTGTTCCATTCTTGAACATCCAGACCTTTATGATGATGTCCTTTATGATGACCTTTATCTAGTTCCATAGATGGATATGTCTGGGTATCATCATCATAGCAATGGAAATGTATGTATTTAAACCAACCTAGAGCAGTTCCTTTAATCCCAAATTCATGTTTCAATCTCTGTAATAAAATATTGGGATCCATGGTGTTGAATGCAGCAGTAAGATCTAACAGAACAAGTATAGAGACGAGCCCATTATCTCAAGCCAAGAGAAGATTGATGACTTTTAATAGTGCTGTTTTTGTGCAGTGATGAAGTCTAAATCCTGACTGAAAGTCTTCAAATTAATTTAAAAAAATCAACTTGTATGAGGATAAATTTGAAGTGGCTACTCTCCAATGTACTGACACGTGGTAAAGCGAATGATGAAAGAGTCAATGTAACATCACTGCTGAAATGTTTTTTGGTTTTGGAATAAGTGGAAGGGGGGAGGAAAAAAAACAGCCTCTACTTCAGAGTTAGAAGTCATCTTTATCCAAAATGCTTAAAACATACAGATAGTTTGAAACGCTGTAGTTGATTAACTTCACCAGACCAGAACGGACCAAGTGCTGCAGTGTGTTGTCTGCTGTACCATGTTAGTCTGCTGATGATATGGTTTAGATCATTTACCCAACCATCACCGACCAAAACTTATATCCCTAAAATGCGCTCAAACCTTCGCTGTGATCTAATATTCCACGTTTAGGAATCAACGCCGAATTAGAGAGAACATGAGCTGAGATTTTTGTGAATCCATTTTTTCACCCAGTCCTACAACTTTTGAGTACACAAGACAGAAGAAGAAGAAAAGAAAAACACAAAGAGCTTCTGTCACTTAATGGAATCCTCTAACCAGCCTCACAAAGTGACCTGTTCTCAACAATGATGCTAAACGATTTCATGTGTTTGTGGCAAACCGCATTCAGCGTATCAAACAGAGCACAGATCCAAGTCAATGGAGATATGTAACCTCGGAAGACAATCCTGCAGCTCATGCATCAAGAGGACTTACAGCGAAAGAACTCACTACATCCAACTGGTTTACGGGTCCAGCCTTTCTTTGGCTGGATCAACTTCCCAACAGAGATGTGAAGGTGGGAGATATTTCAGTTGAAGACCCAGAAGCTCGTAAAACGTATCTACACAAGACCTTGACTATTGAAGACTCACTTAATAATCGCTTTCTAAAGTTCTCCAACTGGACCAAACTAGTCAAGGGTATTGCTAGACTCATAAGACGTGTCAAACAGATTAAGGGCTTGGCATCAAAAACCAATGAAGCCACAAGTTTACAAGAGAGAAAGGATGCAGAACTTTCCATCATAGGCATTGTCCAAGGTGCATTTTTCTCTGAGGAATTAAGAAACTTGCAGAGTAAGGGTGAGATGAAATCAAAGGATAAGAGTAGCAAGCTTTACAGACTGAATCCTTTCTTGGACGATAACGGCATTCTCAGAGTGGGAGGTCGTCTTGAGTGTGCTGATTTACACCCACACATCAAGCATCCAGTGATTTTATATATATATATTCATATCAAGGTTGCTGATTGAGCATTATCATCAGCGAGTGCAACACCAAGGTCGTGGTATAACACTTAACGCACTAAGATCAAGTGGTATTTGGATCCGTGGCAGTCATGCTGTGTCATCTTGCATTCACAAGTGTGTTAAGTGTAGAAGGTTTAGAAGACCTACAGAAACACAAAAAATGGCAGACTTACCACTTGAACGGATGGAGACAACGCCTCCCTTTACTTATTGTGGTAAGGACTGTTTTGGCTCATTTTATGTTGAGTTGAAGCGATATGGTCTATTATTTACTTGTTTGTGTTCTCGTGCAGTACACATAGAGCTGCTTGAAGATATGACGGCTGATGTCTTTATTAATGCTCTTCGTGCTTTCATTGCACTACGAGGAAACGTTCGACAACTTCGATCTGATCAGGGTACTAACTTTGCTGGTGCAAGGCGTCAGTTCTTGGAAGCTGTAAAGGAGATGGACCAAGAATACCTAAAACAACTAGGCTGTGAATTTCTCATGAACACTCCAGCTGCAAGTCATATGGGTGGAGCTTGGGAAAGACAAGTTAGGACAATAAGGAATGTGCTAATGTCCATTCTAGATCAGTCGTCCCGCAAACTGGATAGTTCGTCATTGCGAACTTACCTATATGAGGTTATGGCGATCATAAACAGCAGACCTTTAACGGCACACTTACTCAATGATCCAGCAGGAGCACAACCTCTTACACCTAATCTCCTTCTGACAATGAAATTTTCTATTGTTTTGCCACCACCCGGAGAATTTGTAAGAGAAGATCTTTACCTTCGCAAAAGATGGCGTAAGGTGCAATACTTGGCCAATAAATTTTGAGCGAGTGTAACTGCTGTTAGAAGCAGTTATAATGTTTAAGTTTATGTACTTTTTGTAGTTAAGATTATATATAATTTGTACGAAAAAGGGGAATTGATATGATTAAGAATATATTTGTTTTCGTTCTTAAGTCATTTGTATAGTGTTTCCCAAGTTTTAAGTTACGTTGTTTCCAAGGTCTGAGACAGAGCAAGACTCGTTAAGCTGAAGTTATATTCTCCCCGTATGTTAATGCGGCCAATGAGGTATGTGAAGCTTGTGATCGTTTATATTGTACCGACTGTTAGCAACTTGGTTTAGCTAGAGATACGACATGTAAAGGAACGTAACAACTGTTATTCACCTATATTTTATTTAAGAATAATCCTTATAAAGTGATATTGTACAGTTTGAAATAAGTTTATTAAGCTATTGTGTGTATTTTATTTTCTGTTTATGTCAAAGAAAAGGAATTGTATTTTATATTTGAGTTTTATTTATATTTGAACTTTATTTAGTTCTCACGGCATAATGAACATCTTTGGAAATAAATGCCTGTGACAAGAGATCATCTTGTGTCCGTGATTAACTGGATGGGAGTAACACTTCCCATCCACTGCAGTTTGCTACGAACGACGTCTGTTGTTCCCCGCACCGCACAGAAGACACCAAGCTAAACTTTTCAGCTCAGTGATCCCAAAATGGTGGAACGAGCTTCCATACTGCACGCTCAGCAAACTCAATATCGATATTAAGTACTTAAATCTATTAAAAAAATAAAACTTTATGCTTTTTCTTGCACTTGAATCTGATGAGGTCACATCTGATGAAAACACTTTTCTAATAGGACTTTGCTTTGACGTTTTCTCCTTGACTTGGATTTTTGCTGCCTTGTAAGTGACTTAGGATAAAAGCGTCTGCTAAATGACTAAATGTAAATGTAAAAGTACTACAAATTATCTGGGGAGAAATAAAAGATTCGGATTTGATCCTCCACACAATAAAAGAGTTTTGGAGGAACTTGTTTTAGCGTTTCCTCCTTGGTTTTTATAATTGTTTTTATTCCCCACTTGATAATTAAATTCATTTTTGGCCTAAAGTCCTGGTGCACTCTGTCAGGGTACATATATCTGTGTAGTACATGAAGTACTCAGACTTTATCTTCTGTGTCTTCTGTGTAGGAAGCTCTTCTGATAAAACAACAATGCTCACCCCTCCCTTCACCATTTAGGAGAAATGGCAGCAATTCTATAAAAGTGTAGTTGATACTGCAACTGTTACAGTTTGTGTGGTTTACTGTCCTACAGCGGTGAAAGGTGTAAAGAGGGTAGAACATGTCAGGACACATCTGAGGAAATGCTATGTGGTATCTACATTTATGACAGTAAAGTTACAGATACCTGCTATAGAAGACAGTGAGAAGTTTACTGACAGGTCCTGTGTGTACAGTATGTACAATTTACAACCACAAATGTGCTGGAAATAATTAAAATCATTCTATTTGTATTTACATTGTACACAGAATCCCAAGTTCTCTGCAAGTGGGGTTTGTATAAGCACGTGAACAAGACAAAGCAACGATACTAATTTATTTACCTTATTATTCTTTACATGTTGCAGCCTCCTATACCAATCCAACATTTGCTGAACCCATAACACACATGTTTTAATTCTGCTTTCTGTCTTGTGAGCTACAGAACAACAAAGTAGTATTTGATTTAAAGACACAGGCAGACAAGGAAAACAGAGACAACATGAAATGTTAACAAAAGCTTCGATCAGAAATGATAAAAATGCAGCGTGTAGGATTTGAATGGCCCTTCTCTCTCAGTTTAGCAGCCGGCCCAGAGAGTCCTGGTGGTTCCAGACTTCTCCCGTTTATGGATGATGGAAACCACTGTGCTCATTGGGACCTTCAATGGTGCAGAAATGTCTCTGTACCCTTCCTGAGATCGGTGCCTCGATACAAACCTGTCTCAGAGGTCTACAGACAAGTCCTTGGACTTCATGGCTTGGTTGGTCCTCTGACATATGCGTCCTCTGACAGGTGTATGCTGTTCCAAATCATGTCCAATCAACTGAATTTCAATCAAGTTGTAGAATCATCTCAAAGATAATCAGTGGAAACAGGATGCACCAGAACTTCTTTCACATCAATATCAAATTTTTTGATGTTGAGAAACAAAATGTTTCTGCGAAAGTTCTAGTCCCTAGTTCATAAGCATATATCACTGTGTTCTTTTTATTTACACAATGTCTTTATGGAAAATGTTTTCATCCAATGTTATTTTCATTATAGTTTTTTGCACCTGTTTGGGTGGATTTTGCAAGGAAAATATAAACTAGCCCTAAATACCATAATTATACATGATTTCTATTTGCATGAATGCAGACTACATACTTGCCACCTACTGTATATCGTCTCCCTTTAAACTGAAAACTGAAACCCAGATCTGTCTCTCTGACCTTGTTCCTGGGCTCTGAAACCTCATCACAGCAGGGGTGTTTGTGGGCAAGGTGAGTAAAAGAACTGATTCTTAAGGTTTAACTGTTATCTTTCCTTCATACACTGAGCTGTCAGGTTAGTAGCTACACCAGGATAAAACTACCGCAGCCCTTCATGCAATGTGCATGAGACACACTCTGACCTTAGACCCTTAAATTCAATTCAATTCAATTCAACTTTATATATATAGCACCAATTCACAACAAAGTCATCTCAGGGCACTTTACAGAATAAAGTCAAGATTATAAAGATGTATACGGAGAACCCAACAATTCCCCCTGGAACAAGCCATAGACAACAGTGGAGAGGAAAAACTCCCTTTAACGGAAGAAACCTCCAGCAGAACCAGGCTCAGGGTGGACGGCCATCTGCCTCGACCGGTTGGGGTGAGTGGAAAGGGGAGAGAGAAAAGAACAGAGCAACAAAAGCAACAACAAAACATCTGGCAGATTGGTAGGATCAGTAGCTTCACGCTGGAAGACACACAGCTTCAAAGCCGGGGACTTCCCATTAAATCTAGAATAGAATTTAAAACCCTGCTTCTTACATATAAAGCTCTGAATGGTCAGACTCCATCATATATAGAAGATCTCATAGCAGCATATCATCCCAGTAAACCACTTCGATCTCAGAATGCAGGCCTACTTGTGGTTCCCAGAATTTCCAAAGGTAGAATGGGAGGCAGAGCCTTTAACTATCAAGCTCCTCTCCTGTGGAACCAGCTCCCAGTTCTTCTTTTTCCCGTAGTTTTCTCTTCAGTTCCTCTTGTTCTCTATTGTCTATTTTCTGTTCTTTCTCTTTCAGAATGTGTATCTTCTTAGGCTTCCTCCCAAAGGCAAAGCAACTTAACAATGGAAGGACGTTAAAACAAATGACACCTATTGTAAAGTCCTTACACTGGATGTTTGTCAGCTTCTGATCGATTTAAAAATTATTTTCCTGATTTTTACCAAACTTCTTGGATAAAATAGTCTGACTGAGGATCTCAGTCTAAACTTGTTGGTTAGCCTGGAATTGCCCACGTATCAACAAATCTAGGTGTAAAAGTATCAAATACAAGCTACAATTCTGAAATTCTCTTCACATCTATCTTTTTATCTTACATTAAATGCCTTTGTGTATAGAAAAACAAATGGCTTTGCAATAATTACAATAATTTAGGAGGGAACTATAGATTTTTTCTAGTGGCCACAAACTGGCATAGGTGTCATAGTTTTCTTTTGTTTTTTTCATTTTGTTAAATCTTCTGAACCTTTCACTGCGGCCCCCTCGAGGTTAATATGACTTCTGTATCTACTCCAGCTTCATTCCTGGAAAGTCCCTGGGGTCCCTCTGTGCCCAAAGTTATTCAAAATTCAAACTGCTGCAAGAAGCACTTTCACTTTGTGCCATTTACAAGAATTCCAGTTCTTATTCGAGCTCCATGTAAAGCTGTGCACCTCTGCTCCTTACTTTAATTACAAAGAAAAAAATGAAATAAAATAGGAACAAAATGATTAAAGGATTGATTTATGATCTTCTTACATTAGATAAGAAACTATGTTGCACTTCTCATAATCTGGGATTCGTATCATTTTCTTTTCATCAAGTGAGCAACTTCACATAACAGACTGTCAACATTTTCTGGATAAAAACCTGAGGATGGATTTTTCTAACCAAATGCAAATGACCAAAGCATTTCATCACAATGTGTTTAGTTCTACATATGCAAACCTGCTGAGCAAGAATAATTTGTACGTGTATGTAAATAAATGCTTTTCCACACATGGCCTGTCATCAGCAGGTGTTTCAACTAACTACAGCTTTTCTACATTAATGATCAGTTTGAGCAAAGACAGGACAGAAACAGAGTTTGCTCACTTATAATAATTCATCTGCAGTTATTGTGTTGACGAGACATCACTCTGATGTCTGCAGACAGCTGTTAGCTGGTTAGCTAACCGCTCTACCTTCCTGCGCCACAGTTTGCCCACTGTTCACTACCCTTCCTTAACTTGCAGTCATCTGCAGTGTGGCCCTAAAGTCTTGAGCCATTCACTGCAGCTCAACAGCCTTAAGCCAGTAACAGCAGTTCTACCCCATAAAGTGGTGGATGCTGCAGGTGTCCCTGACTTTGGAGCTGTGTGTGCAGCTACTTGTCCTAACAACCTGCCCACTGTTCTGGGCAGGTTGCTCTTTTCTTTTGTCTCTCCACCTTCCACTCACCACAACCGATGGCTGCCCACCCTAAGCCTGGTCCTGCTGGTGGGTTCTCCCTTTAAAGGGAGTTTTTTCCTCTCCACTGTTGCTTAGGGGTTGCTCTCGGGGGGAAATGTCGGGTTTTCTCTTTATAGTCTTGACTTTATTCTGTAAAGTGCCTTGAGATGACTGTTTTGAATTGGCGCTATATGAATAAAGTTTAATTGAATTGAATTAAAAATTAGTTCCATCAGATCAAATCTGTAAAGATGCTTAAGTTTGAATGGAGGCAGGTGGAAGAGATGAAGCATCCCGAAGATTACCCCAAATTCAGACTGTACGTTCCCAGTAGTGTTGTGTTGTACAGTTAAAAATGCAGTTACATTTGTTTATATTGACCTGAGAGACATGAGACACCCAGTACAATCCTGTCCATCTTCAGTTTGATCTGTGCACTGAAAAAGGAAACTGTGCATGTTTTGGGGCAACACTTAGTTAAAATTGTAGGTAGAAAGAATCAGTTTAGCTCAGTAGCCACTCATCAGTACAACATCAGAGAATTACAAGAGGAGGAAACAGCTACTGTCAGTGTGCTATGATCTAAGTCAGGAATGAAAAATGGGGGAAATATTTGGCATCAAAATAGTCCATTATAATTTAGACAAAAACAAAGGGTCATTTGCTTACTTGGACTTTTTGGACTGGTCCCAGCAGAACCATTTACTATTTATTAGTAAATGGTAAATGGTTCTGCTTATGTTGCGCTTTCATCCAAAAACGCTTGACACTGTTGCTTCTCATTCACTGTTGCATCTCATTCACCCATTCACACACACCCTCACACACCGATGAAGGTCTGCGATGGAAGGCGTTCACCTGACCATCTGAGCTAGTCTTATTACACAAATGTACTCTACAGGAAAGCAAGGTACAGACTGAGCTGTGTTACACTGAAGCAAGGGGACTGTATTTTAAATATACATAGGAATTTAATGGCCACTGCTACAGAACTTCTCTAGCTGTAAACACAGAGGACAGAGATGCCTTTTCACATGCTCTATGACAACCACTGACCTCACAGAAACCTCACCAGCTCTGTTGCCAGTGAGAAAGTGGCATTAAGGAATCAGCTTTTCAGAGGGTGTAAGGGATTCTGCATTAAGAACATGTCAATGCTCAGCCTGATTCATCTTTGATAAAAGAACATGAGGAGACTCACTTGTGCGTTGATTGTGGCTCAGGAGGTAGAGCAGTTGTTTATCAATCCTAGGGTTGTTGCTTGGATTGTGAGTGCAGGCCAGCTGCATAGCAGGGCTTTGGTTACCATTAATGTAGAGAAGCACTATAAGTCCAGACCATTTACATATGGGCCTCAGAAAAGCTCACAACATTAACATTAACAATATTTATTTTACCAACTCATGAACGATTATGAAAATGATTAGAAATTCATCAGTTAAAGGCAAAAAACAGACCCTTCTTGGAGAGGGAGGTAGTGGTGGCCACCTCCAGTCTCTGTACTGGCCTCTGTCTGGTCGACAACAACCTAATTCCTAGGAAATTGCCACATGCATTGGAGGATTTCTCTTTCTTTAGAGATGTGACAGTAAACACATATACACTACAGCTAGTTTGATGCCCAACAGCTGCATATTGTGTCTTTATTTGTCACCTATCTAAAATAAGTCCAACACTAAGTTCATTTGAATGTTAACATTGCACAGAACCTCAAGTCAATGATCATAACAGCAGACCAGCCATAAACATACAGTAAACACACAGTCAGAAACATCTATTAAATCCAAGGCAGTTTTTCCATAAGACGTAATGTTTCTTCATCTAGTCTCTCACAGTCACCCAGTCTGCACGTGTAGCAACTTGAAACCTATGGCTGTACTTTATAGTATTATCCTCAATAGTGGTTCCTTGGAGAAGGTCCCCACCAGTAAAGAGGACCATGCTGTATCTGTCTGCAGCCTGTCCAAAGATGTCTTGAATCCTTTGCACAGTTTGTTTCTCTTCAGACAATACAGACTTCATGGCTTGGTTTGTCCTCTGACATATGCGTTGTTAACCGTGGGACCTTATATAGACAGGTGTATGCTGTACCAAATCATGTCCAATCAACTAAATTCCAATCAAGTTGTAGAATCATCTCAAGGATAATCAGTGGAAACAGGATGCACCAGAACTTCTTTCACATCAATATCAAATTTTTTAAAGTTGAGAAACAAAATGTTTCTGGGAAAGTTCTAGTCCCTAGTTTATAACCATATATCACTGTGTTCTTTTTATTTACATTGTACACAATGTCTTTTTGTAAAATTTTTCATCCAATGTTATTTACATCATAGTTTTTTTCACCTGTTTGGTTGGATTTTGCAAGGAAAATATAAACTAGCCCTAAATACCATGATTATACATGATTTCTATTTGCATGAATGCAGACTACATACTTGCCACCTACTGTATATCGTCTCCCTTTAAACTGAAAACTGAAACCCAGATCTGTCTCTCTGACCTTGTTCCTGGGCTCTGAAACCTCATCACAGCAGGGGTGTTTGTGGGCAAGGTGAGTAAAAGAACTGATTCTTAAGGTTTAACTGTTATCTTTCCTTCATACACTGAGCTGTCAGGTTAGAAGCTACACCAGGATAAAACTACCGCAGCCCTTCATGCAATGTGCATGAGACACACTCTGACCTTAGACCCTTAAATGGAATGGAGGGGGATTGAATGGGGATGAAGAGAGAGTAAATACAGACTACAACACAGACTAGAGTTTAAGATGTAATGACTTTATTTGTAGTTTAAGTTGGTACAAGCATTGACATGATCATAGACTCAAGAACTTAATGCTTTGAGTAATGCTTTAAAAATAACTACTGTAGCTCATCCAGAACAATTTCTAACAGTTTCAGAACAGTTTCCTAAGAATATAATTTGTCATTATTTAGTTCACTATTAGCACAGCATTCATTTAATTCATAATATTTGCAAGACATCACTGTGGAAAATCCAAAAAGGTTTAAATGTGTCTTACATTGACTTGTCATTAAAGAGACAAACCTGCAGCAAATAGCTGCTGAGAATTGATTACAAGATAACACAAGGAGGTTTATAATTATTCATTTCAGCTCTCATCCTGGCCAACTGGTCATAAATGCTTTGAACTTTGTCTTTTTCACCTTGAAGTTCTCTGCTGTGTTTAGCACTTAATTGATCCATCATCTGCTTCCTCTCTTTCTCTCTCTCTGCTGCTCTTTCCTCTCTCTCCCTCTTTCTCTCTTTATTCATCTCCTCTCTCACCATCTTCCTCTCCTCCTCTCTCTCTTTCCTCTCTCTCTCTCTCTCAGCCTGAAATTGCTGATAAAGTTTCTCCATGTCTTTATCATATTTTTCCTGCAGTTTTCTCTCCACCTCCTCTTGTTGTCTGCGTATTTCCTCTTCCTTCTCCTTCAGAATGCGCTGTTTCTCCACTTCAATTGCCCTCTCTGCCTCTTTGAACATCTCATTGGTGTAGTGACTTCCTCCGTCACTCTGAACTATATTTCTGATCTTCTCAAACAGATCAATGACCTGAGAACGATCCTCGTTCTTATTATTGAAGACATGGTAGTGACCATTGCACCTTCTCACAAGCTCCTGCAGCTCAGGGCTCCCTGTCAGGAAGCTTTCAATGGTATCTTCAAGATCGTCACCACCAGTAAAGAGGACCATGCTGTATCTGTCTGCAGCCTGGCCAAAGATTTCTTGAATCTTCTTTACAGTTTGCTTTTCTTCTTCAGTGAATCTGCCCAGTCTGATGACCATCAAGAAGACATGGGGTCCAGGAGCAGCGTATAAGATGCACTGGCCTATAAGTTTAGATGTTTCTTCTTTGTCAAACCTGGTGTCAAACAGGCCTGGGGTGTCAATGACAGCCACCTGTTGTCCATCCACCTCAGCTGCACACTGAAAGTAAAACAAAGACTTACTGGGACTGTTAAAAATGTCTGCTCTACTTGTCTTATCTAAACTACAGCAGTGCCCTGCTGACATGGCTGCCAGCAGCACAATCAATCCTCTCTAGATGATTCAAACAGCAGCAGCATGTTTCATTTTTGATGAGCCAAAGTGGAAACATGTCACATAAATGTTCAGATCTGTGCTCTGCTTTCTGCCCATCGAACGATGAGTGAAATCACTTGGTTAAAATGTGTCCATTTGTTTGCTTGAATGCCTCATTAGCAGCTTTGTGAGACACCAATTGCTCTGTTCTTTATGTGGCAGTGTCATGTAAATGTTCAACTTTTAACATCAGCTCCCCAACACATCTATCATGTGACAATAACATGCTACTACAGTAAAAAATCAGAAAATTCTGTCTCTAAAATTTAGGGACAAAACTGGGTTGCACTTTCACTTCTTACCTTTTCTCTAAAACTCACTGTGTGGTGGTGGAATAGATTTCAGGACAACAACTCGACAACTAAACTATAGTAATAATTTTATTTTAAAATATATATTGCAGTAGTCCACATAAAAGTTGCTACTTCCATCAATTCTGAGATCAGGCAGCAGGTCTTTAAATCTAAAATAAAGTAATATTGGTAAAACTGCAGCCACCTGATCCCCACAAAATGAAAATGAAACTACACTTATTTAAATTATCTGTCTATCTATTAATTTTAGAAAGCTGCAATGATGGTCCTACTTTTAGGAGTAGGCGTATGATCAATGTACCCACATTTTAAATTTAGGATATCAGTCCTATTTCCACCAGTGAGAGAGCTCCAGTGGTGTCCTAACGTGTTAGGAGTAGCCAGGACTGCACAGCATTTAATAAAAGAGAGCTCTAAAAAAACAGCACCGTGCTTCTTTAGGTTCCTTTGGTTTAGAGAGAAGGTCCAGTAGTTATTTTTATGACCCTGTCTACCTCTGCTGGAGGATTTGTGGTACTGCTAAATGTACCTGTGCACACGGGGCCTCAGAAATCACTGTCTGTAAGTGCATTTATAAGCTAGTTATTTATCTTTGTGACCCAGTTTTGTGGCATATAGTAAACAGAGCAATGTAAATTACATCTTACTGAGAACCAGTTTTTTCTGAAGTATCGGAAACTTAGCAGACTATCTA
Source organism: Channa argus (assembly GCF_033026475.1). Taxonomy (NCBI): domain Eukaryota; kingdom Metazoa; phylum Chordata; class Actinopteri; order Anabantiformes; family Channidae; genus Channa; species Channa argus. The sequence goes on from NC_090199.1 coordinate 30,063,013, forward strand.
CAGTATGTTGTGATGTACAGATTTCCTTTGGTTTTCAGTTTTACTACTTTCATTCATTAAACACCGAGCTTTCATGCTAAACCCTGACTCCAGTGTCTTTTTGAATTAAGGTAGTTTTGCTGTTAATTTGTTTGTAGGACAAGGACACAGTAAGATGCTTATTGGTGGCTAAAAAGGCAAAAGACGCAAGCCAGTGCTCTAAGAGACAGCATGGATGAAAACACTAAATTAACCACGTCATCAAACAGCAAGGAGTGATGACTGTGGTGCAGGAGGTAGAGTGGTTGTCCACCAATCCTGCAGTTGTTGGTTTGATTCCTAGTTCCTCCAGTTACATGTTGAAGTGTCCTTGAGCAAGACACTGAACCCCAACTTAGTTTCTCCCAGTGAGCGTTGGCCAGCTGCATAGCAGCTCCACCATCAGCTGGTGTGTGTGTGTGTGACTGTGAGTGTGAATGGGTGAATGAGAAGCAGTGTAAAGCGCTTTCAGTGCCAACAAGTAGAAAAGTGTTAAAGTGCCCAGATTATTCAAGGAATTCAACTTTGGTTTGCATGTAAGTTTTAATGACTTTACAGAAGATGTTTAACAGTTACAGGACTTTGTTTTTCCTTTGATTTTCATTTCAATGTAATATTTCAAGTAATCACAATACTTGGCCTGAAGGCCTGTTGCTTTCTGTGAGGGATCATTGTGTTAGTGTACATACAGTACACACATTCATACATGAGCTTCTGTATCTGCCCCTTTGACAAAACTCAGTAGCAGAGTTTTACATGGGTCCAATTTTGCAAACCTGCAGCTGCCCTGCACCCACAAAGCTCGATCTGGACCCGACCTGTTACCTGCACTTATCTGGAATTCAAAACCACACTGTACCCGACCCAGTTTAAACACATGGACCAATCAGTTAACAGAGTACAGTGATCCTCACAGCTACATATGTCCTCTGTTATATCCCTGTTCACTTTCTTAGTTCATCCTTTAATTTGAGTTTTTGATCTGAAAAACAACAACAGGGATTGTTGATGGTGCTTAAGGAATCTTTTTTAGTTCATTAACTCCTCAGCATCCTGTTATCCTGTCCTACAAACAATGATCAGAGTGTGAGAGGTACAGCCATGAGAGCCCATTCAGTGTGTCATCTCAAACGGAAGAGGGTAAAGTCTGGTCAACAAATCTCTAGATTTGTCACCATCTATCTATTAGAACACTATATGTTCTAATGCTGGGCCCTGTTTATAACAGCATTTCCCACCAGGTGGTCTTACTGTTGTGGCTGATCCACTGACTAACTCAGGCTGTCGTCTGTTTACGAGCAGGACCTGCATAATGACAGAATGTCTGTGGAAACTGTGACAAATGTGTGTATTGCTTATTGCATTACTTTTTCAATGGACTCTGGTAGGTCCATACTGGCATTTGTGTGTCTCTGAGCATCACAGGCTACAGCCCTTTGCGTCAGAGTTTAACAAGCCCCAAAATCCAGCTTCTTCACCCTCCCAGCTCAAAGCAAAAACTGCTGGGCCCACAGGGTGAATGCTGGGATTTATGTCTTTCAATAAAACAGCACACTGGAGACCGGAAGTCGCCAGCCGTTGGTTCGTAAAAAGGAGGAAGTGGAGGTGAGCAGGGGCTTTTCAGGTGTGGAGTCCATGACTCTCTCTGCTGGCTCAGGAGACTTGGTGCAGTCCATAGGTTCTGTTATACATACACTGTCCTCCTCCTCCTCCTCATCTAACCTCTCCAGAGACACCATCTCCAGCTCCACAGGGATGTTTAAATCCTCCCCTGTTCTATTCTCCTTCAACATCTTCATGTTGAAACTTTCGGTCTCTTAAGTGAAAAAGCTGTCAACAAATTTAAAGAAATTATTTCTTCATCATTTGCTTCACCATATGTTAATACAATGGAAAGTAGTCTCCTTAATGTTACTCCTGCACAAGTAGATTATCTTGTTGATAATTCTGCAGCCTCACTACGTACAATACTCGATAGTGTTGCCCCTATGAAAAAGAAGGCAGTAAACCAGAAGAGGTGATCTCCATGGTATAGTTCACAAATACTTAAAACTTAAAACAGGCAACACGAAAGTTAGAAAGGAAGTGGTGTTTCAGAAATTTAGAAGAATCTCATGTAGCCTGGAAAAATAGTTTAAAAATGTACAAAAAAGCTCTTCGTGATGCCAGAACAGCATATTATTCATCATTAATAGAAGAAAACATGAACAACCCCCGGTTTCTGTTCAGCACTGTAGCCAGGCTGACTAAGAGCCATAGTTCTGTTGAGCCTAGTTTTCCCTTAACTCTGAGCAGCAATGACTTCATGACTTTCTTTATGAATAAAATTGTAGCTATTAGAGGATGTAACTAAAGAGCCTGCAATTAATCCAATATGCTGCAGCAAGAGTGCTGGCTGGAACTAACAAGAGAGATCATATTTCACCTTCACTAGCTTCTCTCCATTGACTTAATAAAGTGTTTTCATCTTATGGCAAAGGGTCATTACACCATCTCTGTTGTTCCATTTTACTATAAGCATTAGTTAATACATTGTTGGATAATTATCCAGCAACTCCTAAAATCGTCTTTGCCTTCTTATAATCTAAAACGTTTGACATCTGTGTCCAATCCAGGCCTCTGTTGTTTTCAGTGCAGTATAATGGCTTTTCATATAGTTTGACTCCCCCCTGGCTGCTTTAATAACCAGCTGAAAATGTGTTCGATCATATACCTTTTGTCATTTTCCTTGGCAGCCAACACCAACATTCCCAGTTCTCTCATCAATTGTCTGATACATCTCCATATCTTCATATCATCACTTTTGATGAAAGAGGTAATGAATGTATACTATGACCTTCTGAATTCCTTGAGACGAGTCCCTATTTGGAATGAGTGTCTTTTTCTTTTGCCTTACTGGTTTTCACTATTCCTGTCTTTACATGACTCAAGTTCATTCCTCTGAAACACTGCATGATTGGCATGGTAGGTAGTCTTCTCCAGAATAGAGGCATGTTGTCATGCCACTATCTTCCCATCTCTTTATTCTAAAACCTTAAGATTATGTAGCCAGTCACCCATAATTTGAAGGGATTCTAATCGTGTCTTCCATAGTTTGGAGACAGTTGGGAAACTGAAGTCGTGGGCAACATGAGTTTCCGCTATGTGTTTTCTTTGTGTCTTGCCATCTTCAAATTTCATTTTTACAATATATGGGACGATATCATTTTTTAAATCATTTTTGTGCTTGTTTTAATAGTAACTTGCAGACTCTTTTTCTTCCTCCTTGCTCAGAATTGCTTAGACAGCAATTGACTTAGCTTTGGTATCTGGACCCTTAGCTTCCTTTTTCAGTAGATGATGAGCGATATTGTTGGTCTGGTACACAGTGGCTGGATGACCCAGGCTCTTCTGGGATCACCTCATCTTCACCGGATGTTAGATCTGATGAGGGGTGGTTGTTTTAATCAGATCCACTGTAGCTACTTTGTCTCTCTCTGAAACAAAATGTCTTTGATAGATGCTGGGACAGCTGTGGCTTTGGTCCGCGTTGCCCTGGTGACCATCATTATCTCTCCTCTCCACTCTGATCTCCCCCTCTTTGTCCACTCCGAGTTATCTGTTTCATCTATGGTTGTTTGAGTTTTGTGTGGCCACTGGATCCGAGTTTTTCCGCGGAGGACTTCTTCTTCCCATTCACTCACCTGTGCTGTCTTCCCCTCTTCCCGTTGCTCTGGCTTAGGTGCAGAGAATCTTCACTCACCATTTCTCCCTCTTAAGAATTCCCTCACTACATTTGTTTTCTCTGAGTTTTACCTGTTACTTCTCTCTTTCTTCCATAGATTTAAGATTCAAACAACTTTATTGATCCTATAGAGAAATTGTGTTGCCTTGTTACAGCTGCTCTCCACATGAAAAGTAGAAAAGAATGAAAAGTACTTCCACCAAACCAAGACAATAGACAAGTACACGTACAAACTATTGATCAATAATCAAGAAAAACCCAAACTAGAGAAGTAAACAGAAATGGAATAAAAACAATACTACTTGTCCATTTTGACCATTTAGTCTCCCTCCTTTTTACAGAAGGGGAATGAGTTGAACAGTTTAATGGCCACTGGGAGAAAGGATCTCCTGTGATGTTCTGTGGAGAACTTGACTGTGATCAGTCTGTGGCTGAAAGTGCTGCTCTGTGCAGCCAGCACATGGTGGACTGGGTGGGAGGGACAGCATGCAGAGGGTCCAGCACAGAACCAGCCTTCCATATTAGTTTATTCAGTCTGTTACTGTCTACCACCTTCATATTGCTGCCCCAGCGAACCACAGCATAGAAGATGGAGCTGGCTACCACGGCATGGTGCTGCAGATGTTGAAGAACCTTAGTTCTGCCAGATGAGGCAGTGGTCGGCAGCTTGCAGGCCAACTTCTGAGAGGATCTGACGAACGTCTGCAGTCATCCCAGTGAACAACCGACTTCTCAGAAAGCTGTGTGGTAGTTTTACCACTACCTCTGTTATCTGTAGCATTTATATATATATGTTATTATTCACTTTAGGTTTAGACCTGCCGTACTCTGTTTTGAGAAACACCTAGTTTTTATGCCAAAGCTGCTTTGAAAGGTGGGGAGAATCACTTTAATTAGCATTATATTGCCCCTGACATTGGAGTTTAGGTGGCTTTCTCCTTCCACCCTGTGTGCATGTGTACGTGCACATGGTGGGAGATATTTGTAAAATCTGGAGTAAAATTTGCATTCTTCTCTGTGTTTTTGCAGACCTGTGAAACGTCATCAGTCAAAGCTCTAGCACTTGTTCTAACTCAAAGTTCACATCTAACCAAGTACAGATCATACAATGGAAGTGATCTTACTTCACCTGCTTTATCAAGGATGCTTTTGTAGCTGACCTGTGTGGACTTGCAGTAGCCAGCTATGCCAGCTAAGTAAATTGCAATGTTTTTATTATATAGGCCTAATAAAACCTACAAGTTTATTCTTTATCACAGTCACTAGTTAGTTTTGTCTTTTCTAAAAAGGTCATTTTTTGTAACACTTCTACAACTTGTGCAACAACTACAGAACAGTTGTGTTTAAGTGCTGAGCTAAGTTGCTTTCCCAAATGTACTAGACAAGTTCAGACTTGCCAAGTTCAAGCTCCAAGTCCGGACTTGGCTGACTCGATACTGAGAAACTCCTAGACGATAAAAAGCAGGGGAGCCTGGCCAGAGCCCTGGGGAAAACCTGTGCTGACTGGGAGTGGGTGCGATGTGAATGATTTGAACTGAATGAACTGATTGCAGCCAGAGAGATGAGATTTGAACCAAGAATGAATGAAGAATATAATGCCAATTTCAGAAGTAATGCGAAATGGTGTTGAAGGCTGCACTTCAAGATATAGAAGAATGAGAATAAACAAAAGACCAGAGTCAGTTGCCAGGAGGAGATTATTGGTAATTTTAAGTAAAGCTGTTTCAGTGGAATGCAGAGGGCGGAAACCAGACTGGAATTCTTAATAAAGATTATTGTGTGTTGGGCACAGAGCTGAGAAGCGATACTTTTTTCTAGAATCTTAAAGAGAAAAGGAAGATTGGAAATAGATTATTGTGGTCATTGGGATCTGCACCGGGCTTTTTGATTATGGGAGAAACAGCAGCTGTTTTGAGAGTAGAAACAATTCCAGTCATAAGCGATGAGTGAATTATATGTGTCATGAACTGTTGCATTAACAAGAACATAGTGAAAGGGGTTTAATTAGCGAGGTGACAATTTCAATTTTAAATTAAGTTAGACATTTCAGCAATGGAAGGTACAGTGGATACAGAGAGGAAGTGAGAAGGGACCAGAGCGGGGACATAGAGATTAATTTGATGGTTGTTGATTGTATCAGAAAAAAGTATATGAGTGTATTAGAGAAATTATTTTAATACATGTATGAAGGCAGCGAATCAGGCAGTTGTGTGATATTTCTGAACAGAAAGAATAAAGACTTTGAAAGACTTTCCGCGCCACATTCGCCCCGAATGGATGCGGCTTTGCAGTGGGAGCACACAATCAGTCCTCCCCTAGTTGTTACATCCACCCGGGCCTTGACTGCATATGGCACTGTCACCACATCAACTTCTGAGTCTAGAGAAGAGGACAGGCCACACCAGCCTAAGAAGAAGAGGTGCAGCGAGATTCAGGCTGGTTCTTTAAGGTTCTGTGTTAGGACCAATACTTTTTACTTTATATATGTCCCAGCTATACCCATCTATGCAACCAGATGAAAATAATCAGTTAACAAAGCTTCAAGCCTACAAGACATAAAGGCCTTGATGTCCCACAATTTTTTACTTCTAAACTCAGACAAAACTGAAGTCATAGTATTTGGGCCCAAAAATCTTGGAAATATGATGTCCAACCATATTGTTATTGTATTGTGCACAAGTCTGGCCTCCAGTACTACTGCAAGGAACCTTGGAGTGATTTTTGACCAGGATTTGTCCTTTAACTCACATATAAAACAAATCTCTAGAACAGCCTTCTTCCACCTACGGAACATTGCCAAAATTAGGAGCCTCCTGTCTCAAAGTGATGCCGAAAAACTGGTCCATGCATTTGTTACTTATAGGTTGGACTACTGTAATTCCCTACTTTCAGGATGCCCCACTAACTCCCTAAAGATCCTGCAATTAATCCAAAATGCTGCAGCAAGAGTGCTGACTGGAACTAGCAAGAGAGATCATATTTCACCTTTACGCCATTGGTTAGAATCTAGAATAGAATTTAAAACCCTGCTTCTTACATATAAAGCTCTGATTGGTCAGGTTCCATCATATATAGAAGACCTCATAGCACCATATCATCCCAGTAGACCACTTCGATCTCAGAAAACAGGCCTACTTGTGGTTCCCAGAATTTCCAATGGTAGAATGGGAGTTAGAGCCTTTAGCTATCAAGCTCCTCTCCTGTGGAACCAGCTCCCAGTTCAGATTCAGGAAGCAGACACCCTCTCTACTTTTAAGTCTAAGCTTAAAACCTTCCTCTTTCTTAAACCTTATAGTTAGTTATAGTTATGCTGCAATAGGCTTAAACTGCTGGGGGACCCACCCCCCACTGTCCCTCTCTCCTCTCCTCTCCTCGCCTCTCCTCCCCCCCCACATTTGTCATCACTGTATGAGATTAAGTTTTTGTGGTCTCTCTCCCGTGGTTGTCTTTCTCATTCTTTCTTACTCCCTCTGTCCCTTTCTGCAGGTGTCCCCGGCTTTGGAGCTATTAACCTGCCCAATGATTTCTTGTTACTTTTGTTGCTCTTTTCGTTTCTCTCTCCACTTTTCACTTACCTTAATCGGTCAAGGCAGATGGCTGCCCACCCTGATCCTGGTTCTGCTGGAGGTTGCTTCCGTTAAAGCCAAGCCAACTTTATTTACAAAGCACAAAAAACAGCAAAGACTGACCAAAGTGCTTAACAATTTAAAATGGTAAAGCCAAAATAAATACATATTTATACATAAAGTAGTAAAGGATAAAAAGAATAAAATACAATAGTACAGTCACCTACTCATACTGGGTCAAAAGCCAGGGAGAAAAAGTGAGTTTTCAGCTTTAATTCCCCCCCTCGATTTTCTCCCCTGAGCTCCCCGTGTCCTCGGCACATCCAGGAGCAGTTGGTCAGCAGACCTGAGCGACCTGGAGGGGGGAGTGCACATATAGCCAGATAGGACGGAGCAAGACCAGTTAAGGACTTAAAAACAAATAAAATAATTTTAAAATTAACTTTTATAATGAAGATTGACAGGCAGCCAGTGCAGTGATGCTAAAACCGGGGTGATGTGCTCCCTCTTCCGGGTTCCAGTTAACAAATGTGCAGCTGCATTTTGTACCAGCTGAAGACGGGACAGGGACAAGTGAGAGACACCAAAGTACAGAGAATTACAGTTGTATGAGCCAACCAAGGGTTTCCACAGTTTTTGGTTTTTGTTTTATGTAGTATGTATTGTGTAGTATTTATGTGTACTGATGATGTAATTAGTGACACCATATAGCTTTGATGTTGCCTTTGTAGTTTACCTTTTAAGTTTGTTGTCCAGTGGTCAAGAGAACAAAACATGGCAAAGAGTTTGTTACAAGAAATGCTGTTCAGCTGAGCTACTGAAGGAAGCAGACGTGACGGTAACTGGAGCAGAGGAACTGACTACAAGGTGGTGTGGACCACAACAAGGTAGAAGAGAAAGGTTCAGCATGTAGCTGTGGAGGCACAAAGTTTCTTAGCGAGTTTTGCGAGTTCTGTGAGTTCAGCCATACTTTGAGAAGCTTGTTTGAGAAACTTGTTTGATGAAACTGTTTTTGAACGTGCTTGTGGGATTACTGTACTTAAACTAAATACAATGAATCCGTTATCAGCTAAGTTGAGAAGGAAGTACAATAATTGTTCAATGTTCGTCATAAATCGATCTCAGGAGTGAAGTATTTGCTGGAACATCAGATTCAAGTAACATCACCTCTACAACAGTAATCCAGCCGAGTTGTGACAAAAGCATGGATCACTGTCTCAAAGTGCTTTTTTGATAAATATGATTTAACTTTTGCCAATTGTCTTAAATGAAAGAAGCTGGATTTCACCACTGCACTAACCTGCCCGTCCAAGCTAAAACCACTGTCCACCTTAACACCCAAATTAATGATAGTAGGTTTAACAAATTGTGTCAAAGGGCCCAGGTCTACAAGAGGAGGCCCACTGCTGGTGCTTGGACCAAAGACAATAACCTCAGTCTTTTTTTCATTAAAATGGAGGAAATTAAGAGCCATCCAGGCTCCTAATTCCTCAAGACACTCCATCAGTGAGCTTATGGAATAGCCATCCTTCTGTCTCAGTGGCACATATATCTGGGTGTCATCTGCATAACAGTGGAAAGGAACAGTTATGTTTTCTAAGAATGGAGCCAAAGGGGAGCAGATAGAGGGAAAAAAGCAGAGGCCCAAGAATTGAGCCCTGTGGAACCTCATATAACAGAGGAACAGAAGAGGACTGGACATTATCAATTTGTACACAAAAAGTTCTCTCTGCCATGTAT